>NC_089504.1:25573872-25925372 GCF_036850995.1 Saccopteryx leptura | reverse complement strand
GTCTAAAGTCCCAGCTTCTTTCTGGTTTCCAGTCCAGTGTAGAAGGAGCTTGGAAGTCATCACTCTCCTAACAGGTAGAAAATTGAACAAACTGAGAAACCAATGACTCTTCTTAGGTCTCTCTGAGAAGAAAGGTCACAAGACAAACTGCTACCCCTCAAAACTAGAGAGATAGGCAAGTCAGTACAAAGGATCGCAACTTATCAGAAGAGAACCTATGAGCAAAACCTCCTTGGAAACCAGTCTCAGGGCAGGAAAGCCTGAGCTGTAATTAACAAATTGCTGGAGGCTCAGTTTTGTCGATTCTGAGAGTTCAAACAGCAGGGAGACACAGTCATAGGAAGGCCTCAACATTTTGGAGAATTTTAACTCCTATAGCTCTACCAGGTCTTCATAGTGAATATCAGAGAAAATCCCCTGATATTTCTAGCAGGGAGAAGAAAAATGAACCAATTTGTTGAAGGACACAATCAGCCAAAATCCACTCAAGACAAAATAGACAATTTGAATAGGCTTATATTTATTAAAAGAAATTGAATCAATAATTAATAACCTTCCAAAAACTGAAAGCTCTAGGCCCTGATGGGCACACTGGTGAATTCTGCTGAACATTTACAGAAGACATAATAGTTCCTTGCAATCTCTTCCAGAAATTAAAAGCAGAGGGAATATTTTCTAACTCATTCTATAAGAATAGTACTATCTTAATGCCAAAACATTAAGACGTTATAAGAAAACTAGAGACCAATATTTCTCATAAACATAGATGCAAAAATCCTCAATAAAATATTATCAAATCATAAAAAGAATTTTACAGCATGATCAAGTGGGACTTACTCCAGGTAGGCAAGGCTGGTTCAACATTTGAAAATCAATTGGTATGATCCATCACAATAAGCTTAAAGAATTACATAATCATATCAATAGATGTAGACAGACAAATCATTTGAAAAAAATCCAAAATCCACTCATGATAAAACTAAAACCCTTAGAAAACTAGGAATAAATGGGAACTTCTTTGATTATAAAAAAAAATCTATAAAAATCTACAGCTAACATCATACTTAATGGCAAGATTTTCTGCTAAAGCAAATCAGAATGAGGCAAAGCTATTCCTCTCACCACTGCTTTCCAACATCATACCAGGTATTCTAGCTAACATGAGACAAAAAGATAAAATAAAATAAAAGTTATACAGAATGGTAAGAAAGAAATAAAACTGTCTTTGTTCACATACAACTGATCATCTATGTAGAAAAGCCAAAAGAATTGGCAAAAAACAAAAGCAATAACAACAACCGAAAAAAAAAAAAAAAAACCAACCACCTGAATCTAGTAAGTGATTACAGCAAGGTTGCAGAATACAAGATCAATATACGAAAGTCCTTTTAAGCTTAAAAGGGGCAGGGGGGAGGGGGAAGAAGGAGAGCTTGAAATGAAACTTATTTTTAAGTGGTAGTTTTACAACTTTCCTATATAACAGCAATGAATAAATGGAATTTGAAATTAAATACACACTGCTATTTACATTAGAACTGAAAAATTATATTCTCAGTATAAATATAACAAAATATGTACAAGATCTAAATATGGAAAACTATAAAACTGTAATGACAGATAATAAAGAACTAAATAAATGGAGAGATATTTCATATTTGTAGACAGGAAGATTCAATGTTGTCAAGATGTTAGTTCTTCCCAATTTGATCTATAAAATCAAAATCCTAGCAAGTTATTTTGTGGATATCGACAAAATGATTCTAAAGTTTACAGAGAGAAGGAAAGACCCAGAATAGCCAACTCATTATTGAAAGATAAGAACAAAGTAGGACTGACATTATTCCAATGGAACAGAATAGAGAGCCTAGAAATAGACCGACATAAGCACAATCAAATGATCTATGACAAGGGAGAAAAGTCAAGTCAATGGAGCAAGATAGTCTTTTCAACAAGTGGTGCAGAAACAACTGGACATAAACAGAGAGAGAGAGAGAGAGAGAGAGAGAAAGAAAGAAAGAAAGAAAGAAAGAAAGAAAGAAAGGAAGGAAGGAAGGAAGGAAGGAAGGAAGGAAGGAAGGAAGGAAGGAAGGAAGGAAGGAAGGAAGGAAGGAAGGAAGGAAGGAAGGAAAAGAGAAAGGGAGGGAGGGAACAGAAGGGAAGTGAGGAAAGAAAGGAGGGAAGGAAAGAAGAAAAGAAAGAAAAACTACGTACAGACCTTACATCTTTCACAAAAATAAACTCAAGATGGTTTTCCCCATTGCAGTGGGGAAACGATAAAACTCCTAGAAGATAAAGGAGAAAACCTAAATGACCTTGGAAATAGCAATGACTTTTATATATAGTATCACAGGCAAAATTTGTGAAAGAAAGAACTGAAAAGCTAGACTTCATGAAAATTAAAAACTTCCACTACACAAAACATCACAAGAGAATAAAAAGATAAGCCACAGATTGGGAGCAAATACTTACCAAAGACATACCTGATAAAGGACTATTCTTCAAAACATACAAAGAACTCTAAAACTTAGCAATAAGAAAATGAACAGTCTAATTAAAACTGGGCAAAAGACCTGGACAGACACTTCACCAAAGAAGATATACAGATGGCAAATAAGCACATGAAATAATACGCAGCATCATCTGTCATTGGGGAATTCCACATTAAACACCAATGAGATATCATTACACACCTATTAGTATGGCCAACTTCTGAAACACTGACATCCTCAAGGCTGGTGAGAATGCGGTGCCACAGCAACTGTCATTCACTGCCGGTGGGAATATGCAATGGTACAGCCACTCTGGAAGACATGTTGATAATTTCTTACAAAATTAATATACTCTTACCATATGATCCAGCAATCGCACCCTTTGGTATTATTTACCCCAAGGAGTTGATATGTATGTCCTCACAAAAATCTGCACATAGATATTATTAGCAGCTAGATTCATAATTGCCAACATTTGGGAGGAACTAAGATGTCCTTCAGTGGATAAACTGTGGCCCATCCAGACAATGGAATGTTCTTCAGTGCTAAGCTATCCAACTACAAAGACACATAGGAAACAAATGCAAATTACTAAGCGAAAGAAGCCAATCTGAAAAGGCTGCATGTTGCGTGATTACAAGTTATGACAGTCTGGAAGAAAAAAAAAAAACTATGGAGATAGTAAAAATATTCGTGGTTTGCAGAGGCTAGGGGAGAGGGGAAAATGAATAGGCAGAGCATGAAGAATTTTTTTTGGCAGCAAAACTCTTCTGTATGATACTACAATGATGGATACAAGCCATTAAACATTTGTCAAAACCAAAGAATGCACAAGATCAAGAGTGAACCCTAATGGAAACTATGGAGTTCGGGGTGATAATGATATATCAAGGTAGGCTTACCGGTTGTAACAAATGCCCCCTCTGGTGCAATGCGAAAGATGCTGACAGTGGGAATGGCAGTCCTTGGGTAAAGACGGGGAAGACATGGGAAATCGCAGCACTTTCTGTCCATTTTGCTGTGAATGCAATACTGCCCTAAGAAATAAAGTCTATTAAAATAAGAAGAAAAAGTTCCAGGTTTGAGTTCTGACTTTGCTACTTACTAGTTTAGTTGCTGCGGGCCAGTCAGCTTCTTAGGCCTTGTTAAAATGCTGTTACAAGTGATATTTACTTCCCCAGCTTGCCAAGAGACCGCAGTGGGACTCTGGGTGTGAGAACACTGTCAAGTGTGCTAGACCTGTGCCTTCGGCCCCTACAAAGGCAACTGAGCTCTTTCTCATCATTTTCCGCTAAGCAAGCATTGGTGGTTGCAGATGTGGAAATACCTCATCCTTTTACGATCTTAAAGAAATTAGCATGAGCTCCAAGAAAATCCCAAACAAAAGATGATGAAACTTTGCTGGATGCCAAGGAAGCAGCTGGCACCATAAACAGTGTGAGAGCTTTGCTGGCATCCCTCCCTCCACTGTGTGCCAAGGGCTCTGGATGGGGGGACCTGGCATTGCAGCGGGGAAACAAACACAGGATTGGAGGAGAGGCCATCCTCTCACTGGCCTCAGGCCTGAAACAAGGGAACCTTTACAGAACTCTTGCAGGACCGTACCAGGTTAAAGTGCACGTCCTATGCTACACACCTTGGGCAAAGCAAGGCATGGCCTAGGTCCTTCAGGATGAAGCATCCAGGTAATAGAAGTATTGTTTCAGTTTTAAACATACTGTTAGAAATATATATTATTTCTTTAAATCTTTGTATAGGAACATAATCTTTAATGCCCTTCTAAACTTCCATTTGTCTGTCTGTTTTTCATTTGTCTGGTTATCTTGTAGGGCATTTTCTAGGCAATTTTTAACAAGTCTTAAACATTTTGCTATTATGAATTGATGGACAACTGTAAAGCAAGTGTTGCCAAGGAAACAAACAAGGGAACAATGACTATTTTTGCATATTTATGTAAACCTTGTCCACTGTCCTCCACCTTCCTTTATTATCCCAAGCAGGCTTCATATAACCCATTTTGGATACATCAGAAATTCTTTAATACCAAGAAAAGACTGTGTTTGCCTTCCTGTGTAAGTGGCATGCTCGGTAAGGAGGGCAACCCCAAACTGCCTTTACCCACCGAGCTCACATGCCCTTGCCCCAGTTAAGAAAGGTGCTGCCCACTCGGACCCGGGCAAGGAGGCAGGCGTTCCCCTGGGCTCTCCTCCTCCTGGTTCCTGGTCCGTGACTTGGTCTGGCCAGGGCCCCCTGAGAGCCGCTCCAGCTCCCAGGCTCCCACACTCAGTAGCACCGCGATGTGAAGGGGAAACATAGGTGAGAAGCAACCCTGACCTTTCTCTCAAGTTCAGTTTTCACGGAAGAGCAGGAGACCAGTGTCTGTGGACAGGGGGCCAGGGCATCCTCAAAGTGGACACAATGTCTCTGGAGTTTGTCCGCTGGAGAGCCTTCTGCATCTGGTAACAGTCACTGCAAGTGGTTCCATCTCCATTTTTGGGATTTGAAGCCTGGACTTGAAAATTTACAAAATGAGGCTCAGAAACATTTTCTTAAGCCACAAATTGACCCTCAAATGGAAAAGATTCCATTTCAAGTGAGATACTATGTGTATGTATTTTTTAAAATATTTATCTGTGTGTTACCTTGGAAACTCATTTAAGAACTTTGGAACTATATACAAGTGGTATATTTTCCACTGTGCACCTGGACTGATGTTTTTTTCTATTTCAATAGCATTGAAAAAAACAGTGTAATTCATTTGTGGATCTCTTCAACCCACAGTAGCCGGCATGACGACATCTCTGAACACAGCAGAGAAGAGCTGAGTATGTAACTCTGAGGACTTTACATATTTATAGGTCTTATAAAAATATTTCTTGCCCCAAACTTAAAGGTCTACTGACTCATCAACAGCTAACAAAACACAGGGATATAAGTTAGATGGTAGACTGCCAATCCCATGAAGAAGGAAGAAAGAGTAAAAAAAAAAAAAAAAAGATGGAAGTGAGAAAAGAAGGAAAAAAGGGAGGGAGGAAGGGAGAAGAAGGAGTAAAAACTGCATTCATCAGTACATGTTTCCAAGCATGGCAGTTAAGGTTATTTTTGACTGATTCAAATTCAACAAAATTTATGAAGTGCCTACCATATTGCAAGGCATCCTGGTGAAAACTCAGTAGCAAGGTAGTGTCCTTCAGCCTTGCCCCCCACCACCATTTTTTCCATTGATTTAAGGGGGGGAGGGAGAGAAAGAGGGGGAAGGAGAGAAAGAGAAAGGGGGGTACAAAGGTGAGAGGGTGAGAGAAAGAGAAGCATCAACTCATTGTTTCACTTAGTTGTTCTATTTAGTTGTACACTCATTGACTGCTTCTCATCCGTGCCTCGGCCAGGGACCGAACCCATGACCTCGGAGTGCGGGACAACACTCATGAAGCACACCTGCTAACTAATCTCTGTCTGCTTACCTTGTTCCCTCCCTTCTGTGTATCCATCCATTCCCTATGCTGTACTGCCCTAAAGGCAACCTGTCACTCTAAACACAGAAGCTAGAACTGATTTGCCTTTTTCATATTAGGGTAGAAATCTCATTGCAAACTAGGTGCTGCCAATTCCTCCTTCCCCTACAACCCTTTCCCGCCCAAGCCTCCATCACCTCCCAGCCGCAGCAGCCTTCTAACTTGTCTCCTCTTGTCCCTTTACATTTGTCCTCACGCATGGTCGCTAGAATGATGCTCTACAACTGTATCAGATCATGTCGCTCACCTTATTAAAACCCTCCCAACCTTGCAACTGACAATAAAACTCAGAGTCCTCATCATGACATCAAAGGCTCCACCTGGTTGGCCCTACTACAACCTCAGCTGTCCTTTCTGCCTCCATCTCTGTGTTCCAGCTTCCCTCTTCCTTAAACACACCACACCTTTTCCATGTCAACGCCCCTTGGTCCTGTTATTCCGGCTTTCCCAGCTCCCTCCCAACAGCCCCCGACTCTTTCTTCCTGGATCAGCTTGAATGTCACCTCTTCCGAGAGGTGACACCCTACCTAAATAAAGTGAGCCCTGCTCTTTTCATCCATTCATTCACTGTTTTTCACCTCTCCTCGTTCGTTTTCTTCATCGCATTTACGGCCTTCTCAAGTCATTTTGTCTTTTCTCTCTCCCCTGCTAGAATAGTAAATGCCATGACATTCTAGCACCCAACACACAGCCTGCCGTAGAGAAAGCAATCAGCCAACACTTGCTGAATCAATGAAGAAATCTATACGATCACCCATGCTTCCTTGCACGGCTATGGATGTGAACCAGGTGCTAGGGATTCAGAGAGGAAATAATACAGCCCGCAAAGAGCTCAACGTCCAGTGGGGATTACGGGGGGCAGGGAATCGCTATATTAGAGCCAGAAGTTGCTAGAATGGAGGTGGGTATGATGTGCAGTGGGGGAAAGTGCCACAGAGGAGTGCATTCAGCTGAATTGTGAAGAATGAGCAGATACTCAGCAGGAGGACGAGGGCTAAGGGAAGGCTGGGCGAGAGCACTGCAGCCAGCACGGCTAGTGATCAGAGAGGCGTGGATGTGAGAAAGGGCACAGTGGATTTGGAGAGCCGAAGTGCAGCCTGTTGCTGGAATATAAAGTTCTAGACTCTTAGCTATAAAACACAGTGGCAGAAACGCTCCATTGGAGCAAAAGATGGCCCGGGCACTGGGGATGGCTCCTTGGCCTCTGCCCCAGGCGCTAGAGTGGCTCTGGTCTCAGCAGAGCGATGCCCCGGAGGGGCAGAGCATCGCCCCCTGGTGGGCAGAGCGTCGCCCCTGGTGGGCGTACCGGGTGGATCCCGGTCGGGCGCATGCGGGAGTCTGTCTGACTGTCTCTCCCCGTTTCCAGCTTCAGAAAAATACAAAAAAAGAAAAACAAAAAAAACAAAAAAAAAAAAACACAGTGGCAGAAACACATCTGTGTTCCTGACACGGGGCCCCTAGAATGCAGTAGAATGATATTTACTAAGCAAGTGCTCATTAAATATGCTCATTAATCCATTCATTTTTATTGTTCTCGGAGCCATTTTTGATTTAAGTATAGTTGCTATACAATTTTATATTGGTTATATTAATTTCAAGTAATTCATTCTAATGCAAGAAATGAGACGACGTGTAGGATAAGAACGAGATCATGTCCAGCTTTTATATGCCACAATCATGTGTTTTATTTGTCCTGGGGGGGGAAGAGAAACCACTAAATGGCTCAGAGTAGAGTTTTTCTATTATTATGTTTTCTGCCTTCGCTCTCCCTGGCAGCAAAGGGGAGGGTGCTCAGAAGGGGCTGAAATTCAGGGGCTGTTTGAGCATTCAGAGATAAGGGTACTATTACTATAACTTTAAAATATCCTTTTTCAAGGGTGTTATTTGTGTCCACTCATAATAAAGAAAAATTTCAACAGTTAAGCCTTTTTTTCCCCCCCAGACCAAATCATTACCAGAAAAGATAGTTCTATGTGTTTCCTCACCTGTTTCAAGAAATACAGGACCATCTGAACTCCTTTCTTCCTCTGCCTAAAACATTCCAGACTACAAAATTACCTAATTTGTTTTTCATTGGAAATTCAAAATATAGCTAGTTTATGTATGTAAGACACAAACTTAAATTATTTTTTTAATTAATACACTTTATTTTTTAGTGTAGTTTCCAGTTTACAGAAATTACAGAGTTCCCACATTACACTGACCCCCCCCATTATTAACATCTTATATCCGTAGGATACATTTGTTATCATTGATGAATCAATATCAATACATTATTATTATTAACTACGTTCCATGGTGCATGTTAAGGTGTAATCTGTGTGCTGTAGAGTCCTATGGGTTTTTGACAAATGCATAATGGCGCACACCTCTGTTACAGTGTCATGAAGAACAGTTTCGCTGCTCTAAAATCTCCTTGTGCTCTACTGATTCATCCTCCCCTCCCTCCAACCAAACCCCTGGCAATCACTGATTGTTTTAGTGGTTTTTCTTTTCCAGACTGTCACATAGTTGGAAACTAGGTATGTAGCCTTTTCAGCATGACTTCTTTCACTTAGCAAAATGTATTTAAGATTCTCCATGTCTTTTCATGGTTTGATAACTCATTTCTTTTTATTGCTGAATAGTATTTCATTGTCTGGATGTATCACAGTTTCCTTGAAAGACATCTTGATTGCTTTCAATGTTTGGAAATAATGAATAAATCTGCTACAAAAGTTTCATTTGCAGGTTTTTGTGTGGATATAAGTTTTAAGTTCATTTGGGTAAATACCTAGGACTATGCATGCTAGATTGCAAGGTAAGAATCTATATAAATGTATAAACAATTGCCAAAGGTCTTGCAAAGTGTCTGTACCATTTTGCAGTCCTATCAGCAACGAATGAGAGTGCCGACTGCTCCACATCCTCATCTGCATTTGCTGTTGTCAGAGTTGTAGATTTTAGCCATTCTAATAGGTGGATCGTGGTAGTTCATTGTTTTAATTTATAATTGCCTAAACACCTATGATGTTGAGCAACCTTTCATATGCTAATTTGCCATTTATATATCATCTTTAAACACTGGGTCTAAGAAAAAAAAATCAAAAGATAAGTCAGAAAATCCTGAGGTGAAGGAAGACCAAAGCACAGCACAACAATGATGCGGAGAAAGCTGTGCTTAGAGGGGAAGTTGCAGCCGAATCACCCAGACCAGGTAAAATAAAGTAAAATAAAATAAAATCATAAGAAAGTTCTCAAATCAATAACTTCAACTTTCATCTTCGAAAACTAGAAAAAGACAAGCAAAAGAAAAAAAAACCCAAAATAGCAGAAAAAAGAAAATAAAGATAAAAGCTAAAAATATGTGAAGCAGAGCATAAAAAAAGAGAGAAAATTGAAAAGTTGGTTCCTTGGGAAGATCAACAAAATTGACAAACCTTTAGCTAGAATGACCAAGGGTGGGGGGAAGATGATTCAAATGACTAAAATCAGGAAAAAAAGAGGGGACATCGCTGCTGACCTTACAGAAATAAAGGGATTATCAGAAAATACTGCAAACAACTGTGTGCCGACAAATTAGATAATCTAGATCAGTGGTCCCCAAACTTTTTTGGGCCACAGACCGGTTTAATGTCAGAAAATATTTTCACAGAGCAGTCTTTAGGGTGGGATAGATAAATGCACAAAATAAAATTATGCAACCGAGCCCTGGCCGGTTGGCTCAGTGGTAGAGCATCGGCCTGGTGTGCATGAGTTCCTGGTTCGATTCCCGGCCAGGGCACACAGGAGAAGCGCCCATCTGCTTCTTCACCCCTCCCCCTCTCCTTCCTCTCTGTCTCTCTCTTCCCCTCCCGCAACCAAGGCTTCATTGGAGCAAATGGCCCGGGCACTGAGGATGGTTCTATGGCCTCTGCCTCAGGTGCTAGAATGGCTCTGGATGCAACAGAGCAATGGCCCAGATGGGCGGAGCATCGCCCCCTTGTGGGCATGCGGGGTGGATCCCGGTGGGGCGCATGCGGGAGTGTGTCTGACTGCCTCCCCATTTCCAACTTCAGAAAAATACCCCCCAAAAAATTATGCGACTGGCATAAAAACTGTGTTATTTTTAAATATAATTGTCGAACTTACGAGACAAGCATCAAGAGTGAGTCTTAGATGGATGTAACAGAGGGAATCTGGTCATTTTTTAAAAATAAAACATCATTCAGACTTAAATATAAATAAAACGGAAATAATGTACATTATTTATTCTTTCTCTGCAGACCAGTACCAAATGGCTCATGGGCCAGTACCAGTCCGCACCCCGGGGGTTGGGGACCACTGATCTAGGTGAAATGAAAAAATTCTTAGAAAAACACAAACTACCAAAACTGACTCAGGAATAAATAGATTATATGAACCTAAAACATGTAAAGAGATTAAATTAATTAAATCAGCTAAGGTAATTTGCCAAAGACTCCTCAATGTTTCCATTTGTTAAGAATTCTCTGGTCAGTTATGAAGATTTGCAAGATGTGATGTGAAAAGCTTCGCCCCCCTAGATAGGGATGTGGTTATCACAACTGAGTGCTATCCTGTTTCTATTTGCGAAAACATTTGGTTTCTTTGTGCCCATCCCCAAAGAGAACAATAAGCATTTGTAATTCTCTCCCAGATTTTAGACCCTGAAATAATTCAGATTTCTTTAGCTTACATTGTCTGTTGGACCTAATACACGTTTCTGAGAATCCATTCCCTTATCCTATGGAACACTTTAAGAATAATATTGCTTCTAATATTACCATAATAGTGCGGGTAGTGTTTAAAAGTGTGTAACCTAACGATCAATGTAGCAGGTATGGATCACCTACTAGATTCCTGGTACTGTGCTGGGGGTTACAACTGTAAGCAAAACACAGCTCCTTCATGCCAGCAACAGAGTTATTGGGAAGATACTTTCAAGAATGATTACATCTTTTCTTAATTTCTGCACTTAATGTGGAATAGTGAGGAATTAAAATTTTTTAAATTAATAACAATCAATCAATAGGCCTACATAACATTGTGGTTAACAGTGGAAATGGCTGACAATTTTACAGGTGGCAAGATGTAGGTTGATAAGGTTCTTATTCTCTTTAGAGAAGTTTTTATGTGTCTTGAGAATGGGAAGTGAAGAAAAACACTATCCAAGTTGGATTAAAATACTAATTTCTTGTACATAATGAAAAAAATCAAATATGTAGAAGGACTTACACATTTCCCAACAAATTCTATATCCTGAATGAGATTTGTAGAATCTTTATGAACCATCTTGAAAATAATTTAGCAGCATATTCTGCACCTCAGAAATGAGGCTATAAGGACAAAGAATGTTGGCACACAAAGAATAAGGATTAAGAGGTGGTCACAGGGTCAGGGATAGGGACACCTTCCAAATGAAGTGTGACCTGTGGCAGAACTCAAAGTGCAAAAGATACGGCGAGATCTTTATGACCAGAGAAAAATTAAAGCACCTTCCACCACTGGGGAAAGCAATGCTTCAAGTAAGTGGCAAATGTCAGTCTGTGTTGGTGAGAAGCTCTCAGCAATCCCCCAGACAAAGGCAAGGAAAAGAATGAAGCCAACTGGCACATCCCCGTTTCAATCCGATGACAACCTCTGGTCGTAAGAAGACAGGCTCCCCTCGGAGGACTCCCAGGTTTCGGAGCTGACACTTGCCCTGGCTCTGAACTATACTAGCACCATCTAGTGAAATAACTTAGAATGCTTCCATTTTTAAAAGTCCAAACTAAGGAATGGTTAACAACATAAATCCATGAAGACATGGATTTTTTTAAATAAAGGACGCTATGGGGGAAATTTTGCCTGTGATCTTACCCAATATACATTTTTAAACTCTTAGAGGATGTGAAGATGGTTTTAATTCAATCAGTCATTTGAATCAGTGACCATCCAAAGGTGTTGATTTGGCATTATAGAAAGAAAAATGTTCCAGGAAGAAAGAGGGGAAAAGGCTGGCTGTGGAGTTGAGAACAGGGGCTAAGCCAAGGGCTGATAAATTCCTAATGCGGAGAGGAGAATGCCCAGTGGTGTGCTGCAGCCAGCTAGCACCCCCAGAGCAAGCACCGGTGCACCTCTCTTCCCAGCCAAAGACTGGCGCTGTGGGATTCAGGAGACACACAGGGGTTCCCATCCTATTCAGAAGCGATCTTGTCTTCCATGAGCATGGTTTGAAAACTGTCATTTTTGACCAAGACATAATAATCAGGGAGGGTCACAATTTAAGCTTTTTAAAAATGATTCACAGTCAAAAACAGAAAAGATAGTGGATCACTTCAGAGCTACAGCCTTCTCACGGGGCATTTGTGGGTTTTTCATTGAAAGGTGGTTATGATTCTAAGTGGCCCACGTTCAGGCAGATACAGGTCATGTCTCCCCGACCCACAGAGTTACTAGAGGCCCACAGGCTGACACCGGATGGCAGACTATACACATGGGTGGTCCATGGGCCAACTCATCTCTATAGAGTTCAAGAGTAATTTGGATCACTTGCCAACATTTAAAAACTGAATAATATCACATGAAAACTCGATTTTTTGGCTTTTCTTGGGAGAAAACAAACAAGATATAGCAAAATTGGGTCTGGATATCTGCCTAGCACCCATTAGCTGGCCTGGGAGCTGCCCTCCCTGCTCTCCAAGTTCCCCATGTTGGGCTTTCCCAACACATACAACACCCATTTGGTTACCTCCCTGTCCTCGCTTGAGTTTGCACTCACTGACTTAAGGCTGTGCCAGACTGAGCTGCAAGAGACAGTGGACCTTCCTAGAGAGAGTGAAGGACATTTCAGACACAATACATTGAAAGTAGCTCAGGCCTGAGCCCCCCTGAGCCCCGTCTCAAGGGCCAGGAATGCCCCTTGCAGGCAAGAGCACACTCGACTCATGTGCAGACTGGAAACCTAAACTGCCTTTGGAGACAAGATGGGAAGTTTATTATGGCTGAGCACATTTATTTCTGAACTTAATGACATGGAGAACCACAAGCCTGCCCACAGTATCAATTTTTCATTTAAAAAAAAAAAAAAAAGGAGAAAGTCTATTGAGTCAAATGTTCCAAGAGGGCCTGGTCCAGGGAAACCTCTGAGTATATATTTATAGCTTGGATATAGAGACAGGAATGCCTTGCTCAGGGAAGAATTAGAGTAAACTACCATCACTGAATACTTGTTTTGTGCTGTCCTTTCACCCTCACAATCACCCAGGGGTAGTAAATTTACAGGTGAGAAAATCAAAGCTCAGAGAGGTTAGTTGATGATTAAGTCCCGCAGCTTGTTACTCAGCAGAACCCGCACTCACCGCATGGGCTGACCACACACCTGTGTCTCTCTCCTTTCCTGGGCTGGCTTTTCATTTTAGAAATGGCCCTTTGTTCTCTCCAAAGCCACTTCTTAGAGATGATATCCCATGAGCCCTGTTACAAGTTTATGGGGTAGAGGAATCATTATTCACATTTTACACAAGAAGAGCTGAGGCACAAAGGATGCTAATTAAGTCTCTTTTTTTTTTAACAGAGACAGAGAGCGAGAGTCAGAGAGAGGGATAGATAGGGACAGACAGACAGGAAGAGAGAGAGATGAGAAGCATCAATCATCAGTTTTTCGTTGTGACACCTTAGTTGTTCATTGATTGCTTTCTCATATGTGCCTTGACCGCGGGCCTTCAGCAGACCAAGTAACCCCTCGCTCAAGCCAGTGACCTTGGGTCCAAGCTGGTGAGCTTTGCTCAAACCAGATGAGCCTGCACTCAAGCTGGCGACCTCGGGGTCTTGAACCTGGGTCCTCCGCATCCCAGTCCAATGCTCTATCCACTGTGCCAACGCCTGGTCAGGTGCTAATTAAGTCTTAACTTAATAATTAGTCACTGAGAACTGGTACCCTGGTTTGATAACTTTTAATCAAGTGTCCTTCCCACTTTGTCAGACTAAAAGTCTGCTTTGGGCTGAGTATCTGGTCTTCCTCTTCAGATGCTCAAGCCTAAAGAGTTGTAAAGTCTTTATATTATAGAAATGGTCTGCATTTTTTTAGTAAAGCATTTTTTGGTTTGTTTGTTTTTTTAATTTGAAAAGAGGGCTGGAAACTGAAGAACACAAAACTTTCAGATTATTCTGGTCGTTAAAATAACTATGCTTCTTTTAAGGTAGCCTGTAAAACTGCTCTGTCACTGAGCTCTATTCATAATAGAGACAGATTTAGTCTTGTGGCGAAGGCAGTTGACAAGGAAAAGAGGTCTGGGTAAAATACTTACTTTGTTTTTCAAAATAGTACAACCCAGTTTAGAAGCAATAGAAGTTACCAAAATGATGCCACAAATTGAATTTTTTTTTTTTTAATTTAGAAGAAAATGATGGTAATGGGGCAAGGGAGCAGGGGGGGACAGGCAGGGGTTTCAACAGCTTGATTTTAGTGTCAGAGAATATACCGTATTTCCCCATGTATAAGACACACATTTTTCCAAAAAGTTTGGGGTCTGAAAACTGGGTGTGTCTTATACAGTGCTAGATTTTTTTTTACTTGCATTTCCTGCTCTTTCGTGCTTGTTTTTGCGCTCATTGTTGAAGACAGTGATCGTCATCAGACACAGATGAGGACAAGCTAATGGATGGGAGTTTTGACAATGATGAGGAGTTGTATGAATTTTATGATGAATAAAACTTGAGTTCATTAACGTTATGTAATACATTTTTTTTTCAAATTTTTGGCCCCAAAATTAAGGTGCGTCTTATACATGGGGAAATATGGTCTCTTCTTTATCCACATACATTTTACAGGTGAGAAATTTCTACAAATAGAGATGTAAAAAAAAAAGGCAAACCTGAAGACTGCAGAAGTGGAATGCGCTGTTATAACAGTCTGGAGAAATAGTCTCTGAATCTGGTCATGCTGGAGAGCATCTCCCAGTTTTCCTCAGCATGTCTACAGCATGTCTACTGAATTCATAGACCCCTTAAGTTGGAAGGAGCCATCAGTCCCTGCCACTTCTTCCCTCACAGCCCTCAGACAGCAGATGTCTATAAGCCCAGATTCAACTTATTCCATAAATGGAACAGACTTTTGCTTCCCACATTTGATGGGAAGGCTCTGAAATCCTTTCAAGAGGAAGGACATGATGGGGCTGGGCTACCACAGGACTTGGAGGATGTGGGACCAGTGAGGCAGAAATGCTAGCAGGTGGCAAAGCCAGGGATTCCATCTGATGGGGGGCAGCACCCCTGTGCTAGAAAGATGGGTGAGAACAAGATGAAACTCCATTTTGGAGGATTCTTACAAGGATGGTCACTGAAACAAGGAAGGGGAAAACTTGGGACATGGATTCATAATGAGTTACAGAAAATTCAGCTATAATTTCTTTTCTTTCTTTCTTCTTCTTTTTTTTTTTTTTTATGTGGGAGAAAGAGAAAGAGAGAGAAAAGCATTAACTCATTGCTCCACTTAGTTGAGTATCCCACTGATTGCTTCTCATATGTGCCTTGACCAGGGATCAAACCAGGGACCTCTGGTTCAAGTCAAGGACTTCAGGTTTCAAACTGGTGACCTCAGCATTCCAAGTTGATGCTCCATCCACTAAGCCACTACCAGTCAGGCCTGAGCTGCAATTTCTTAAAGCTAGTCTATCTATCCTTCTCCTTGTCCCAGAGGTACAGTCTGGTGATGCATCAGGAAGGACTCAGGAAGCAACTTGACTGCAATAAAAGAGCATTGCAGGGACAGGAAACCGGGCAGGTCATTGTTCTACAACAGGTTCATAAAGAAACAAAGGATGCTGACCTCTTAATGTGGCCTGACAAGGCATCGGTTCTTCACTCAGTCAGGAGGCAGCTTCACCAGAAGAGCTCTGATAACCATGGTCACAACAGATAGCACTCACTGAACACATGGTAGCAGCTAGGAATAGTTCCAAGCCCTTCCCCTGTAAAAATGCATTTAATTTTCATCCTACAAGGAAAATTCTACTATTATTCTCACTTTTTAGACAAGGAAACAAAGGCACAGAGAGAATGAGTAGCAGGCTTCATAGTTACGAGGTTACATAACTAGGAAATGGCAGAGCGAGGGTGGAAATCCATTGTAGTAGAATAGTGATTCCTCCCAGATATGTCCACGACCAAATTTCCCAGAACCTATGAATACGTTACCTTACATGGAAAAGAAAGTTTACTGATGGAATTAAATGAAGGATCTTGAAATGGGAAGGTTACTGTGGATTATCCAAGTGGGCCCAACAGAATCCTTATCAGAAGTTAGCAAGAAGGTCAAAGTCAGTAACAGGAGACACCATGTCGGAAGCAAGGACTTAGAGTGAGATATAAGGAAGGGGCCATGAGCAAAGAATGTAGGCAGCCTCTAGAAACTGAAAAGACAAGAAAATGTATTCTCCCCTGAAGCCTTTAGATAAGAGCCCAGCCCCAACAACACCCTGATTTTAGATATCTCACTTCCAGAACTGCCAGAGAACAGCACGTGCATTGTTTTAAGCCACTGAGTTTGTGAGAACTTCTTACAGCAGCAGTAGGATACAAGCAGCCTGACTCCGGAGACTGTTTTCTTAAATACTCACTTATATAATCTTTCCCATGTCAGATATCAAGAGTCTTAGAAAAAGGGCTTCACAGGCCTGACCTGTGGTGGCACAATGGATCAAGCATCCACCTCAGCTGGTTCGAAACCCGGGGCTTGCCTGGTCAAGGCACATATGGGAGTTGATGCTTCCTGCTCCTTCCCCCTTCTCTCTCTCTCTCTGTATCTCTCTCTCTCTCTCTCTCTCTCTCTCTCTCTGTCTCTCTTCTCTAAGATGAATACATTTTTAAAAAATAATTTAAAAAAAAGAAAAGGGGCTTCACATTGGCTTTAGGGTTTCCTTGTTTAGTCCTATAGCACTTAGTGTATGTAGAACTTTAAATATTATTTTAGATTGATTGTCATCTACACAAAGCTGATATTGAGTTCATGCACACTGGTGTGGCAATAACCACCATTAAAATGTTGTACGTTTTCTGTCAATTTGTAAATATCCCGAGATCCTCCCTGCTGTTCTAAACACCTTGGTTTCTCCTTGGGACCTCCCAGACCTTCCCACAATGCACCCTTAAAGTCTTAGAGCCGGCCAGGAAGAGCTCCTCCCACCCAGACCTAATTCTGCAGCCCAGGTCCATTCTGATGGTCTGTGGCTATGCCAAGGCAGATGCACAATATTCTGAGAATAATCCCCAAATATATACATGCTAACTAATAATTTAGGATACCCTAGAAGCTCCCAATGAATTTTTACTTACAACTAGAGTTTCAGATGTTTTTTTTTATTTTCAATGAAAGCAAATTATCACAGAAATCTAAGCAGCATCCAATGTAACGACATTTAGTAAAATGACTTATTATATATATATAAATGATATATATATATAATGCAACATTGAAACTCTTAGAAGCCTAGATCTAGGCCTTTAGACTTCATACTGAACCACAATGGCCCCAAAAGAAAAGAAGCCACTCCCAAAAAACCGTATCAGCAAATACCTCAAAGGTCTGACTTTAGCATGTGTCCCTTTTTTCAAGTGAAACTATGTGGGCGTCACACCCCTTATCCTGTCCTCTTAAGTAGGACAAGAGAACTTGAGAATCAGATAGCTACGCTGTGTATGCATATTATGAAATGTCTTTAATTGATTTTTTTCTCTGACATCTCTGGTTTCACTGAAAAGGAATTTCACTGTCTATCGATGCTTTATATTCTTAGTTTCCTCCAAATAATATTATTGGGTGAATTAGTGTTTTCTTCAAAAGACGCATACTGGGTTATAGCCTAACCCGGTTCTACAGATAATCCCACCCTGTGGAAAGAATCCTTTAAGAAAAATTGTTGAGGGAACATGTCATAGGTCCTTACTCTCTGAAAGATGTACCATGGTGTGCTGGGTATGCCAGGCCTCCGTGGGGGCTGCCTCGTCGACAGAACAGAACATCAGACTTTGGAGTGACATCAATTTCAGGCCACCGTCCCTAATTCCACCACTACTAACAGAGTGTCCCTTGCCATGTTAGCCAACCTCTGAAATGTCACTAGCAAATAAGGATAAGCATTCCTTCCATGCACACTGGTCACGAGGACTAAATGAGATAATGTACTAAACTGTTTACCCTAATACCAGTGAGCTACAGCCTATGGACCCCTGTTAGTTCATGTCCCATCTTTCCCATATTAGATACAAGTGATAGGCCAAGCCTCTGGCCCAGTACTCTCCAGATTGCTAAACTGTATTCTCAAATGATAAAGCATGACTCTCCTCGATGACTGAGGGTGCTATGCGTCACCAAACCAAGCAAAAAAAAGTTTCATGAACCCAAAGCCAAGCACAAGCATGTTCTGACTCTAAGACAATGAGAACTAAGCAAATGAAAAACTTGAGGTGGAGGTGGAGTAGAGTGTAAGTAAACACTCCCATAAATGCCATCCAGGAGAAATTCTGATGGTAAAGATCGCCATGTTTTTATTGCCCAATAATCCACACTCCTGCTTCTCTCTCAACATTTTTTGCATTTTCCACAAGTTTGAGAAAACAGAGTAGGTGGCCCATGGTTGTCACTTTGCCACTTCGAAGCCAGACAGCCAGACATTAAGAACGCTGATCACAGATTCCCTTCCTTCCTTCCTTCCTTCCTTCCTTCCTTCCTTCCTTCCTTCCTTCCTTCCTTCCTTCCTTCCTCTTTTCCCTTCCCTTCTCTCCCTTCCCTTTCCTTCCTTCTCTTCCTTCCCTTCCTTCCCTTTTCCTTTTTCCAGGGTCACTGCGGGATAAGATGAAAGAGCGTCTGCTTTGCAAAAAGATGGGGAACTAGAGCCCTGCTGTGACCCCCAAAATAGACATGGAGACACAGAGAATGCATTTTTCTACCCAATAGCCCAAGGCAGAACCTCTTCAATTAAAATCACTTTTGATATAAAGCCAGACTGCACAAGATGACCGCCTAAAAATATATGAAAATCTAGGAAAAACAAGCTCTCCATCCTGGAGGGAATGTCAGTGGAAAATAGTTGCTTGGCCTTTCCAGTTAGCAGTAATAAAAGAAAAATAGGCTCCCTATTATGAGCCCAGAGCCTGGGGCGGGGGTCGTCAGCTGGGTCCCAGCCAGCCTCTGGATTTCCTGAGTGCATTCCCAATTACAGGAACAAAACATGGACTTTTCACTCTAGTCATGTTTCCTAAGTCCAAATAACTTATTACTAGGTTTACTTCCCAGTGAGCTAGAGTTAAAAAAGATGTCTCCATGTATGGATAATGTTTATAAGTTTTTAAAAACATATACATTATTATATTGACCAGCAATCATACAATGCGCATAGACGTTAAATGAAAGAATTCAGAAAATAAAAATAAAAAGAAAAGAAGGCATTAAACCTTTCATTTGTCAAACATTGGTAATGTACCTAAATATTTATATTCTTGTCAAAATCTGAGATTTTTAAAAAGATGGCCTGATTAGAAAGCATTAATCCAAAAATGCAAACTATAAAAATATTGTGTATTTATTTAGCATCCTCATAAAGGTGTCTACAGGGGAACTCTGATTTAATATGATGTTATTTAATGTAATGTTATTAAAATAGCCATAAAATATAACTGTGAAAAAGGTGTCTGTCCCTTTAGGTCTAATTAGCTGTGTATTACTTTTCTCTGCTAGCTGACTGTGAAGTCTTTTGAACACAGGACCATATCTTATTCATCTCTGAGTCTTCATTACAACACAGTGTCATATAGGAGACATCCAGTACATTTTGATGAAGGAATTTCTCCCTTGTGAGCTGCAGGGGAAGGCATTTTCCATTTTGTTTTTCATGGACTCATATAAATATCTATGTAATAAATTCCTCTTAGAGTTTAATGCTGGGGGGGGGGAATGTCTCCTATGATGTTCTTTCTCTCCGCCCCTACCCCCAGTTTCATTGAGATATAATTAATATGTATCATCATATGAGTTTCAGGTGTGCAGCATGAAGCTTTAACTTACATGTATTGCAAAGCGATTATCACAGTAGGTTTAGTTAACATTCATCATCTCGTACAGGTACAATAAAAAGGAAAAAGGAAAATATTCTCTATATAATGAGAACTCTTAGGATTTACCATCTAAATAACTCTCATATGGATCACACAGCAGTGGTAACTGCAGCTGTCGTGTTACATAGTTACATATTACCGTAGTACTTACTTACCTCCTCCCTGGAAATGTGTACCTTTTGTCTGAGAGTTTATACTTCTCCTAACATAATAATAAAAATAGTGTAACACATTATGTTTTCCTGTTCTACCAGGCCTCCAGGCAGCTCAAAGCCAAGTTTTAAGTTAAACTATAGTCACTTTTCTTAGCTTCATTATTTCTGATAAAACACATTTCTTCCTTACTTTCCTTCTATTTGACCTGGTTCCTTGTCTCTTATCCTTGTTTCGCATAAACTTTATTTTAAGCTGCCTCAAACCAGTGTAGGAAGTAAAGAGTGAGTTAAAAAAAAAAAAACCAAAACTGACCTGTGGTGGCGCAGTGGATAAAGCCTCGACCCTGAACGCTGAGGTCGCCAGTTTAAAACCCTGGGCTTGCCTGGTCAAGGCACATTTGGGAGTTGATGCTTCTTGCTCCTCCCACCTTCTCTCTCTCTCCCTCTCCTCTTCTCCTTCCACTCTCTCTAAAAATGAATAAATAAAATCTAAAAAAAAACCCTAAACTAAATAATAAAACACTAAGAATAGAAGTAAGCTTGTTTCTTCCCATTGCAGCAAGAATACTCTCAAGATGCTATCTTGCTATATCCATGACCATTCAATTTGTTTCAATAGAAATGAGCAGAGTAAGAACAGCAGCACAGGTTAAAGTTCAACCTCTGCCTCTCACTAGCTGTGTGACCTTGCACAAGACACTTAAATTCATGAGCATCCTTACGATGTTACAGGGACAGTGTCAGACAAATAAGGCAAGATCCATGCCCTCAAGTCAGCATACAGTCAAGTGAGAGAGACAGAAAAGCAAACAGATCATTACAGTGCAACGCAGTCATTGCTACACTACATCGGGTACAAGGCACAGAAGGAAAACATCTAAATCAGACTGGAGGCTTCCAGAGGATTTGAAAAGAGGCAGCAGTTGCATTGATTTTTAAAGTTGACTGGGAATTAACTAGATGAAAAATGGGACAGAGGAGGGAGCAGAGGACATTCCAGGACTCAAGGAAGAGCACGTGTGAAATCACAAAGACCCGAAACAGCATGACAAGAGCGGGGAGTTACACACTGTTGGAAGATAATATGTGCCCCATCTACCTCCCAGGGTGGTTTCGGGGATCAGTTGAGTGGGTGTATACATTGAAAGTGCTTTGTAAACTGTAAAGCACCGTACACATGTTCAAATGTAAAAGATTATTATTAGACACTCATTTTTTTCCCTCCCTCCAAATTGGAAACATTTGCTGAAGTAAACATTGCTGATGCATTAGCTGTCAGGATGGTGTATTATATTTGGAAAACATTTGCCAATGCCTGTTCAGTTTTTAAATTCCCAGTCACATGTGTTTTTTGTTTGAGAAAATACATCAAGTAATAATGGATTTATTGTTAATTGTGCAACATTAGAGCTTCAAGGTTTAAGTAATCTTTCTTCCATGTTGACTTTATTCCATGTTGACTGTGGAATTTGCAGTCATTTGTTTATTAATTAAAACTGATAATTAAACACTATTACCACCTTGTAGTGATCAAATTTTATCAGAGGAAATGCGGGATTCTTGGAAAAGTGTGCCATTAAAAACAAATTCCTTCTAAGAAAAAAAGGAGGAGAAGTGTGGTTATATCCACTTAAACAGCTTCCCAAAGAGGTTCAATGGAGCTCAGATTCAAATACTTATCTCCCTATTCAACACAGCAAGAACCAAACACTTCCTTCTTAGGGACATTTTTCCAGGATTACAGAAATCAACAAAAAGCATTTCGGGTAGAAAAATTAGAATGGATAACTCATGTTCAAAATTCTTGACATTCATGCACTATCAGTCATTAGAGGGTTTGAATCACTGCATTAGAAAGTGAATTCCTTTTTCCCTCCTTCCTATAAAAAAATTCCTATAAGATTAACATTTTAGGAATAAAAGGCTAAAAGGATTATTTTCATGTTGCCAACAAGCTGTCTGGGCTCTACCTTCTCATACTTAAAGCCTCAGGAAATAACCATATTCGCCCCCTCTTCTTGCAAGAGTAAAATGTTTCAAGTGCTAGAAGGGCTGTGTTAGTGGTGAAATCTTAATATTGTCATGATTAATTAAGCCACTCATTAGCAATTTTGGTCGTCGCAATCTAACATTTATATCGCATTGATGAGCTACGTAAAATATTTATTCATTACTTTTTTGTACAGAGGAAAACCAAATCATAGCTCATCAAGGTTGGACGGGACCTAAAAGGTTATTCTGTATGACATCTAATTTTATAAATGAGAAAACCTGAAGAAAGTCAACACATTTGCTTAAGGTCAGGCAGTGATTAAATAGCATAATTAGAATTAGAAGCTAATGCTCTTGTCCACCATGGCAGTATTTCTGGACACAAGGCCAACATCCAGAGGAAAGACTTGGGAATTGCAGTTGCTTGGGGTGAGTGGCTTCAGGGAAGGGCTCCATCTGCTGCCACTCCAATCCCACCACTTGGAGCTGCCAAGTCTCTTCTTTCAAAGACTAACTTGAGAGCAGCCGGGCTCCAAAGGCCTTTTGGCAGACAAGAGAGATGGTTCACCATGTGCTTGAAGCAGGCAGCTCCTGCTCGGGGGACATGAGAGGCATCGGAACTGTGGCAGGGCCCCCAGTTAAAGCAACAAACCCCGCTGGGCCTCGACAAGAATGGTGGCTAAAACCCCAAATTGACTTGCTTCAGAGACAAGCTGGGGAAAAAAGATTTGTTGTGGAATTCCTGTTAGTCCAGTCAGCTCCCATTCTCTTGTGAAACCGGATTTGTAGGCACATGCACTGGCCAATGAGTCAGCCCTTAAAAAGTCATTCATAATTTATGTATAAACAAGAATAGCTTTTGTTTCAGAGAATTTGGGAGGTTTTTGTAGCCTGCTTTCTTCCAGTGCCATTTCTGAAGAACCGTTCCTGTCTCAAGGCGGTTCCTATAGGCCTATAAATACTTTGATGTTCAGACATCTGGAACTTATATTTGGTGTTGACTAATGAGTATTATTATTTTATTATGTATTTATATATGATCTGAAAGAAATTTGAGGTTATATGCCACAGAACTCTGTATACACACTGAACAATGACAAATTCTTTTTACCCATTACACTTATGATTTATTACTTGGGCAGAAGAAGTTCTGAGTCATTCAATTGACATATAATTGTGTTTTGGAAGATAGTAATGGGATAGAGAGAATGTAAAATTGCCCTTAACATATATTGTTAAAATAATTTGTAAGTGGACAAAATGGACTCCAGAGATATTATTATTTTTCTCATTTTAAAGATATCAAAGGAGAGCCAGTATGGCAGCAAACGCCAGTGCTCCTTTTGAATGAGTAAAAAAGAGCCTTGGTCTTAGAAATACATGTGGGTATGTTTGAAAGGGCAATAAACAATGCATAATGGGTCTGACTTCAAAGAATGCCTATTGGTGAACCAGACCTATTTCAAAGTCAAATGCTCAATACCCAGTTTGCCTTGGTATCAATAAGCCACAGGTAAACACTAAGATCAAAGGGAAGTGTGGGCGTGTGGAGGGGCGTATGATGACATTACTTTCTCCACAAAGCATTTTCCCCAAGGGACACTGGGGAAGGCACCTTGTAACAGCCTCTGTTGTATACTCAGGAATTTATTTTAGAGGAGTGTCAGAGGTGTTTTAGTCTGTAAGAATTGCAGCTCAAAGGCCATTAAACAAGAGGCACACTGAAGGAGGCGCGCACTTGGGGAAGAGGATCCTGAGCTGGAAAGGGATAAATGGCGCCTTTATAGGCCACACTGATCCCTGCTCGCCGCTCGCTTTCTTCTCCCTCCCACGAGCAACATCAGTGTAAACTGGTTTGGCCCATCAGCAGGCTGTCTGGCCCTCCGTGGAAGAATGAGCTCTCTGTGCACGCAGGCAGAGCCTTTGCCAACAAAGGCCCATCGGAGTGTTTAAGAGCTCCAACTTGCTGCTGAATCAAAGCATTTGCAGAGGCTGGAGCTGCGAACAGGATATGCCATCCACAGTGAGAGGAGCTCTCCACAGCTCCCCTAGAGAATCCTCAAAACTGACTTATCTGCTCTGCTGACAGTCCCCAGTTTCAGTGCCCACAGTGTGGGCAGCATTCACTCAAAGTCATTGCCTAGCGTTCTGTTAAAGAAAAATAAACTGCACTTGGGGGCCTTTGTCCACGTGCCAGCTGACTCCACAGCAGAGAAAAAGTCAAAAGGACCCAGAGGATCCCACGACAGAAAGGAAAATAAATGCAAAACAACAAGCAAAACCTGGTTTTAAGAATGTCATAAAGTGAAGCAATATTTCCAGTTTACACACAGACACCCCTTTGCAACAACTTCATGCTATCATCCATAATAAACAGATTAGAATATTTCCCGGGAACATCAATTTAAGAAGAAACGTTAGCCTTACTTAGAATAGATGCAAAAACCTGAGAT
This sequence comes from Saccopteryx leptura, assembly GCF_036850995.1. Taxonomy (NCBI): domain Eukaryota; kingdom Metazoa; phylum Chordata; class Mammalia; order Chiroptera; family Emballonuridae; genus Saccopteryx; species Saccopteryx leptura. The sequence continues at coordinate 25,900,701 of NC_089504.1, read as the reverse complement.
GAAGGGATAAGACTGTGGGGCTATGTTTAGATTGCATAAAATTTATCTGTCCTATATATTTAAAAATGTGTCACAATATTTTTCTTTGACTGTCTTCCAATGAATATATTTCTTCTCCAAAGGATTATGTGAGGCTTAGACGATTAGAAGTAAACAAGAACTAGTGATACTGAAAGTAAACAGAGCAAGAGAGGAGTAGCATGAACCAACCTCAATATAAGTGATGGAATATAGATTCTGCCGACTTAGCCACTGACTGTACTAGTACTTCCCACATAGGCTCTCTCCCTGAATATTTATTCCTGCCCTGATGCCTAAGCTAGTACCACTAAGTAGGTCAATATATCAGCTATAGTTCTCTCATTTCAGGGCACCCACGTAGCTTCATATTGGAATTCTCCATGTCCATCAATCTAGATTAGCCCCATGCTAAGGACTGCACTTTCGTTTTCTGTCATCTATCTGGGATTATATCATTTGCTTTCCTTCCCTGTCATCTATTTGTGATCATATCATTGAGCTAGAGTTGCCCAACACTAGGTTTTACTCAATCTAGTGAGACACGGGACCCTTCATGATTTGTTCAAGTTATTTTCACAGGACTGTATCCCGGTCTAGTTTGCCTAAACTTAAGGGGATATTTTTCTGCACCCCAGCTTCATTCCTAAATGGTGATCACTGTTTCCCAGAGCCTGGAAGACCCAGATGAGATGCTTCAGTATCAATTGTCTCCAGAAATGTCCCTGGGATTCTGGTCCCCAGAGGTGTTCTTATAGGACTATTCACTGACCTGCACAAAAGCCCATCATGCACTTGGATTTACCTTCAGCCCTGGAGGATGTGTCTGCCTCATCCTGGCTCCTTTCCAACCTCCATCCCCCAGTGTTATTGAACTTGACCCATAATGCATCAGGTCTGAGCCATGCTGATCTGTGATGGTGAATTATCAATAATGAAGGAAATAAGGCTTCCTTACAATTATTTTCAGTGCCCTCATTTCATTGACAATAACATTGAAGTCAGTATATCCTAAATCTCAAAAGATAATCTTTACTTTCAATAAGGAAAGACAAATTTTATATATCAACCTACTTTGAGAATCTATTTCAAACAGGAAAACAGAATTGTACAGGAAAGCAGAATTGTACAGGAAAGAAATAGACAATCTGTCTGACTCAGAGTGGCAGGAAGATGCACTCATTGAATGTTTATGGAGCACCTACTATGTGCCAGATCCTAGGTGCTACAGACAAAGAAAGAAAATCAGACTCAAATGCCCTCATGGAACTCACATTCAGAAAGCCGTTAGTTGTATAAACCTGACTAAGTCATTTTACCTTTCTGAGCTAGATTTTTCTCATGCATTAAATAAGAACTTTGGTATAATGAAAAAGAAGTTTCTTTCAACTCCAACACTCTGTGCTTCTCTAAAAATGCTAACTAAATATGGCAGACCATGCCTCATGCCAACATAAAGACACCTGCCTGAATTTATGTCAAAGAAAGGTGGGAGATAAGATTCAATTTCACCCCAATACTATTCACCGAGCACATACTGAGTTAGAAACACAAAGATGAATAAATTATATACTACCAACCCTCTATTCTTTTGTAGCAAATCCCAGATGGCTTATTTCATCTACAAATACTTCAGTGTGTATTTCTCAAAGATCAAGTTCTTCAGGCCCTGGCTGGTTGGCTCAGTGGTAGAGCGTCGGCCTGGTGTGCAGAAGTCCCGGGTTCGATTCCCGGCCAGAGCACACAGGAGAAGCACCCATCTGCTTCTCCACCCCTCCCCCTCTCCTTCCTCTCTGTCTCTCTCTTTCCCTCCTGCAGCCAAGGCTCCATTGGAGCAAAGATGGCCCAGGCGCTGGGGATGGCTCTGTGGCCTCTGCCTCGGGCGCTAGAGTGGCTCTGGTCGCAACATAGCAACGCCCCGGATGGACAGAGCATCGCCCCCTGGTGGGCAGAGCGTCGCCCCCTGGTGGGCGTGCTGGGTGGATCCCGGTCGGGCGCATGCGGGAGTCTGTCTGACTGTCTCTCCCTGTTTCCAGCTTCAGAAAAAAAATAAAAATAAAAAAGATCAAGTTCTTCAGAGGTTTGTTTGTTTGTATTTTTCTGAAGTGAGTGGGGGGCGGAGGCAGACAGACAAACTTCTGCATGCTCCCAACCGGGATCCACCTGGCATGCCCACCAGGGGGTGATGCTCGGCCCCTCTGGGGCGTTTCTCTGCAATCGGAGCCACTTGAGCGCTTGAGGCGGAGGCTTTGGAGCCATCCTTAGCCCCTGATTGAATGGAGCCTTGGTTGCGGGAGGGAAAGAGAGAGATAGAGAGAAAGAAGGGGAGAAGGGTGGAGAAGCAGATGGAGGCTTCTTTGGTGTGCCCTGGTCCGGAATCAAACCCGGAACTTCCACACGCTGGGCTAATGATGCTCTACCGCTGAGCCAACCAGCCAGGGCTGTTTGTTTCTTTTTAATGTCATCAAATTGATCTCTTTTTTCACTTACGGTTTCTGGTTTTTGTGATGTGCTTGAGTTATTCTCAAGGACAAAAATATTTTTAATATATTTATTATTTATTCAGGTATTGTTATTGTTCTATATTTAACATTTAAATATATATCTTCCTGCTTTCAAAATTGCATGTGGACAAGAAATAAGATAGGGACACACTATTGTTCCCCTGTTTGCCGATAGTTACCTAAAATTCCGCCCAACTAATATAAAAGCTACTTTTAGCAGATACAAAATTTTCCACATACCATATTTCTCCATGTATAAGAGACATGGAGAAATGTCCCACCGTTTAAACAATTTGAGGTCTAAAAACTAGGTGTGTCTTATACAGTGGTTGCAGGTTTTTTTACTTGCATTTCCCACTTTTTCGCTCTTGTTTTTGCGCTCATTGTTGAAGATAGTGATTCGTCATCAGACACAGATGAGGACAAGCTAATGGATGGGATTTTTGACAGTGATGAGGAGTTGTATAAATTTTATGATGAATAAAACTTGAGTTCAATAACATTATGTAATACATTATTTTCAAATTTTGGGCCCCAAAATTAAGGTGCGTCTCATACGTGGGGAAATACAGTACTTAAGACTACTCCTATGTGATCCCCTAATCTATTGACTGGTTTCTCCATCAGCAATAACATATTGCTTTAGTTTATATCACTCCCAAAAATATTTTCACAACTGGTATGTGTTTCTTCATTAGACCTTTTCCATAATTTTCTACTTATTATATCTTTATTCATCAAAATTAATTTTAAAATAATTTTACTCCATTTCCCAAAATCTTGCTGTGATTTTAATTGGTAATTCACTGGTATTATAAATTGAATTCAGAAAGAATCAGTATTTTCTAAAGTTGAATTTTTCTAACCAGAAATAAGGGCCTCTTCATTTACTCAAATCTTCCTTTGTTAATCAGTAGTGTTCTCCAGGTTTCTTCATATAGATTCTATCATTTTCTTTATAAGTTAGCTAGTTTATGCTTTTTCCAACTAGTATGAATTAAAAGTTTCTTTTAGAATATTTTCTAATTATTTATATACAGGGTGATCAATTATATATACATACATATGCATATATATAATTTATACTTTATAAATTACATTGTGTACATTTAGTTTATAATTATAATTATATATAATTCATAGATTTATATATAACATGTATGGTTATATATAAATATAATGCATAATATAAATATATATCTGTGTGTATTGTAACATAATTATATAATTATAATATTTATATAATATATAACATATACAGTGGTACCTTGAGATACGAATTTAATTTGTTCTGTAACCGAGCTTGTAAGTCAGTCAACTCGTATATCAAACTGCCGATATTAGACCCCTGCGCCAATGCGCCAACTAGCAGCAGCTTCCCGAATCACGACTCGTATCTCGGAATTTTGCTTGGATCTCGAACAAAAATACAGACCGAGTCGCAGCTCGTATCTTAAAAAATTCTTATGTTGGTCTGTTCATATCTCAAGGTACCACTGTATTATAGTTAGTCACCGTGCCAATTAAAACTATTTGTAATTTTTCATCTCTTTCTGATGGTGATATTCTTGTCCTGACAGTATCATTGATAAGGAAGAGACCAGGGTCAGGGTACTGTCAAGACAGCAGAAGACCAGTGTACCAGGGAGAAACACTGTCAGTTGTAACTTTTTGGACACAAAACAGCAGTTAGGAGAGTTATAGCTCTGGTACCCCAAGAAGCAGAGAGCCAGACAGTAGTAGGGCAAGGTGTGCATAAAACAACCCATTATCTATGAGGGAGAAAGAAGAGAATTCAAAAGTTTCTCATAGTTCATTCCTTGCTTTAAAAATGCCAACAGATGAGGGCAGCACTGGAAAAGTAGTAGGTCTTGCAAGCCTAAAAGAGCGAAGGGAGAACAGCCTGCGCTCCTTCCTTGCTTCATGAGTAAGTTAGCCATGGTGGGCCCACACTCAGTGCCTTAGTGCAGCGGGACCTCATTATACCTCATTGTGTTGAGATGGCACAAACTGTTCCAGAGCTAGAATAGACTTTACAGCATCTCATTCAAGCTCCTTATTTTTCAGAAGGGAAATGGAGCTCAGGGAGAACAAGGGTCTTGTTCATGGTCACAAGGCTACTTAGCGGAAGACATAAGCTTTGCTGGATCTAGACAAGTCTGGGCCTTCAGACATCAAGTCCAGAGTTCTATTCTTTGGATCGTGTTGTTTCAGAGGATTTAGATCTGAACTTTCTGTGGATTTTCTTTTTAAGCTGCTGACCAGACAAAAAATTCTGAGATATTCTAAATTAAAATTACAGTGGCCAGAGAGTGAGAGAAGAGACAGAACAGTGTGCGTATTAATAATAGTCATGACCCAGCTCTGAGAAAAGACTGCTCACATTCTTGTACATCTGTTGACATTTAGGATTGATTTCCAGGTGCTATTTCTGAGATTTTCCAAAAGAGAGAACAGCCAGGTAGCATAGAATCCTAGGAGTCTCTGATTCTTATTTACACTTGAACTCCCAATCTGCTGCCCACAGCTAATGCACAGGAGGGGAAATTTTTCTTATGGACTTTGCTGTGTATGGCCCCGAACTAGCCCCATTTCAGCTTCTCCCATCCTCTCTGTCTATAGCTAACATAAACCTTTCTAGAATGGCATACTTCTTTCTCCCCACTACTTACTGCACAAACATTCATGCAAAACTCCAGATGACAGACATAGCTGTCTTCTCTACCTGGCCATGCTGCTGGTGGGTTAGACTCTATGTACCAAGACTGGTCTTTTTGCTAGCAATGGCCCAATAAACCCTTTGTTTAAAAAAGTCATTCAGCCATGGAAATTAAAGTTTTTTGTTTAATATAGCCTAGTGTTCAGCCTAGTGGATCAGCTTTTTCTGCTATATTTCAATGCATAGAGCCTTGGGTATAAAGAGGTTACTCTGTTCTCTATTTTACTTCTTAATATTATTGGAGGTATCTGAAAAAAAAGTGGTTTCCAGGCAAAATGTGACTCCATAGATTCACTCATGACTTCTCTCTGTAGAAATGTGAATAGAGCCCTGGCTGGTTGGCTCAGTGGTAGAGCATCGGCCTGGCGTGCAGAAGTCCCGGGTTCGATTCCCGGCCAGGGCACACAGGAGAAGTACCCATCTGCTTCTCCACCTCTCCCCCTCTCCTTCCTCTCTGTCTCTCTCTTCCCCTCCCGCAGCCAAGGCTCCATTGGAGCAAAGATGGCCCCAGGCGCTGGGGATGGCTCCTTGGCCTCTGCCCCAGGCGCTAGAGTGGCTCTGGTCACGACAGAGCGACACCCGGAGGGGCAGAGCATTGCCCGCTGTGGGCAGAGTGTTGCCCCCTGGTGGGCGTGCCGGGTGGATCCCGGTCGGGCGCATGCGGGAGTCTGTCTGACTGTCTATCCCCGTTTCCAGCTTCAGAAAAATACCAAAAAAAAAAAAAAGAAAGAAAGAAAGAAATGTGAATAGAGACAGAGATCTGGTGCAATGTGATCAGGCAGCTCAGTTTGATCAACAGTGGAAGCATCACTGAACAGTGGCTCTCAGTGGAAATGATGGGTGTCCTATTATGTCACTTTAGGGTCATCTGTAAGTGTTCCATTTGCTGGGATTGAGATGGCTCAATAACAGTGAATGTGTTGTAGCATTTATTTATTTTTGTGCACAATCATAGAACTTCATAAGCCTTCCATTCTTACCTGTTTGTAATTATGTTATGTTGCTATGGGGTGAATGGAAGTACCTTGAAGATAGTCTGGTTGAAACTGTCAGACAATCTATTCATACGATTTTAATTGAGAATGAGATCAATGATATTTTACAGTAAAATATGTTAATTTTTCAAATAAAAAATTTTTATCCATTAATCAGATAAGTTAAGAAGTAAAAATGCTGCACATTCAAAACAACAATTATCTAGATCCAGGCAATAAGCAAAAATAAAAGAACAATAAATACAAATGTTCCCTAAATGTCACAAATTGAAAGTAATAGACCCTTGATTAAAGTTATATCTCTCAGAATGTATTAATCATATTTTATAAACAGTTCTAAAAACTGCACTAGCCCATTCCACATCGCATCGGAAGAAAACTGAAGATCAGAATGGAGAGAAATAGAAGAAGTAACAGGTGATGACTTCATAGAAGACAATGAAGCCTGTTGATAAAAAGCACGTGCAAGAACTCCAAGAATTAACGGGTCTGGGCCAGAGAGGCCCACACAGACAGACAGTTGTGATGGCCTCACTGTTCTATAATATTGCACAACATTCATAGTGAAAACCCTGGGACATGAGGGGAAATCAACTACATTTGTGTATTTTCTTTAAGAAAACATGGAATTAATTTAGTTTTGATCATTTTTCATTGAATGATTACATTAAAATTATTTTTTCACTTTAAATGTAAGCATTTCTATACAACTCAAAGCAATTCATTTCTTTATTTTTTAAAAATTTTTTATTAATTTTAATGAAGTGACATTGGTCAATCAGGGTACATAGGTTCAGAGAAAACATTTCCAGGTTATTTTGACATTTGATTATGTTGCATACCCATCACCCAAAGTCAAATTGTCTTCTATCACCTTCTATCTGGTTTTCTTTGTGCTCCTCCCACCCCCAGAACCACTCTTGTCCATGTCCCTGAGTCTCATTTTTATGTCTCACCTATGTATGGAATCATATACTTCTTAGTTTTTTCTGATTTACTTATTTCACTCAGTATAATGTTATCAAGGTCCATCTATGTTGTTGTAAATGATCCTATGTCATCATTTCTTATGGCTGAGTAGTATTCCATAGAATATATGTACCACATCTTCCTTATCCAGTCATCTATTGACGGGCTTTTTGGTTGTTTCCATGTCTTGGCCACTGTGAACACTGCTGCAATGAACATGGGGCTACATGTGTCTTTACGTATCAGTGTTTTTGAGTTTTGAGGGTATATACCCAAGAGAGGGATTGCTGGGTCATATGGTAGTTCTATTTTAAATTTTTTGAGGAACCACAATAATTTCTTCCATAATGGTTGTACTACTTTACATTCCCACCAACAGTGGATGAGGGTTCCTTTTTCTCTACAGCCTCTCCAACATTTGCTATCACTTGTCTTGTTGATAATAGCTAATCTAACAGGTGCAATGTGGTATCTCACTGTAGTTTTTATTTGCATTTCTTTAGTAACTAATGAAGATGAGCATCTTTTCATATATCTGTTGGCCATTTGTATTTCTTCCTGGAAGAAGTGTCTGTTCATGTCCTCTTTCCATTTTTTTATTGGATTGTTTGCTTGTTTGTTGTTGAGTTTTATGAGTTCTTTGTATATTTTGGATATTAGGCCCTTATCTGTATTGTTGTTTGAAACTATCATCTCCCATTTAGTTGGCTGTCTGTTTATTTTGTTGTCAGTTTCTCTTGCTGTGCAAAAACTTCTTAGTCTGATGTAGTCCAATTCATTTATTTTTGCCTTTACTTCCCTTGCCTTTGGAGTCAAATTCATAAAATGCTCTTTAAAACCAAGATCCATGAGTTTAGAACCTATGTCTTCTTCTATGTAATTTATTGTTTCAGGTCTTATATTTAGGTCTTTGATCCATTTTGAATTAATTTTAGTACAAGGAGACAAACTCTAGTCAAGTTTCATTCTTTTGCATGTGGCTTTCCAGTTTTCCCAGCATCATTTGTTGAAGAGGCTTTCTTTTCTCCATTGTGTGTTGTTGGCCCCTTTATAAAAAATTATTGATATACATGTGGTTTTATTTCTGGGCTTTCTATTCTGTTCCATTGGTCTGAGTGTCTATTTTTCTGCCAATCCATGCTGTTTTGAATGTCGTGGCTCTATAATATAATTTGAAGTCAGGTATTGTAATGCCCCAGCTTATTCTTTTTCCTTAGGATTGCTCTGGCTATTTATGGTTTTTTTTTTATAGTTCCATATAAACCTGATGATTTTTTGTTCCATTTCTTTAAAAAATGACATTGGAATTTTGATAGGAATTGCATTAAATTTGTATATTGCTTTGGGTAATATAGTCATTTTGACTATATTTATTCTTTCTATCCAAGATCAAGGAATATTTTTCCATTTCATTGTATCTTTTTCGATTTCCCTTAACAATATTTTGTAGTTTTCATTATATAGGTCCTGTACATTCTTTGTTATGTTTATTCCTAGGTATTTTTTTGTTGTTCTTGAAACCATGAAGGGGTTTGTTTTTTCTATCTCCTTTTCTGATGTTTAATTGTTGGCATATAGGAAGGCAATGGACGTTTGAATATTAATTTTGTATCCTGTGACCTTTACTGTATTGGTTTATTGTTTCTAGTAGTCTTTTTCCTTTTCTTTCTTTTTCTTTTTTTGGATGTTTCTGAAGTTGGAAACGGGGAGGCAGTCAGACTCCCGCATGCGCCCGACTGGGATCCACCAGGGGGCGATGCTCTGCCCATCCGGGGCATTGCTCTGTTGCAACCAGAGCCATTCTAGCACCTGAGGCAGAGGCCATGGAGCCATCCTCAGCGCCCGGGCCAACTTTGCTCCAATGGAGCCTTGGCTGCGGAAGGGGAAGAAAGAGACAGAGAGGAAGGAGAGGGGAAGGGGTGGAGAAGCAGATGGGTGCTTCTCCTGTGTGCCCTGGCCAGGAATTGAACCCAGGACTCCTGCACGCCAGGCCGATGCTCTACTACTGAGCCAACCAGCCAGGGCCTCTAGTAGTCTTTTTGTAGAGTGTTTGGGGTTTTCGTGTATAGGATCATATCATCTGCAAAAAGTGAAACCTTTACTTCTTCTTTCCCAATATGAATGCCTTTTATTTCTTTCTCTTGTCTGATTGCTCTGGCTAGAACTTCCAGCACTACATTGAATAAAGTGGAGAGAGTGGACAACCTTGTCTTGTTCCTGATTTTAGGGGGAGAGTCCTCAGTTTTATGCTATTTAATATGATGTTAGCTAATGGTTTATCATAAATGGCTTTTATTATGTTGAGATATTTTCCTTCTATACCCATTTTGCTGAGTGTTTTAAACATAAAATGATGTTGTATTTTATCGAATGCCTTTTCTGCATCTATTGATAAGATCATGTGGTTTTTATTTTTTGATTTGTTGATATGGTGTATTACATTAACCGTTTTACTTATATTGAACCATCCTTGTGATTCTGGGATGAATCCCACTTGATCATGATGAATTATTTTTTTAATGTGTTGTTGTATTCGATTTACTAGTATTTTGTTTAGCATTTTAGCATCTGTATTCATTAGAGATATTGGCCTGTAGTTTTCTTTTTTTGTGCAGTCCTTGCCAGGTTTCTGTATGAGGGATATGTTGGCCTCATAAAATGTGTTTGGCAGTATTGCTTCTTCTTCAATTTTTTTGGAAGACTTTGAGTAGAATAGGAACCAAGTCTTCTTTGAATGTTTGATAGAATTCACTAGTATAGCCGTCTGGCCCTGGACTTTTATTTTGGGGAAGGTTTTTGATAGTTGTTTCTATTTCCTCCCTGCTTATTGGTCTGTTTAGGCTTTCTGCTTCTTCATGACTCAGTCTAGGAAGATTGTATTGTTCTGGGAATTTATCCATTTTTTCTAAATTGTTAAATTGGTGGTATATAGTTTTTCATAGTATTCTACAATAATTCTTTGTATATCTATGATATCTATGGTGATTTCTCCTCTTTCATTTTGGATTTTGTTTATATGAGTCCTTTCTCTTTTTCCTTAGTGAGTCTTGCCAAGGATTTGTAAATTTTGTTTATCTTTTCAAAGAACCAGCTCCTTGTTCTATTAATTTTTTCTATAGTTTTTCTGTTCTCTATTTCATTTATTTCTGCTCTGGTTTTTATTAATTTTCTTTCTCCTGCTGGTTTTGGATTGTCTTTGTTCTTTTTCTAGTTCTTTAAGATGTAAAGTTAAGTGGTTTACTTGGGCTCTCTCTTATTTGTTCATATAGGCCTGTAGTGATATGAACTTCCCTCTTATTACTGCTTTTGCTGCATCCCAGAGATTCTGATATGTCATATTGTTATTTTTGTTTGTCTGTATGTATCTTTTGATCTCTGCTTTTATTTCTTCTTTGACCCACTCATTTTTTAAAAGTATGTTGTTTAGTTTCCACATTTTTGTGGGTTTGTTTACCTCTTTTTTGCAGTTGAATTCTAGTTTCAAGGCTTTATGATCAGAAAATATGCTTGGTATAATTTCAATCTTTCTGAATTTGTTTATATTATTTTTGTGGCCCAACATATGGTCGATTCTTGAGAATGTTCCATGTACACTAGAGAAAAATGTATACTCTGGCACTTTGGGATGAAATATCCTGTAGATGTCTATCATATCCAATTGTCCTAGTGTTTTTATTTAAGGCCAATATTTCTTTATTGATTTTCTGTTTGGATGAACAATCTAAAGCCATCAGCGGTGTATTGAGGTCTCCAAGTATGACTGTATTTTTGTCGATTTTTGTTTTTAGGTCAGTCAGTAGATGTCTTATATATTTTGGTACTCCTTGGTTTGGTGCATATATATTAAGAAGTGTTATGTCTCCTTGATTCAATGTCCTCTTTATCATTATGAAATGACCATTTTTGTCGCTGATTACCTTTGCTGTTTTGTGGTCAGCATTGTTAGTTATGAGTATTGCTACACCAGCTTTTTTTTTTTTTGAATGTTATTTGCTTGGAGTACTGTTTTCCAACTTTTCACATTGAATTTGTTTTTATCCTTGTAGCTTAGATGTAGGCAGCATACAGTTGGATTTTTTAAAATCCATTCTGCTCTCTGTGTCTTTTTATTGGTGAGTTCAATCCATTTAACTTTAGTGTAATTATTGATACTTGAGGGTTTCCTATTGCCATTTTATATATTGCTTTCTGATAGTTTTATATCTTGTTTGGTTCTTCTCTTTTGTTTTTCTATCATTTGTTTTTGTTTGGTTATAATCCATACTTCTTTCCTCTCTTACTTCTCTTTTCAAGCCATGTGCTTCTGTGGTAGTTTTTTTAGGGGTAGTTACCATTAAGTAATGGAAAGGATACATATCATGTTCATTGTAGTACATTATCTCATGAGTGCTTCTGCACTCCATCCTCCTTTGCTACTGTTAATCTTTGTCCTCTCCCCTTTTTTGTTTTTGTTATCACAGATTAATCTTGTTTTTATTGCAATCTTGATGGAGCTTTTCCTAGTAGTTTTGTTTTGTTTTGTTCTTCATATCTGGGCACCCAATCGTACCTTTGTTTGATGTATGTATATTTCAGATGCTCCTGTGATTATTTTTCTGTCTCTAGCTGTTGAATTTGTTGAAATTTCAGGGAGAGGTAACGGGAGCACTTCTTACAGTGCCATTTCTCTGGCATCACTCAATTCACTTCTTTAACTCAGACAAGTAAGTTCAGTATTAATCAATAGCATTTAAAATTATACTCAACTGGAACAAGAATTTAAGCAATACAAACTCTTAGATATATTTCACACTACTTTTTAAATAGCTAAACATAATTTTTAATCCAACACTGTTGGATTCTGTTGCATCATTCTGGGAATGTTTATTTGATCATAAAACCCTTTTGTCAGGGAGTATCTCAGAAATAAATCTTCCTTTTGAAAACGCAAGAGAAATGCCACCTCAGTGCTCTATAAACTTTACAACACCATATAAGAAATTAACAACCATCCCTAACTTAAAACCAGATTCAGATTACAAATATGTTCCGTGTAGTTTGAAATCTCAAAAACAAAATGAGGATTTGGTTCAAGTCTTTGAGCATAAAATATATTCTAGAAAGAAAGGAACTAGGATTCTGTCAATGGGATATTCTTTCATGCCTTTGCCAGTATTAAACCAAAATTTTTTATCCAAAGTGAATGTAGATTCATCAGTCTAGGCTAGGGAGTTTCTGATCATAAACAAGGAAGTGTAGGCAGCATGATATCTTAAAAATATAGATTTTTCCTTTTTGTAAAATAAATCAGATTATCAATTTATTTTAAAGATCATCCTTGGAGGCCTGATTTCCAGCTATTACTTGCTCCTGTGGACATAAACAAATGTCCTGAGTACTTCTCTCTCATATGGTAGAGTTATGATGTAAGCTCATTAAACATTTCTAGACTCTCATGTTCCCATGGTCACATGAAGTTAAGACCAATAATTGGCCAGGTCTCTAAAGGTCTCTGTCAACTCGTAGGCCATTTCTCATTAAGAGTTGGCTACAAAGGGCAGTGAGTGGTAAGGCTAAACCAAAACCCTGGTGGGAGAAAGCAGAAGTGATAAAAGAAAAGAATGAATGGGCTTCCAGGTTTAAGGGACTTCTTGGTACCCATTTGAAGTGGGAGAAAGGTAAAGGAATGTTTTGTACTATCCTTTGACCTCCAAGCATGATTAAAACTGAGTTCAAGATTATACTACACAAACTTCCAGATCAAAAACCTTCATGTGAGTTTCACTTAATTTTATTAATATGTGACATACAAATGTTAACACCTACCTAACCATAACCTTCAAGGCTGTAGAGAAACACTATATTATAACATTTAATTATTGTTTTCATAAGTAATGATTAATAATAAGTTTCTTTAGTTACTGTGCCTTACTGAATAGGTATATACTTTCTTATACAGTAATAATTAAAACTGTCTTTTATAAGAAGGAAAATATTCAAGACAGAAGGTCATGGTTAAGTCTACACAAAAAAGGAAGGACCGTGGGGCAATGTAACAGATAGAATCAAAATTAAGTCTTTGTTTCTGTTTACTAGTTCACTGAGGATTATCAATGTCTCTGCTTTGCCCTTTATAGTTTTGAGGGGTAATAACTGTATCTGGAAATGGACTGTAGTTTTCTGGTTCCTGGCTCAGAGCCTCAGTCTCCCAACCACTCATGTAATGATATGTCCATATCTGGACCCTTGCATCTAGGAAGCACCCTGACTTTGTACATTTGTCAATTTGCTTTTAACTATGATTTTGGCCTATCTTTCCCTTCTGGATTTTTGATCCACTAGTTTATGGTTTTAGTTTAATATTAATTTTTTAATTTGTCTTAATTGGTCAGTGAAAGAATATAGAATACAACCAAAGTCAAGTTTGTAATGCCCAGTTTTCCAAGATAATTACATCTCATGTTGCACGTAGAACCCATGACTTTACTGCCTTATATCCTGAAGGCAACAGTAGTGGTTAAGAGGGCAGCACTGGAATTGCTCATGGCTCTGCCAGTAGAAAGATGTATGATCTTAAGCAAATCACTCAACAACTCTCTTTCTGTTTTCTCATCCATCTAGTGGCAATAATAACAGTAGTAGTGACTTCTTCATAGAGTTTTTGAAGGCTCAAATGAGATAGATGTAAGATGTTTAGAACAGTTAGTAGCACATACTAAGTACTCAATGCTGACTTTTATCAGTTTTAGGCTGTCAGGTGGATCATGGGAGTAAACTCTTTTTCTGATTCAAGTCTCAGTAGGAAATGGTAGCCATTGTTTTCTCTAGTTGCCAGTTGGTGTAATATCCTCTGCCCTTCCTGAACATCTTGCAGAACATTTAGCAGCAGAATCATAGCTTGTGGCCCGTGGCTGATAACTCTTTGTCTCCTAATTCTAACGTATTCTCTCTTTTTGTCTATCACTATCATGATCATTATCATTTTCATCTTCAGCAACATTAGTGTTAAGTACAGTGCAGAAAACCAAAGTCAAGAAGTTCAACTCACCAAAAACTCAATGAGAAGCTACAATGCAACAGACAGTAGGTCAGGCATTGGGACAAAGGTAAGAGTGAAATGCACATGCTGGTTAGAGAGAACCATGGTCTATAGTGGGGGAGAGACAGTGGAGTTGCATTAACTCTAATGTAAGATTGCGAAGCTCTATAGGGACCCACAATCATCAGGGATTCTTCCTACCATGCTGAGTGATCCCAGGGCTGAAGGTCAGAAGTCAGCTGCAGAGAGGTGAGTGTAACCAGGCTCATTGTGCCAGCTGTGGTCCCATAGATGGTGAGTTTCACAGACATACCAACAGGATTCCAGGAGAACAAGAGTCCTGAGATGGTGAGAGCTCAATTACCAGATGACTTTCCTTCAAATGCCCAAAGGATACAGAGTAATAGGACTCCTTCCCAGGGCCAAACTGGAGACTGGGACTGAATAAAGGACTGGATGTGGGACTATGGGCCACAGCCAAATTCCTAAGAAGTGAGCCAGGCTTTGGCTGAAACCAACCTCCTGTCAATGGAATCCAAAGGCCAGTGCTTGAGAAATGCTTTCTTGGCCTATTCAGAAAAGTGATGAAAGCTTGGTGCCCAAGTACCATTGTCAGCATCAACATCTTCACTATAATTCATCATTTACTTACTCAAGCTGGATCCTCTGTTCAGAGACATGCTTCCTATAAAAACCTATGAGATGGGTATTATTTCCTCCATTTCACAGATGATAAGACTGATCCTCTGAGAGTCAGGAAAAATGTTCAAGTACACAGCTATTAAATATCAGCCCAGTTTATCTTAAGGGATAAAGAGAGTAGATTATACAACACCCATAACACCCACCATAGCTGGCATAAGTTTGGTATCTGAAAGAAAATAAGTTATTCAACTGTTTTTATTGTAATTCTACTTTGCTTATATTATACTGAACTGTGCATTGACTATTTTGTGTCGCTGTAAGTGTTGTATGGTAAAGCATTAAGCAGCTATGTATCTGCCTTGCAATAGAGGGTGGAGCCAAGGTAGGTTTACAGTTGTTTGTATGAAAAATAACACAATAATTAGTAAATAAAAATATAAGAATAAACTGTGTTTCCTGTACTCACATCTTTTCTTTGCTCCAGGAGACCAAAATTAATTCCTCTCTTTTTCAATTCCACCTATAAAAAAAAAATTATTTAGAATTAGTTTCACTAAGAGAATTTTATGGTCTCTAGACTGTAAATAAATAGCTCTCTCAAATTTTCAGCTTCTAGCATAATGCTTCACTGTGGTAATCAGATGTCAGCTTTGGGGCCAATCTGGCATCCCTTCTTTTCTCTTAGAGAAGTTCACATGTTGAGTGGTCTCAGTTAGATATATCTTACACTCTGAGTGTACGGTACCATATTGCATTAATCATTGCATAGCTACAGAAAATGAAAATAACCAATTTCCTTAATTAAGGGGTTCTAGTGAGACAAATGATGTTCTTATTCACCACTTTTCATTTGTCTTGGCTAATAGTAACAGAAATAATAATAATACCTTCAATTTAGACAGTTCCTTCTTCCAAGAAGTTCAAAGCTTTGCTATGTCTAGTATGTCACAAGAACAGGCAGATGAGTAGCAGTGAACTTGGCAGGGAGAAACAGATAATATTTGTGCCAATTTAAAACACAAAACGAGGCCATAATTCATTTGATGAATGTATTATCCTTCTTGGGATGAATGCAGTAGAGTGTAAGAAAGAAAAAAAAGTAGAATTTAGACACAGGATCTTGTGTGTGAATTTTGGCTCTTCTGTAAATCAGCTGGGGATTCACACTTAAGCAAATTTCAGCCTCGCTAAATAAATTTCAAGGTTCTCACCTATCATAGAAAAATAGTGAATTTTTATCTTGCGTGATTATTATTAAGATAAAATAAAAGTTAAGGAAAACACTTTGTAAACAATGAAGTCTTTTAGTGTAAATGAATTGTTTTCTTATGATGCTGGTAGGAAAAATATTTCAAACAAGCTAACTGGCATAGATGCACATCGCCCGCCACAATCCACGTTCAACTTTTGGTTCTCCAGTCCCAGCCCTGTTATCTGACCTCCACTGGGATGTTCACTAATGTCTGTTGAACTATGATGGATTAAATCAAATTGAATTGATATTCTTTTATACAAATTCATAAAAACAATAGATATGGTCATTTCATTTTCCATGAATTTAAAATTCTGGGAGATCAGATTTGTAATCTATAAAAATAAATAAGTAGCCCTAAACTGATTCAAGAATAAGAATTTTGGAGGTTACAAATTATTTAGGATATCAATAGAGCATGAGCTTTTAAATACAGTTAAGTGAGAATTTTAAAAATATTTCTCAGATATGTTATCATTCAAGAAAGAACTACGATATCTCTAAATAAGTAGAATTTGGTATTTATATTTCCATTCCTAAAAGATCCCATGAACTATTAAAAGTAACTATCTTCCCTTAGAAAAATAAATAAATTTGCAGCAGAATTTCAAAAGGGATAATAATCACCTGCATTTAACATCATATTGCCCTTAAAAAGAGCGCTCATATCTCTTATCTAATTTGATCCTCATAATAGTTCCCCATTTTACAAATGGAGACATAGACCAACTATGTGACTAGATCTTAAGTAAAGAGGTTAGGATTAAAAATCAGTTCTTATTGGTTGAAAGAGACAACCACTTTAGTAATAAAAATTACCATGAAAAGACACTCAACTCTAAGCATTAGACAGGAATAAATAAATGAGGGATTGGTTTATATGACTCTAAGCAGAAAGAGAGTGGCTTTGCCATCACTGCCAACAAAAACTGAAGAGAACAGTAAGCTCTTTGAAGTTGATCTACTCAGTGCCTAAAAGAAAGTCTTAATGTAGGTTTGATGGTTTGATGACTGTGGTTGGTGGTGGTAGGTTGGGTTTTTTAAGAAGAGAAGGGAGATTCTTTCTTTCTTTCTTTCTTTCTTTCTTTCTTTCTTTCTTTCCTTCTTTTTGTTTTGATTTTGTTTTGTAGTTTGAAATTTTTTTTGTATAGTTGAATTAACAATTATTTGACAAACTGACCAAGTTAACTCTTTTGTCCTTCAAAAAACATAACATAAAAATACAAAAGGAGAGGACATAAATAGAATAAGGAATAATAACATTAAGATAAAGATGTAAAAATGAACATTAAAAATGAACAGCAAAAAGGAAACAACAAGGGAAACAGAGTATCAACATGTTATATTTAAAACAATTATGTGCTCCTAAAAAGCTGGAAAAACAGTTTTTTAAAAATATTTAATCACTTTTACATATTTTCACTTAATTGTTTTTGTATCTTTTCCTGGAAAACAACATGCTAAAATGGAAAATGAATTTTACATAATCACCCAAAATCCTAATATAAAATTTATTCTACATTTAAACCTTTCCAAACTACTTTCGGACAGATTTCATATACTCTTTCCAAGTCCTTTCTGAAGGGAGGAACTGCTTCCTGATTTATCTTTGTGTGAGTGCAGGCTCCCACACAGTGGGTTTGTTTAGAATGAAATTTGGGCTGGCAACAAATCTCTTCTGGCTTCCCTCTGGCTCCCTGCACATTTCTCTGGGTAATGTCACACAAAGAGCCAGAGCGGCAGAATTGGCTCTCTCTTCCAAAGAAGCACTTATAAAAGTATACATATCACAATGCACTGTTATCCAAGACTCATCAACAACCTGCTTACGAAAGATGTAAAACTTCCTTGTAATGAAAGCTACCACTTCATTGAGAGCTTCTGTTAGGCAGATACAGTAGTCCTAAGTGCTGTATATAACTTTTATTTTCATATAACCTTACAACAACCCCTTTGACAGTGGGGGAAATTGGAACTGAAAGAAGTGAAGTAACTACCCAGGATCAGAGCGCACACAAGTGTTGGAATTGGGATGTAAGCCTGGGTCTGCCAAGTTTAAAGCCGTTCTGGATGTGGCGACTGCTGTAGAGGCAGTGAGCACGGATTCATGCTGCTGTCATCTGAAGTCTGGCCATCGGGGGCTAAAGTCCAACGGCCCCTGGGTGACAGTTTTCACTGGATTGGACAGGATCTCAGGAGAGAGCTTAGTGAATCCTGAAGAAAGGTGGACTGACACGACTTCAGAGTCATCGTCGACTTTGTTAATCACTTTTCCAGCCTCTCTTTAACGCCACCTCATTCTCTTGTCTATTTATACCTTCAGTTTTTATGCTGAGAAGCTACACCAAACCACGCTGTAGCACCTCGCAGGGAGACAGAATGAAGTTGCAAAAAGAACATGAACTGAGGGGAGCTAAGCAAGCCCCAAGCCCCCATCTCAGCTCCGCCATGCACTAACTGCAGAAAGCAATAAAAAGAACCAACACGGGGACTCGGTGTGAGGCGCGATGCCAGGCCTGTACTTAGGCTATTCCGTTTCATCGCAGCTACCCCACGCTGTATTTATAGTCTCCTTACATAACAGACCAGGAGCCGGCCGGGAGCTTCCAGAGTGTGAATCCAGTCTCAATCCCTCGTTACCCGACATGACCCCGGGCAAGCTACTTACCCTTTTAAAGCCCCGGTTCATCATCTGCACCAAGCTCATTGAGCTATGATAAAAATAGAGTATGAACTCGGCACACAAAGGCTGCGTGTTTTATTCGGGATGATTTCTCTTCTCAACATCAAACAGAATGACTTGAAGTAGCAGGAATTTGGGTATGGTTTAATTCCGCGTCAGTATATACCTTGGTTGGTGTATGGGGGGTGGGGGCCATGTAGAAAGGCCGACAGGAAATGAGCACCTGGACACTAAACCCCTAGGGAAGCTGGAGAGTTGGCCAGGCCCCTTGAAGGAGGAGCCATGTGGACTGTGGGTCTCACCTTCTCTGCCTTGACCTTTCTCATCGGAGAGCTGAATTTGAAGTGTGGAGTGTGGGAAATGGGAGAGAGGAGAGCTGGGAGATCCCTGCCCCGTCATTCCCCGCGCCCTCGCCCCTCGGAAAGTGTCAAGTCCCGCCCCAGTATGGCTGCCTCATGCGTCCTCCACCTCATGCATTCCAGGCCTTCCTTCAATAATTAACATGCTATCCATTCCAGAACCAAAGGCTTTTTTTTTTTTTTTTTTTTTTTTTTTGGACTAAGATCTAATTATGGATCACATTTGCAAAGCACTGTATATCACATCACATTATTATCTCAGTTGTGTCCTAGGGCCTAGGAGGCCCGAGGAGAGAGGTGTGTGTCCAGATCTTACAGAGACTACAACTGTTTTCAGACAAGTAAGTCGTTTGCCCACGATCACACTGCTAGGGAGATTCTAGTCTGTCTCACACACCAGGATGAACGGACAGATAAAACTTTTCTCCACGCATGATAGATCCATGCACTCGAAGAGAAGCAGAATGACTTCATTTTACAACGACATGTCATATCTGTGTCATCACTGTCTGGGAAGAGGTATCTCTAAATAATCTTCCAGTTTACTGACTCTACGAAAATGTCCTCAGAAATGGCATTATCAGTGAGGCTGCCCAGCGAACCCTCTAAGACAAAACACACAATGAAATAGGGTTTCCTTTCATTAGTGCAAATTACAATTTTTAAAATTTTATTTATTGATTTTGGAGAGAGAGGAAGGGAGTGCAAGAACGACAGAGAGAAACATCAATCTGCCCCTGCACTTGCCTCCCCGGGGATCAAACCCACAACCTCTGCGCGTCAGGACGATGCCCCAACACCCCACCAACTGAGCTATCCGGCCAGGGCATGCGAAATTACAGTTTTACAACTTTAGCTTATGGCTATATCCTGCATAAATATGTATAATAACATTAGGTTCGAGATTATCACTCTAACAGCAAAAGACAGGAAACGACCTAACCATCAGTACTGGAATAGATTAAGTAAATTATGGAATATTCATTCAGTAGAATCTTATGCAGCCAAAAAGGAAGAGATTCCAAAAAGAAAAGGCAGGGGCAAAAGAGGACCCTCTCCTCCCCTCAAGAAAAAGATAAGGGGAAAAAGAAAGAAAAGGCCTGGGCTAAATCTACGCATAGTTTGTAATGATTTGTGGCAAACCCGCATGCGCACATGTGTTTAGGCACCGACTCTGTCTCAAGCACACGGTAGGCTGGTGACAGCGCCCGCCTCCAGGAAGGGGGACTGGGCACTAGGGGTGGGGCAGGCCCCGAGTTCTAAGTCACCTTTGTATCAAGACCCATGGCAAAAGTGATATATTCAGATATCTGTTTAATTTTTAAAAATGGGCCGATTATACATTTGACAAATTACAAAGATAATTTTTGATGGCAGGAGGAAATCAAAAATGTTTGCTTGTGAGAGTCACAATAAAGTTATAATGTAAATATTTTTTAATGTAAAAAAAGCATATTTTCTTAATAGACAACTTATCATGAAGTATCAAATGCACCCATAATCTTTTAAGATTTCTTCTAACAATCTTCCTAGATTTGAACACAGTTAACTGGATGAACCCAGCCCGGCTGGCCTGGAGTCACGGAGGATGGAAATGAGTGCCCCGTACTCCATCTCACTCCTCTCTGTACTCGCAGCAGCTTCCACAGAGACTGGCCCCAGACACATCTGTGTGGCTGAATGCAAGGGAATGGATGTGCTGGGAACCGCTTCCCCAGTACGCACGGGTCTGCCGTGCACAGCGTTCCCAGAGAGACTGCCTTTCCGTTCTCCATCCCCTCCGGCCTCTGCTTTAAGTATTGGCAAATCCAACATGGCTAAGGTTTGCCCTCCATGGCAATGGAAACTGGCTTGGGTTAGAATTGTTTTAATAGTGAAAACAGGAGGATTACTGATGAATCATCCTTCTTAGTCACCATAGAGCCCAAGCATAGGAGGCCCTGAGAGGGAATCTGCCCTTAACCACATCTGAAATGGAGAATGTCAGCCGGCCTCCCCACCCGCCGGCCCTTTCCCTGATTCTTGGGCCAGGTTTCGTCGGAAGTGTTGTGGGGGTTGTTTGCGATTGACTCTGAGCTGGAGCAGGCTCGGCTCAGGCCTCATAACTGAAAGGCAAGCAGGGAGGTTGCAGCACCAGGTCCTGAAACCGCAGTCCTGTCGTCGGCCCCCTCTCCCAGTGCTTCCGTGGCCTTCCTACAGAAGCACCAGATACTCTGAAGGCAGAGGTCTTACCACCAACAGCGCTGTGTGTGTGTATCTGCCTCCTTCCTTTCTCCCTGCAACAGGAATAAAGAAATTAAGAATGATTGGTCAACTTCCATGAGTCAATCTGTATTAATGGGGGACCTGTTGCTTGCCGGGAGTTAGGCATGTAGGGTCCATGGTAAGCAAACACAAGCACGGCGGATAGCACAGTGATGAAGAGTGTGAGCTCGGGGGCCAAACTAACTGTCTGGTCTGATGGCCACCTGTTTAATCATGTGACTTTGAATAAACAGATTACTTTCTCTATGCCTCAGTTTCCCCACCTATAAAATGAGACATAATAAACATCAACCACAATAGTCACAGTGACATTGGAAATGAACATAAATGGTATGATAGTGAGAGTGAATGCTGGGGATACCTAGACTAGCCTAATGGTCAAAGAAGTCTTCACTGGGAAAACGTGTTTGGGAAAAGAGGGGGGTAGGACTATCCAAGCTGAAGCCCGTCACTGGCCACCTCCTTGCCTATGACCATCATCTTCCTGGTGGGCTCCTCTGGGAGAAGATGCCCACACAAAAAAAAACTCGGCTCCAATGTGTTACAGGGCTTTCCCTGTCAAGAACTGAGTTTCCTCCAATACAAAATCAGGAACCTGGACCAGTTAAGTTCAAAAGACTTGTGTGAAGTTTCAGTTCTGCCAGCAGTTCTTGACAGGGTTCACTGCTCCCTTTTTCTACCTTTTATGGTTTAGATTCATAGATTGCCAGAGGTGGAAACCCTCTCATTTTGTATACAGCAGCTACGAGGTGAAACAATATGCCAAGATCTGGGGGTGAGGGATCAGGAAAGATGAATCTACTAATCAGGATGGATAAGGTGCAAAATTTGTTGGGCACCTTGCAACATGAAAATGTAGGGTCCCGTGTTCAAAATTAAGAATTTCAAGATGGCAACAACAAAGCATTAACCCAAACACAGGAGCCTTTTGGGCACAGTTCCTGTTTCCTGAATCCTTAGTGGGTTGCTGAGAAAGACCAACCAGATCTAACAATACAAAGTTAAACGGGGTCAGTGCAAAGTCCTGCTGTTAGGTGAGTAACAGCCCTGATAAACACAACTGAGCTGCTCAATGGGAAAGGCCAGGGTGTGAGAGGTTGATTTAATGCTTGGTATGAGCCACAGGCTTGACAAGACTGGCAAATAAAGCTAGAGGTATCACATGTTGGCTATATCAATGGAAGTATAAAGGCCAGGATAAGGAAGGTGAAATTCCGTTCTGTGCCACTGTTGGGGGGTTGGGACGTGGGGTGAAGGCTAGCCTCTGTTTGAAGCCCTTTACTGCAAATGAGGAAGGTAACACAGTGGAGGAGGGTTGCAGATCAGGATGGAGAAACATCTCAAAGTAGCAACAGCTGAGGAACAGTTGATAGAGGACAAAGTTCTCCACCTGAGGAAGTGCAGGGACAAGGGGCCAGAGACATGTTTGAAAGGCTCTCATGTGGGAGTCGGTTGCAGCATATTCAGGGTGGCTCTGGAAACCAAGAGACTGGGGTGGGTAGAAATGAGGAAGACTGGACAGGCCCCGTTACCGGAGGTGGAGGCAGTGGGCACCTGCGCGTGCTACTGCAAACAGGGAGCTCTGCTGGGAGCGACCCCCGGGCCCTCTCCCCAGTCCAAGAACTCCTGGGAAACAACCACATGAAAAGATCGGGGCTGTCTTGGTCTTGAGGTGATATATTTCACAACCAAAATCAACATCTTTCAAAGGTTTCATAACTTTAGGGACGGTAAGGAGGAGGGAGAGCAGCGGCAGCTACAGGAGTTCACTGAAGAACGCGGGTTGGACACCTTACAAATACCCTCCTGAGTGAAGAGGTGCCCGAGACACTGCGACGGGCACACGATGGGGACTAGCTCGGGCCAGGGCCAGGACAGATTTTTGGCTTAGCACCGAGTAAGTCATCCTTTGTACAATCACATAGTGCTTTTGTCAAGCCAGTCTGATTCCTCATTTGTTTTCTTTGGATTACTCCACCCTGCTGTGGGAAAATTAACTCTTTGGCACGTCCACAGGTATACAGCCATGTAGACATCCACCCCCAGCGAGATATCCTCAGGAGACCCACTCAGGCTACCAGGTTTTTTTAAAAAAGTGTTTAAAGACCAATTAGGGTCTAATGAGCTGTGCTAATTGAGATTATTCTTGTAAATTGGTTAAAATTCTAATGAGTTGGCCTTAAAAGGAACCTGCAGTCAATGTTTACCCTGGCTGTGCCCCAGCACATTTGTAAGACAAATGCAATATCTCTGTCCCTGCCAGCCTCGGTGAAAATGGCGCATAACGTTACTGGACGCCAGGCGGTCACGAGCATTCATCATCCTTTCAGGCTGCTAAAACGCTATGAGCTACTGATACGAAAAGTGATATCGAACACAATGAGTGTTTTCTAGGAAAGAAGTGTCCACTGGATACCAGGCGCTGAGCTAAAGGCATCTAGAACTCAAGGAAAACAACACAGTTAGCTACTTGCCTGATTTGATCAGAATTTCCAGAGTCAATGTGTGTGGGCTGGGATGAGGAAGTAACGGGAAGAGGGCTCAAGTTGTTCAACTATTTCTCCCATTCAGACACCAACATCTTTACAGCGAGACTTGAGATCCATTCACTCCACATCACTAGCTATGATAACACCTACAGGAGATTTTTTTTAAATGTAAGACTTCATAAAGACAATGAAAAGATTACGTAAGACCGATGAAATGAGCGCGAAATGCAGATGATCAATTAGTTGACTTGGTTATGAAATGTGCATATACATTTCTATGCACTGGTAGCCTCCACTGGAGAAAATATAAGAGTATTGTTGATTCGTGGCCTTTAGAGTCACAGGCGGGGAATGAGCTGAGCACCCACTGCTGTGTCCCCTACCCTAGGCAGGCACGTGATCACGAGCTCCCCTCACTGAGAATGAGATCCATAGGAGGAAGATGACTCTCCCAAAGCGAACTCATCCCTCTTCTGGAGAGTCAGCCTCCACCCCTTACACAGCTAGGAGGTGGGGATTAGGCGAATGCCCACAGAACCAGATGTGCAGTCTCTCAGGGGATCTGGCAGAGGGCACCCAGTGCCTTTCTTTCATATGTACATCAACTGTGTTTTTCTCCTCCTTCAGGATTTCTGCTGAAATTTCAAGGGAATAGGAAGAATCACACTTAACTTCCTGTCACACAGAATTATGACCCTCTTATTAGTCAGAGGTCTTAGACACAACCAAGTGAATGCCTCCATCGAATTAAAGCAGAAAAGAGATGTATGGAAAAATATGCAGCATCTCTGGAGAAGGCCTGAGGTTCATTTTGGAGTCTACACCATCAGGAGCAGCAGCCAAGCCATACTGCTCAGGCGCTCTGGTAAACAAACGTACCTTAGCCCCTGCTGTTGCACCAAGCCTCCGTGGCTTACACCACCAATCTGTATCCTGGACAGAAAGGTGTCAGCCACTACTGACCACGAAAACAGATGCCACACCACTAGCCTCACCAAAGGTGGAGTCCTCATAGCAGCTGATTCTCAGGTCACACCAAATCAAAGGAAGTCTCACATGAATAGCTCTGATTGGTGGAGCCTGTGGTCTCACACCTGTGCCCTGAACATTCTCGCCCCTACCTTGAAGAAACAGAACTTCTAATGTAAAATATTCCCCAGATAAGGCCTGACCTGTGGTGGCGCAGTGGATAAAGCGTCGACCTGGAAATGCTGAGGTCACTGGTTCGAAACCCTGGGCCTTCCTGGTCAAGGCACATATGGGAGTTGATGCTTCCAGCTCCTCCCCCTTCTCTCTCTCTGTCTCTCTCTCCTCTGTCTCTCTCCTCTCTAAAAATGAATAAATAAAATTAAATTTATAAAGATTAAAAAAAAATATTCCCCAGATAAAACCAGGGTGCTCATAGTTGTTGAGCACTCACAGAAAGGGCAAATTCTCTTTTATTCATTTTTAACAAACACATAGGGGAAGAAATTTAAGAAGTAGAGCCAGAATTTGCCTAAGCCAGGCTCCAAAAGTTATCTGATTACCACACCACAACACCTGTAGAAAACATACTGGCCCAATGAAACTGCTTTGTCTTTCCAGAGTCTAGAGAGCTATTCACCTGGAAAAAGGAAGTAGCTCCAATGTCGGGCTGACTTCCTAGGGTGAACCCTACTTTACCATTGCTAAAATAGTTGTAATAACTCAGTCTCTTCTTGAAGTAGATTTTCTTTTCAATTATCTATTTTCTTAGGATTACCTCATTCAAAAATAACTCAGAGCAGATACCTATCCATCCAGACTTTTACTGAGCTTTGTATTCATCAAACACAAAGCTGTAATGTGAATATGATCATTTTGCCTATACACCTGTGATGATCACAACAATTAAGCTGGAGTGAATGGAAGTGAGAGAGGAGCATGGTGTAAATGCTGTAAGGCAGGGGTCGGGAACCTTTTTGGCTGAGAGAGCCATGAACGTCACATATTTTAAAATGTAATTTCGTGAGAGCCATATAACAACCCGTATACATTATCCAATAAAAATTTGGTGTTGTCCCAGAGGACAGCTGTGATTGGCTCCAGCCACCCGCAACCATGAACATGAGCGATAGGAAATGAATGGATTGTAATACATGAGAATGTTTTATATTTTTAACATTATTATTTTTTTATTAAAGATTTGTCTGCGAGCCAGATGCCATCAAAAGAGCCACATCTGGCTCGTGAGCCATAGATTCCCGACCCCTGCTGTAGGGGTTCAGAGGGGGTTCAGAGGTGGGGATTGTCTGACTAAGGAAGGAACGGAAGGCTTTAAATGAGAAGTCATATGTGCTGACCATAAAAGGCAAGAAGGATTTCAACAGGAGAAAGGTATTGAGGGCATTTCCGAGTAGAGGATAAAGTGTGAACCGAAGAAGAAGAAGCCTATGAGGGTAAAGATGCACAACTCAGGGAAAGACTGGAAACTGTATCCTAGCAAGTTCGATCCCCAATCAGGAAACACTGGGAAGTCACGATTTTTGATCATTGGACTGAACTCTCAGAACGAGGCTTTTAAAAAGACGAATCAGTAAGCAAGTGCCCCATAGGCCAGGTGAGCGTCGAGGCTGCGCACAAGATCCAAAACAAATCTGACCAGTTTCACCAGCACAATTTCTTCAAAATATTTCCATTGTATAGAAGCAACTGCCAAGATCGGAACAAAATTTTCTAAGTAAAGAAACTGCTTTCAACTAACTCAGAGAGACTAAGTGATGGGTCACCGAGCACGTTTTGGCACAGAAACCAGGACAGACATTTTAAGTTGCCATTGCTGTAAACTCCTGAGCCATAAAATGCTCGAATATTATTGCTATCAAGGTGTTTTAGAACCTACCTCGTCAAAACTCCTTCATGTGACAAGTGGGGAAACCTAGATCCAGAAAGTAGCCTCTTACACTTGTGCAGTAGAGTAAAACGCAGTGTACGTCAACAGCAGAGCCTGCTAGTGAGTGAGTAACGGCTCACATCCTGCTGTGCTCAGCGGTACAAAGATAGGGACCTGTGATCTTTCTTATACAAGGTTGCAATACAGTGAAGGCCAGTGCTCAGGTCCCCGGCACTCCCCTTTCCACCTGGGGGAGTAAGTTACTATCTACACTTCTGTTTCCTTTTTTCTAAAATGGAGGGTAACAAGAACACCTTCTTCAGAGGGTTGTTGTGAGGACTGAATGAGCTACTTTATAGAAAGTTCTTAGAATAATGCCTACCACAGAGCAAGTGCTTCACAAACGTTAGTCATTCTTCACTGTGATTCAGGTGACAGATCTTAAGGCGGATATTGACCTACTGCTTGGAGAAACTCAGCCAAGACGTTGAAGAGTTTGGAAAACATTTCAAGCAAGAACAGTTAGGGGGACTGAGGTATGGGAAGAAAGAAATATAGTGGGAGGGACATGGTAGCTGTCTTCAAAATTTGAAGTGATATCACAGCAGAAGAGGGTGTGGACTTTTTTCTATTCTCACCTCCATAGGGAGGACTAAGAACAGTAGAAAACAGAGCAGCAGATTTCTCTCATAGAAAGGCTTTTTAGGGTAGAGCTCTTCCAGGCGAGGAGTAGTTGCTTACACCGTGAGGGACGGTTCTATCAGTGGAGTTGGCAGGACCACGTCCAAACGCCAAACGGTCTGGGATAGGAGCTAAGCCTGCCCTATGCTACATGTCAGTCTTAGAAATAAGTTCAAAATGCTCAGTGTTACCATTGTATGGAACAAACAAAATAAGAAGGCAATAACACCAATAGGACTTTAAATAGTGTGCAAAGCAATTTTGCCCCTTTCAGTGTTCCATTGAAACCATATCCTGCAAAGTTAAGTCTTTTCCCCATTTTATTAGAGGAATCTGAGACATGCAGAGTGACGTTTCAGAAGCCACACAGTGAAGGTCTCCTGACAATAGTTCTAGGGGCCTTTCTCCTCCTTTACTATGTGTGACCATGCAAAGGTCACAAGTGAACTTAATCTTCTAAAAAGTAGGGCACAGGCCTGCCTGACCGATGGTGACACAGTGGATGAAGTGTTGACCTGGGATGCTGAAGTCCCGGGTTTGAGATGCTGAGAACACCAGCTTGAGTGTGGGCTCATCTGGCTTGAGCACAGGCTTACCAGCTTGAGCATGGGATCATCAAAATGACCCCATGGTCACTGGCTTGAGCCCAGAGGTCACTGGCTTGAAGCTAAAGGTCACTGGCTTGAGCCAACGGGTCACACTGGCTTGGCTAGAGCTCCCTGGTCAGGGCACATATGAGAAGCAATCAGTGAACAACTAAAGTGATACAACTACAAGTTGATGCTTCTCATCTCTTTCCCTTCCTGCCTCTCTCTTTCTCTCTCTCTCTCACTAAAAAGAAGAAGAAGAAGTAGGGCACAGGCCAAGCGAATCAGAGTGGTGTGAGTGTAAGTGCACAGAAAACTATCAAGAATTTTAGGGACTTCGAGATTGAAGAGGCTTCTGCCAGAGCTTTGGAATTTTAGCAGCAAAAGAATCTCCTTGATGGCATTATATCTTAAAAACAATAAATAGCAATCTGACTTGGATGCAAAGCTAGCATTCAGGACAAAACCTAGTCATTTGAGTCTTAGTATATATAACTTAATTATTTAATTGTAAAGTTTTGAGCAAGCCAGGACATTGCTATCTGTGTTTTTAGTAATTGATGAATTTCTATACATTACATGATAAATAGGCTCTTCTTTTTCTAAGACATAAAAGAGTTTAACTTGTTTGTATTTCAAAAATCACTCCTACATACAAATTCCAATTATGACTCATAAAATAAAGAAATAAAATTACTTTGTAAGGTTCTTTCTAGCACACTTTCCAATTCATCATAGGAACTAAACTTATAGCAATGCAGTGTGGTGTTATTATCCTTAATTTTATGGTCAAGGACCCAAAAAGTTGTCTTGTTCAAAGACACTCAGATAATTAGGCCAAAACAATAGAAAACCTGCTGACTTTCTCACACAACAGAGCCGTGATGGGCGGTGACGTGAGTGGTCTCCACCAAGCTCGGGTTGATACCTGGGATTACCCAACCCTCACTGGAAATTTATCAGACACCTGGGATTACCCAACCCTCACTGGAAATTTATCAGACACCCATGTCTCTTCGAGTTCTTCGGCCAGGTTCCTATAGCATCCTCAGGAAGCTCTGCTGTCCTACCCAAGGGGACGAGGCTGGTTTTCTCCGTGTGCAATGGATGGGTAGGGCACACAGAAGAAATAAGTGAGCTGCCACATGCCCGGAGAACTGTGACTTGTAGCACTGGCAAGAAGAGGCTGAGAGGATGTCTGACAAAGCCCAAAGGGGGCCGTTATCTTGGCAGTTCGTCGGGTCCGCTGTCTGGCCCCTCCCCTCTAGGGCTCATAAATTCCTCCTGTCAAAGTAAACAGATTTGACTGGACCCAGAGCACCGACTCATTCTAATAACACAGAGACATTCATCCAATTAGCTGCCAAATCTGCTAATGCACAATGAAGAAACTCATGGTCAAGGGATGGATGGTCGTGTCAGAGACTAACCAGCTGTGGCCAGGCTACATGGAGAGCCCAGGGACCAGCAGACTCCTTTGTGAGCCTAACCCTAAACAGAGCTAGGGAATTAACCGGGTGATCTACATGCTTAATGCTACCAGGCCAGGATAACACGATGACGCTTCCAGTTCACCAGGATGCGAACGTACCCGGGAGAAAGAGTAGCAGGCCAGTGGGACAGGCCCCATCACTCCCGAGCCTGCTCAGCGGGCACTGGCTGCCTCTGCGACTTTCCTTCAGACACACCCATTCGCTACATACTCCTTTCCGACATTCCCAACTGCCTTTCTGAACGTCCAGTTGGGTTGTAGCGAAGACTAATTCTGGCCGATGAGTCATTCTGATTCTTGAAAGAGATTTCACCCAACTCAACGCTAATCCTTTCAACATTGATTTCTGAGCCGAATTCTCAGAGGGCAATCTGAGGCCCTTCTTTCCAAGTCTGTGGTAACAACACAGTCATCACTGTCACCCCGTGTCAGGGCACTCTGACTCACCATTCTGCATTTGCAAATAGAATTTAATAACTTTTAAAAATTCGTGTTGAAAAACCAATATAAACACCGCACAGAACTAGAAAACACATACACAAATATATTTATAATCTCTTCTAATCTCACTGATTTAGATACAAATAGTCTTGATATTTTGGTGAACATTCTTCGAATTCTCTTTATATACATATTTCTGATCAAAGTATTTTGAGAAGCAAAAGAAACAAAACATTGCATTCTATTCTATTTTATTTCAGTGTATAAAATTGCAAACACTGAACTTGGCTGTTTAATACAGTATAGCCACGGGCCACGTGTGGTGGCTGAGAACTTGAAACACAGTCTGAATCGAGGTATGTCGAAAGTATAAAATAAACACCGTATTTTGAAAACTTAGTACAAAAAAAAATGTACAATATCTCATCAGGAATTTTATATTAATTACATGTCACAACATTTTTAATTAAATGGATTAAATAAAATATATTATTAAAACTATCTTCAACTTTTTTAGTGTGGCTAACAGAAAAATTTTAATTACATACGTGACTCACATTATATTTTTACTGGAAAGCAGTGAACTAAACTAATTTTATGACCTACTAATGGGTTGAAATCCACAGTTTGGAAAACACTGGTCTAGTGGACTCTGGGTTCCTGACCAGGAAGCATGGCATCTCAAACAGACATACACACACAGCCCACACCCTTCTGAGAGCCACGTGCCCGGAGACCTGGTCAAGGTTCTCCTTAAAAAACAGCTTTGAGCATGGCCTGTGGTGGCGCAGGGGATAAAGCATCAACCTGGAAATGCTGAGGTTGCCGGTTCAAAACCCTGGGCTTGCCTGGTCAAGGCACATATGGGAGTTGATGCTTCCTGCTCCTCCCCCCTTCTCTCTCTCTCTCTCTCTCTCTCTCTCTCTCTAATGAATAAATAAAATCTTAAAAAAACAAAACAACAAAAAAAAACCCAGCTTTTAGCTTTTTCCAATGTCCAGAAGAATGGATGGCCCCTGTTAAAAGCTTTACTCCGTGGTTCACATGGAAAACAGCTGGAAAACACTAGACATTTCTGAAAGAATTCAGACTTGTCATCAGCATATTTCGAAGGTTTAAACACCTCCTTCAAAACAAATTGACACGTAAAAAATGTAAATTTCAGGGATGGAGGGTTCCCCCAGCAGCCGCGCTGTTGTTCATGTTTACAACTCCACACCGTTGTGCATCTGCAGTCTGGAACATCGTAAAGGATGACTCGTAGGCAGAAGCAGCTCGCAAACTGGCTAACGGAAAAAATATGACCTTTGGGCTACACTGATTTTAAGATCTAAAGCAAAATGTTGCTTATTTCTGATTTTTAGCAGATCATTTAGTGTCTAGTAAATTTGTATACTCTCATAAATTCTACTTTAATAATGCTCTATTTAACTATATAGTTGTATACTGGATAATATACCTCATTAGGAATACTATATTGAATACTGAAAATGTGCTAAGAGAGTAAATTTCGGGTGCTCTCATCAAACATAAAAAAATGATAGCTATATGAGAAGATATGTTAATTAGATTGACTGTAGTAATCACTTCATTTTATATATATATCTATCAAATCATGTTGTACACCTTAAATATATACAAATTTTATTTTTTTAATCTACAAAAGGAAATGATATACCTTATACAGACACTATTAAAGTCAGTAATATAAATGCATTTTATCATTTTTTATAAAAAACTTTATAATCTAAAAAGGGATCCCCATTAGACAGGGACATTGAAATGGCTTATTTGTTCAACCATTCTCACCTAAGAGACAGTCTGGTTCTTTCCGGTTCAAAGCCCATTTCTATATCTCTGCAATGAAAAGAAACCAATGATTCAATGGACACTTGGAGCTAATCATCAGAGGGCCTTCTGTTCTTCGGTAAACACTGCCAATATCATTAAGTGGTTAACTTGATGAGCACACACATATATACTTTACTGATGTGTTTATTGACCTGAGTAAGCTCCCTTACAGGTATTTTATGTTATTGGCTAAAATGTTCCTTTTATAGTGTTAAAGCTTCCCTTAATTGTTGAGTGTTCATGAGTTAACCTGTGTTTATACTTCCATTAGCTATTTCAATTTTTGAAACTCAGGGTAATATAGGATAATTGTATTTGTGACTCTTCACCCCAAGGGTTGAAGTTTGTAAAACAGCCCACTGTTCTATATTCTCATGTGGACTCCTTTTCTTCCCACTTCTCAAGGTGTGAGACCCAAAATCGAAGGTACAGTAAACAGAAACAATCACAGTGTTGACAGCTGTCTAAACTTGGACTATCTTCTAACCGCTCGCAGTTTGAACATACATATCAAGGATATTGTAAAATCTTTCTTCGTCGTGTTCAATCCCACTAGAACGTGTAAAGTGTGTGTTTCAAAAGGAAAGTGCAGGGAAACCAGATATATTTGCAAAACATGTTGCGAAACTAGATATTTGCAAAACATGTTGCGTACTGATACATGTAGGTGATTGCTATACAGTATACCACACCCCCCAAAAAATTACTAAAATATATAATATGTATAAAATATAACAGGTAGCAGATATGTACAAAGTTTCACTTAAATTCATTATGTATAAATAAAGTATACTGGAGTTTATTTAGATTATTTCACTTTCATACTCAATTACGAAAAAAGTAGCCAGTGACATGAGATAACTTCTGTGTAAAACTGCCAGTCAACAATGTGTTAATTATTTAAGTAACACAGGCTGGTGTAACTATGTAAACAATCTAGAGCCGGAGAGCGTGACCCAGGCGTTACACACAGAGTGACAACCTCACCAATACCGTGACAACTACTCTTGAGCAGGTTCGATCAGACAGCTTCCAGGTTCCAAGGTCTTGAGGTGACTGGGCACAATTTGTTTTTTAAGTAAAAATAAAACTGAATTGTCTTCTCACATACATTATGTAATTTGCTCGTTAACTTTTCCCTAAATTTTATCATTTCTATTGTAGTATATAATTTTCTATTCCCATTGCTAAATCATTAGTATTCAAAAATGGCACTAATATCTTATGTTAAGTTATTTTGTAGAAGGCATATATGTATACAGCCCTCTAGATCATAAGCTCCAAAGTCCCGAAAGACCTTGCCTTTCTCCCTGCTCAGCTGGGAACGGGCCCAGAAAAGGCGTTCGGCCAACGCTGGCTGACCAGAGACTCTGGAATGAGAGGATGTTCTGTGCCTGCCCATCACTTGCTCCACGTCCCTTTCAGGCTCTCGGGGCTGCTCAGGGCCACCCAGGGCTCCGTGCATCCCCCAGCATGCCGTGGAAGCATGGCCCAGCTCTCTTCCCGCTGGCAGGCAGCAAGTGGAGTGCTTCCTATGGGCCAGGCCCTGCACTGTAAACGGGGGAGAAAACAGAGATGAACTGGGATCGCCTCTGCCTTTAAGGGACTCGGCAGTACTTACGAGAAAGAATAGGAAAAGTAAGCACTGACTGAACCAGAAGACAGGACAGTAGGCATGGGAGCAGAGGCTGCAAGAGCTGGGCCTGGGATGAATGAAACAGGCAGTGAGAAAGCCATAAGCAAAGCCCAGGAATAAGGGAGGAGGCACAGAGATAGATGGGTTTCAGAAGGCGCTGGGTTCTCTGTTCTCCCACCTTTCTCACCTCGGTGGCAAGGCCTGTGAGAAGGACAAATAGGCCACAAATAAGACCAAGCCCTTCAAAATCCAGGAGCAGCCTGTAAGCTGGCTGAATGGGGGGGGCACCAATCCTCTGAGGTAAAAGTGTGGCTCAGGGTCTACCGTGAAGTGGGGCCCCCTGCAGGCCTCCCTGGCCTCCGTGGGTGCGGGAGGATGGGGAGGAGTAGCACGAGCAGTCAGCAGCCTATGTGAGGGCATAAGGATGGGAGACAACAGGCCCTGTAGGCCCAGATCACAACAGAGGCTTCCCGTGTACTCACTCAGGAGTGAGAAACAGAAAGAAACACCGAGTCTGAGAGCAGAATGGTGAAGCGAGAAGAAAATAGAGGTGGGAGTAAGGGTTGTAGGGGAAAGGTCTAGCGCAGAGAGGATGCTGGATTGGTGTCATGAGACTGCAGGAAGGGACCAAGACCACCACATTCTAGGCAATGCATAGACTAGCTGGGCACCATTCCCGCACAACACACAGAACAGGGCAGCATTCCTGCACAATGCACAGAGCTGACTGAGCACCGTTCCCGCACAACGCACAGAACTGAGCACCGTTCCCACACAATGCACAGAACTGAGCACCGTTCCCACACAATGCACAGAACTGGGCACCGTTCCCGCACAACACACAGAGCTGGGCACCATTCCCACATAACGCACAGAACAGGGCACCGTTCCCGCACAACACACAGAGCTGACTGAGCACCGTTCCCGCACAACGCACAGAACTGAGCACCGTTCCCGCACAATGCACAGAACAGGGCACCATTCCCGCACAACACACAGAACAGGGCATCATTCCTGCACAACGCACAGAACAGGGCACCGTTCCCGCACAACGCACAGAACTGGGCACCATTCCCACTCAATGCACAGAACAGGGCACCGTTCCCGCACAACGCACAGAACTGGGCACCATTCCCACTCAATGCACAGAACTAGGCACAGTCCCCGCACAACGCACAGAACTGGGCACCATTCCCACTCAATGCACAGAACTAGGCACAGTCCCCGCACAACGCACAGAACTGGGCACCATTCCCACTCAATGCACAGAACTAGGCACAGTCCCCGCACAACGCACAGAACTGGGCATCATTCCCGCACAACGCACAGAGCTGACTGAGCACCATTCCTGCACAACGTACAGAACTGGGCACCATTCCCACACAATGCACAGAACTGGGCACTATTCCCTCACAATGCACAGAACTGGGCACAGTCCCTGCACAATGCACAGAACAGGACACCGTTCCCGCACAACGCACAGAACTGGGCACCATTCCCACTCAATGCACAGAACTAGGCACAGTCCCCGCACAACGCACAGAACTGGGCACCATTCCCGCACAACGCACAGAGCTGACTGAGCACCATTCCTGCACAATGCACAGAACAGGGCACCATTCCCACACAATGCACAGAACAGGGCACCATTCCCACACAATGCACAGAACAGGGCACCGTTCCCACACAACGCACAGAACAGGGAACCATTCCCACACAACGCACAGAACTGGGCACCATTCCCACTCAATGCACAGAACTGGGCACCATTCCCACACAACGCACAGAACAGGGCACCATTCCCACACAATGCACAGAACAGGGCACCGTTCCCACACAATGCACAGAACAGGGAACCATTCCCACACAACGCACAGAACTGGGCACCATTCCCACTCAATGCACAGAACTAGGCACAGTCCCCACACAATGCACAGAACTGGGCACCATTCCTGCACAACGCACAGAACTGGGCACCATTCCCACACAATGCACAGAACAGGGCACCGTTCCCACACAACGCACAGAACTGGGCACCATTCCCACACAACACACAGAACTGGGCACCATTCCCACTCAATGCACAGAACTGGGCACCATTCCCACACAATGCACAGAACAGGGCACCGTTCCCACACAACGCACAGAACTGGGCACCATTCCCACACAACACACAGAACTGGGCACCATTCTCACTCAATGCACAGAACAGGGCACCATTCCCGCACAATGCACAGAGCTGACTGAGCACCGTTCCCACACAACGCACAGTACTGGGCACCATTCCCGCACAACACACAGAACAGGGCACCATTCCCGCACAACGCACAGAACTGGGCACCATTCCTGCACAACACACAGAACAGGGCACCGTTCCCACACAACGCACAGAACTGGGCACCATTCCCACACAATGCACAGAACAGGGCACCGTTCCCACACAACGCACAGAACAGGGCACCATTCCCGCACAACGCACAGAGCTGACTAAGCACCATTCCTACACAACGCACAGAACTGGGCACCATTCCCACACAATGCACAGAACAGGGCACCGTTCCCACACAACGCACAGAACTGGGCACCATTCCCACACAATGCACAGAACTGGGCACTATTCCCTCACAATGCACAGAACTGGGCACAGTCCCTGCACAATGCACAGAACTGGGCACCATTCCCGCACAACGCACAGAACAGGGCACCGTTCCCGCACAACGCACAGAACTGGGCATCATTCCCGCACAACGCACAGAGCTGACTGAGCACCATTCCTGCACAATGCACAGAACTGGGCACCATTCCCACACAACGCACAGAACTGGGCACCATTCCCACTCAATGCACAGAACAGGACACCATTCCCACACAATGCACAGAACTGGGCACTATTCCCTCACAATGCACAGAACTGGGCACTATTCCCGCACAATGCACAGAACTGGGCACCATTCCCACACAATGCACAGAGCTGACTGAGCACCATTCCCTCACAATGCACAGAACTGGGCACAGTCCTCGCACAACGCACAGAACTGGGCACCATTCCCGCACAACGCACAGAGCTGACTGAGCACCATTCCTGCACAATGAGCACAGAACTGGGCATTATGCACAATGCATAGAATCAGACCATGCTTTCCAGCTCCTGTGAACGACATAGGGCGCTGTGAAGGCTCAAGCCACTGTAGAAAGGAGTGAGCTGGGGGCTCGAGGCCAGGTCTCTGTTCCCTCTGTGGTGTCTGAAGGCAGGTGGCCTCAGGAGGTGACCGTGACTTCACTTATGAGTCAGCCCACTTTTTCAGGTCACCACACACTTGTGAATATGCCTTCCTGTCTGTCTGGGCTGTGGTTTGCCTTCACTTGATGGAGATAGAGAGAAATTGAAGTGGGAGAGGCGGGTTTTTATGCTTCAGAAATTTCTGTGTCATCTACAGCAAATAATTGCTCAAGTATAACAAAAAAACAAGTCAATCAGCAAAATCCGCAGGCCCTTCAAGAAACAGGGCTAGGAGGATTGCTGAAATTTCGAGGGTCCTAAGCCAAAATACACAGGAAACGCTTATCTGTCCACAGGTAGGAGGGGGGAAAAGAAGAAGAAGGTAAAGTAAAAGCTTATATGCTTTTGGCTTCCGTGTGCTATCATTAATCATTTTCCTGGGAATGGGGATAGTTTCCTCACTGCACGAGGAAAAGAAAAACAGACCCCTCTGACCAATATGCTGCCCAGATGTTCGCCAGACCCCAATATCATTTTTCCCCAAGTTGATTTGGAAAGTGAAAGCTAAGATGACAATTGAGGGGAAGTGGTTCCTGAAGACAATCACTTCTCAGATGTGGCAACAGTCTACCTTCTGCTGGGGGAAGGGAGTTACAAGATGTCCCAAGAGCTTTCACGAGAAGCCTCTAGCCGTCTTTTGACAGAAGTCATGGAAGCATTTGGGGGACCAGTTCTTCCCCGGATCAGTCATGAGTGAAGTCATCTTCTACAATGGAGAGAGGTGTGTGTGAGGCCTCGTGCCCACAGGAATGGCCTCAGTCTGAACCGCCCTGACAGAGTCCAGCCTCGCCTGGCTTCCCACTGTGATGTGGAGTCTCGAGGAGTTCCTAGCCACAAGGAAGAATTAAGTCACATATTTGGTGTAAATAATTCCTGGAAGCTTCAGATTAGAGGGATAAAGGAGAGAAATGAAAACTGCAAGGCTCAACAAATTGACCTCATTTTAAAAAATGAGGACTGTGTCTTCATTTTTCACCACTGATTTTCCAGAGCCTGAGACCATGTGGGACTCGGTTAAATGTTATTTTCCTTCTAATTAACTTTCATTTTTACTTATAGAAGTGTTTGTAAGTGGAAAGCTTCTATTGCTACCTTAAAAATAAAATGGATATCCCTTGCCACGTGTAGATGCGGACCATGGAAAATTAACACAGTGACAGCAGGGGCGCTGTGGAACTCATCTCAAGAGGAGGGCTGACGGTTTCAGCCTGGAGTTTTCTTTCTCTTTATTTATAAACAAATGAACAAATAAAGATGATTAGTAAGTAATGGAGAGGTGATAAGGACATTCTAGCTCCAAATAGCCGCTAATCAGAAGGCTGGAGAATTAAAATAGAATGCTTCTTATTGTATGAGTCAATAGTACTTTGCATTGTATCCAAATACCTCACCAAAATGACCCCAGTTGCCATCAGGGGTACAGCCTGCCACTTTGGAAAACACTAGACTAAATGATCTCTATGGGCCTTCAAACTCTGACATTCAGTAGTCAAGGTTGTTACAGTGATGTCTTTTAAATGATGTTATCAATGAAATTATCAGGGTGAGGGAGATGCAACCATAGAGAATAGGTGTTTGAAGCAGTGCACCCGATTTCCTGCTGGACTTTGAAGTTAGAGTTTTATCCCTTTACAGGGATGCTTCCCCTTAGTCATGCCGCTGCATAACAGGGCCCGTGTGGGTCCGGGTCTCCCCAAGCGAGAGCCGTTCAGAAAAGGAGCCAACAAAGCACAGGTAGCATTTCTATACACCAAAGCAAGGTTCCCACGAAACCTGATGGAGAAATACATTGGAACTGCCGTGTAGCTTTCTCTAAATCTTTGTCTCTCTCTAGAGAGAGAGTAATGTCTCTAGAGTTCAGTTTTCCCTGAATTACCATCAGTAAGGTGAAAATGCCCCATTACTAAAGGCAAAACAGGCCCAATAGTAGAACACAGGAAAGAGGGCTCCAGAGAATGACTGAGCTCGGCAGTGTGTTACCCAAGATAGTCCAAGAGTCTACTGTCATGGCACAAAAGCCACGGTTAGGAGAATACACGGTCAAGAAATAAGCTAAAGAAGAAGACCCAGGTTCCAGAACATTCCATATATGTGGCACCTGCTGTAGACTGCCAAGGCCAGCAAGTGGGCGAAGAAAGAGTCACTCTGAGATTCACAGACAGTGTGTGCATTCAGCATGCCTGCTGGGCTACAAGCATGCGCCCAGCCACCTCCGCACAGGGACCTTTCCCGTCTTCAGGGTGAGGCTGTGCTCACGGGGCGCTGAGGTGAACAGATGATAAATCAAGATGCTGAGAAAGAAAGAAAGAAAGAAAGAAAGAAAGAAAGAAAGAAAGAAAGAAAGAAAGAAAGAAAGAAAGAAAGAAAGAAAGAAAGAAAGAAAGAAAGAAAGGAGGGAGGGAGGGAGGGAGGGAGGGAGGGAGGGAGGGAGGGAGGGAGGGAGGGAGGGAGGGAGGGAGGGACAAAGAGAGAGAGAGAGAAAGAAAGAAAGAAAGAAAGAAAGAAAGAAAGAAAGAAAGAAAGAAAGAAAGAAAGAAAGAAAGAAAGAAAGAAAGAAAGAAAAAGAAAATGAGAGTGCTCCAGGCCGAGTGTCCAGTAAGCTGTGAGAGGTATGGAAATGGCTGTGGGAAGGAGGTCAGAGGAGGGTGGGGTCACAGCTGGGTTGGGCGGGGTGGGGTGCAGAATGCCTGGGGTTCTCCGAACATCTCCACGTCATCACGAATAAAATGAGGACTTTTCCTGGAAGTGGAGCTTTAAGCGGCGTTCTGAAGGGTGAAGCTGCCAGGATGGACATATCAATGGGTTGAGGAGGTGGGGGGGCAGTTCAAGTGGAGAAAACAGCTTGAGCAAAGACAGGAAGGCGATTATTTACCACTTCCTAGATGCTTTCTAACCGCAGAAACCAAAACCTAAAGAATCTGTCAGCACATTCAGGGATTGCTGACTGAATCTCAAAAATTTATAGGCAACTGACACTGAGGGCTGAGCAATCCCTTTGATTTCCTCAGGGCTTTATCATGGCAGCATGCTCTTACATGGAGAGAGGAAGAGGCAAACGCCTAATGATCCGAAAAGGCTGTCTTAGAGTCTGCGAGCTGAAAATTCTTTTGCAATAAAATACCTTGATGTGTTTATTCTTGGGGAAAAAATTGAAATGACATTTGAGGCACTTGGTATCTGGTCACATGGTTAAACCACAGCTGGCTTTCAGACCCCAGATATTGCAAAGTAGCAGACCTTACTTCTATTGTTAAAGAATTACTCCCCTTAATCACATTAGTGCATTGCAAGGAGCTCTCTTGATAATAAGAGTTGGAATAAAAAGAGGAGAATGGCCTGACCTGCGGTGGCGCAGTGGATAAAGCGTCGACCTGGAAATGCTGAGGTCGCCGGTTCAAAACCCTGGGCCTGCCTGGTCAAGGCACATATGGGAGTTGATGCTTCCAGCTCCTCCCCCCTTCTCTCTCTCTGTCTCTCTCTCCTCTGTCTCTCTCCTCTCTAAAAATGAATAAATAAAATAAAAAAAAATTAAAAAAAAATAACAGAAAAAATTATCATGGAAATAGATGAATCACACCTCTCTTTAAAAATATATATATATATATAAAAAAAAGAGGAGAATGTTGGGCTTGAGAGAAACATCTGAGGAAAATGATCACATCAAGGCTATCTTGACTCTAAAATAAAAGTAATAAAAGTGCTGCATTTTTTAATTTTTCATTTTAAAAGAAAGCAAATGCAAGTCAAAGAAATGAAGTAAACTGCTCAAGTTCACGCACCAGGGAAGGGAAGGAAGGTTAGGGAGAGGCATCTTAGTCGAGCAGTGCTGTTGACCCACCTGGAGGCACCTTAGTCGAGCAGTGCTGTTGACCCACATGCTAGCATGTCTCCTCTTCCTGGGTCCACAGGCTGGACCTGAACTCTGCTTCAGGGGGAATTCCTACCACCTTGCCAGCTCCAGAAGATATGACCAATTATAGAAAATCTCGCTCTTCTCTTAGTCCTCCCCAATCTTAGTAAATAGTATCATCATCTGGTAGGAACCTAAAACTAAATAATTTAGGAGGAATTCTTGATTTTCCTCTTCACCTCTGTATTAGTTTCCTGTGGCTGCCATAACAAATTTATCACCAACTTGGTGGCTTTAAACAACAGAGATCTACCCTGAGAGTCCTGGAGGTGAGAAGCCCAAGGCTGACATCAGAAGGACGAGTTGCCGCTGACGGCTCTGAAGGAGAGTGTAGTTTTTTATCTGTGAGTCTAGGAATGCCGATCTCTTTCTCTGTCTTCACATGACCTTCCCCTCGGTCTCCTTGTCTGTCTTCTTCTGTCTCTTATAAGAACAATCATCTTTTA
Source organism: Saccopteryx leptura (assembly GCF_036850995.1). Taxonomy (NCBI): domain Eukaryota; kingdom Metazoa; phylum Chordata; class Mammalia; order Chiroptera; family Emballonuridae; genus Saccopteryx; species Saccopteryx leptura. Next base: position 25,859,607 of record NC_089504.1, on the reverse strand, counting down.
ATTTAGGATCTACCCTAATCCAGAATAATCAACCTCAAGATACTTATCTCGCCTGACCTGTGGTGGCGCAGTGGATAAAGCGTCGACTTGGAACACTGAGGTCGCTGGTTCGAAAACCCGGGCTTGCCTGGTCAAGGCACACATGGGAGTTGATGCTTCCTGCTCCTCCCCCTTCTCTTTTTCTCTGTCTCTCTCCTCTCTAAAAAGTAAAATAAATAAGAAAACCAGATAGAAGGTGACGGAAGACAATTTGACTTTGGGTGATAGGTATAAAACATAATCAAATGTCAAAATAACCTGGAGATGTTTTCTCTGAATCTATGTACCCTAATTAATCAATGTCACCCCATTAAAATTAATAATAAATGTGGAAAAAATAAAATAAATAAAATTTAAAAATAATTTTTAAAAATCCTCTTCTTAATTATATATGCCAAATAAGGTCACATTCTGAAGTTCCAAAGGGACATATCTTTTAGAGGCCATAATCCAACCCACAACACTCTCCTTCCCACATCAAATCAGTGCCAGGACTCACAAAATGTACTTCCATCAGCATTCCATTATCTCTTCCTTCTTTCCATCACATTACCACCACTCAGACCAACATCACTTTTCTAGCAGCCTAGCTAGACTCCGCTCCCAGATCTCTCTAGCCATTCTCTCCACCACATCCTGAACAATTTTTGAAATTTCTTATCTTATTGCTCCCCTACTTAAAACTAAAGATTTATCACTAACTTAGAATAAAACCCAGACTCATCACCACAGCCCCCTGAGAGGTCCTGCTCTGGCCCCTGCCTACGGCCACAGCCCTCTAGCCTACCGCTCCGCACCTGCCCTAAATTTTCTGCTGTTTCACAGACACTTCAGCTCATTTCCCCGTAGGGCTTGGTCCTGGCTTTCTCTCTGACAGGCATGCCCTTTTTTTTGCCCCATTTCCACATTCCTGTATAACTGACTCCTCTGTCAGTCCGATTTCAGCTCTTAAATGTCACCTCCTTAAAAGGCCTAACTAGCCACTAAGAAGTCTCCACGTAGGAACTTTTCATCAGAGCACCTCGCTTTAACTATCTGCTGAACACCCAGCACTGACTGGATAGCTGTCTTGTTTATTTGATGTTTGTTTGTTTTGTGGTAATTGTCTGTGTCTTCATTCTGCCTCACTCCAACTAGAACATGTACCCTGGAATCGGGGGCTGTGTCTACATCATCCACTATTAAACCCTCAACACCAGAACTCTTTGGAACATAGTAGTTTCTCAGCAAATGTTTGCTGATTGACCAAAAGGATGAATGAATGAATTAAAGTCATGAATGCATCAAGACTTTGACTTGAGAATGGTTACCAGGACACCACTGCTGAAACCCTCTGATAGAAAGAGGTCTAGCTGAATGAGTACCCAGAAAAAATCCCCAGTTCCCTTCTCAAGCTTGGAGCACAAAGAGAAATTAGAGGCAAAAGATCTCCAGTTGCTACAGAATCAGACCCAGAACCTTTGCCTCTTCACCTGCGCTTAAGGAGACACAATTCAATGCTGGAACTGGTTAGAAACCTTATGTGATTGAGGATGGCACAGAAATCAGCATTGGTTAAAGGTCCTGGAGGACTTAAAATGAAAAGAAAAAGTTGGTTTGGCTATGAGAAAAAATAATTCAACTCTTGTTACAAATACAATTTGTTTTCTCATTCCCATGCATCATAATGGTTATATATCTCAATCAGTGTACATCAAATTAATGTAGTTATTATAAGTGTTTTCAGTGATAACAGCAAATCATAGACCTCTTTAGTGGTCAACGAGATGTATCACCCAAGTGATCTGAGACCGACCCAACCATCATTAGGAAAAGCAAAACCTGAGCAACAGAGTAGACTGAGCTGCTTTGAGAGGAAGGTCAAATGAAGCGCTGCTTGGACTGATGGAAGAGGAAGGATGGTGAGGTGACCGACTTGTGCCTGTTTGCCTGGGACTTTGCTGGTTTCAGCATTGAAGGTGTCATGACCCTGGGACCCTTCCACCCTGGACAAACTGACATGGTTGTCACCCTAAACTGTGAGGACTCGGGGCTGAAAGTTTCTGTTGAATTACTAACTCTGTGAACAGTGGTGGGATTCAAATAATTTAACAACCGGTTCTCTGCCCCAATGATCATTGTAAGTATAAAAAAAAACAATATACTGAAAGGTAGTTTATTATTTCATATGTTTAATACTTAAATAAAAACAATAAAAGAGGTACACAAAACTAGATTATGTTATAAGAAAGAGTTTTAAAATATTAATGAAGAAATATTAAATACCTGCCAAAAACCAATAAAACTATTAGTTAAGATATTTCCAGTGACAGCTTGTCACCCCTGGTTGTTTGACACTTTTTCTCTATACGTAATTATATGTTTGTTTACTGAAGTAACAAACACAAGGGAATTAAAATGTAGTATTTCATCAAAGGTATAATGAGTTTATGAAATGAATAAATAAATATTACAAACATAGTTCAGTCAACTTTTTTTCACCTGTGGACAGAATGAATATTACTACAGGTGCTTAGAATACACTGTTGCACAGATGAAGATTAAAAAAGAGTAAGGAATGTAAATTTGTGATTTCCACATAAGGCGGCTGCCCAGGCGCCCACCTTAGAGAGAACCCTGATTACAAGTGCCATTTTAACAAGCGATTCGCCGAACTCAACAAAAAATTAGGTATCAGTTCTGCCGAACCGGTGCGAACTGGCTGAATCCCACCACAGCCTGTGACCCTACTTCATTCCCAGCTCAGGTGTCTGCCTACTATTCACTATCACTTCCTGTGCTCCGGTGTCTCTTTCTCACTAATTGTTAAGGACACTGTGTCTACAATATTCTTCCCAGCACTGTCCGCCACCTGAACCTTGGGCCCATCTCTGGCTCAAAGGCCCACATGCTATTTTTGCCTGGGAACAGGCGCCCTGTCTTACCCAACAGCTGGGCTCCACATATCTGGCAGCTGTCTCTGCGGAACCACTCCTGCCCTGCTGGTGCCTCCTGAGCATCCCTGGCCCCAGGCCCTCCCATTCTTGGTGCCCTCTCGCGTCACGACGCAGTCCTCTCTCACCATCCATGCTGCTCCTCAATCTTCAGTCCAAACCCATCTGCCTTCTGTCCCTCAGAGACTTGTCACAGTCCCTGACTCGCTATGCCCCTTCTTTCCCCCATCAGGTAGATACAGATTTATTTTAATATCTGACTTATCTCCTGGGTTGGGTGACATGGGTGTGACTATAACATAAAGTCAAGTTATTTTAAAACTGTACAGCTTGAGTGATTTAATTTCAATTTAGGGACACTTGACAATACCTGCAATATAAGAGATCAAAAAAGAATTCAAAATAACATAATGGAAGCAAATAAATGAAATACCCACGACCTCCAAACATGTTGACAGCAGGACGAGGCGCAAACGGAAAGAGGAGTATCTGGATCTGTTTTCCTATCTTTGATGTGGCGCTGATTGATTTTATGCCTGAACATGTCTTTTTCCTGTAATTTTTAGACAAAACTAAATCATGAGCTCAGAAGCTCTCCATCCATGTGCTACTGAGGCAAAAGCACTTTGTTCTTCCAAAGTGGCTCAATCAGGTAACTGCAGTCAAATGGGGGCAAATGAATCACCGAGCCCCTGCCACGGTCTGCTCCGGGGATGAATGACAGGTGCTCTCTGGAATGTCGAGGTAGATACAGCTCAAGCTCTGCCCATATGGAGTCTGCTATATGGGCAGCAAGATGGACACTCAGCTAAGTCAGAAGACATAAAACAGCACAAAATAAGCACACCCAAACCAGGACTGTAGGAATGCAGAGGAGAGACTGACTATTCTTGATTAAGAAAATCAAGAAAAGCTTTGTGACTCATCCTTGAAGAATGAGTATGAGACAGTAAGGAGGGTGCTGCTGGCCAGCATGAATAATGACAAAGGTGCCTGACCTTGAAGGGTCTTGGACCCAATGCCCATGACCTTGGGCTTTAGTCTGTACACTGCGGACGCATCATGAAGCACTCTGATAAGGGACATGATGCAAAAAGAGCTTTGCTTATGAAAGCTCACGGTGGGGCCTGTGCACACGGTGAACCGGACACGGAGAGTGAAGCAGGGAGATCAGTTTGGGAGCTGCCACCATAAACCTGAGACGACGTGAGGGGCCCTGACCAAGGTGAGGATAGAGGCTGCAAGGCAAGAGACTTCAGGAAAAGAAAATCACAAAGCGGAGGACTGACTAGAGACAAAGGAAGGGGCAGAGGAGGAGTCAGGATGAGGCCAAGGTTTGAAACAGTGAAAAGAAGGACTCTTGTACTTCTCATTGAAAGTGGGAGCAAGATAGGATTGTGGGGGGAGTAATTCTGGTCTGGGTCATCCTGGCTTGGTGCTCATTCTCACTTGCAGAAGATTACCAGGGCTGAATGTCAGCTCTTGCCATGAGTGCTGGGCATGGTAATGGTCATACTTTTTTCAGGTAGATAATACCTCGCACTCCCCTTCGGTGAGGCCTATTAGCCTAATAGAGCGGTCAGCTCTAATATCAATACCAACAGGGCTTTCCAGCTCATCACCATATTTCCGCTAACACTCCCTCTTCCCTACACACTAATTAACCCCTTTCTGTCACCCCCAAAGGAAGTGATGAGAGGCACAAAGAACACAAAGCAAAAAGCACACAAGCTTTAGAATCAGAACGGGCCTCCAAAACAGTCTCCTCCACCTCCCACCTGGTGACCTTGTGCAAGCTTCTTAATGGGTGTGCGGGTGCTGGGGCCCTGCGTGCAACTGGGCCAGACAGCGATGGCTCTAGTGGCCACCCAAGGCTGCCTTCAGAGTGGACATTAGCTTCACCCATTATATGTTAACCAGAGCGGCACCCTTGCTATTAGTTGCAGTAGGAACAGACGGAACGCCCAACTCAGGGCAGACAAGTGGATGAGCAGGTTATCAGCTGGTCTCAGGCAGGGAGGGAAGCCGGGCAGACAGAGCGGCCAACCATCCGGAGGAATAAGATGCTCCCCTAAGCATCCACACGGCCCTGGCTTTGTATGGGCACCCGGAGAGCATCTCACTTCAAATGGGTCATTGTCATCGTCATCATTTGTATCCTACATCTGTACAATGTTTAACAGTTTTAACAGCACTTTTATCTTCATTTGCTCCTCACAGAAACAATCAGAGCTACAGAATTTCATTCCCCTTTTACAGTTGTCGATAATAATTATGATTATGTATGAGTAGTGTAACCTGTTAATTACACTATATTATTAATTAGGTACTGTGTTCCATACATTGTGCTAGAAGCTTAGCTTGCGTTATCTCATTTAATTCTCATACTTCCAAGTGGGAGGCAATGCCAGTATCCCTGCTTCATCAGAGGAGAAACTGAGACACTAAGTCAGTTACACAAGGCCCTACACAAGGTCACACCAACTCCATGGCTCTCCCTGTTGCTACTGAGCAGGCTGCTTTTCTAGGAGTAGCAGAAGGAGGTACAGCATGGTTAAGAGCCATTTCAGAGGTTACAGGTTCAGTAAGGACAGAGCTGCTACTCAATCTGTGATCCCTTACTCCAGATATTATGTTGTCCCTACTACCCTCTGCCTCCATATGTCCATGGATATGTGCACGTGATATGTCCATGTCACTGATGCATGAGGTAAGAGTATAAGAAGTGACCAGGGGGCACCCATAAAACCCTACATCCTCACTGATACTGTATGTAGCTGAGCGCTTCCTGCATGGAGACAGCCACTCCCTCCATTTGACCCTCTAGCTAACCCCCTTTCTTGTTTTACTGGGCTTCATGGCCAATGATTTCAGCCGAACTCACACAAGGACCTCAATTCCTTGGCCCCTACAGCCCACTCCATGAGCCCTACCAAGTGCACACCCAGATATTGACATTCTTTTTCACTTTCTGGGGTCTGTAACTCTTCCTAAGATGATGCAAGCTCAGCTAGATTCTCCTTTGTCTTGATTGCCCTCAGGAGGGGGTCTGAGTGGTTACAGAGCTGGCTCCTGGGATGGCCTCCTAACGGAACTCCTTCATCCCCTCTCCTTGTCCAGTCCACACGCCCCACACGCCCCACGACAAAGGGCACCGTTTCTACAACCCAGATCTGATTTTGCCGCATCCCTGCTCAGAAACCTTCATGCTTCCTAGTTGCATAAGAATAGAGTCTAAACTGCTCAGCCCGTGTGGTTCAGAGCTCGATCCCTGCCTTCTCCCCAGCTGTTCCAACCCACGGCCATCATTTCAGTTATTCCCCGCGGCCCCAGCGCGTCCTCACCCTCGGCCTTCACTCAGGTTTAAATCTGAACCTTCCAAGGCCTAGTTCAAAATATCACCCTTCCATCTGTTTTTTCCAAAAAATTTTCTTTAGAATACTTCTAGGCCTGACCTGTGGAGAGGCAGTGGATAAAGCGTCGACCTGGAAATGCTGAGGTCGCCGGTTCGAAACCCTGGGCTCGCCTGGTCAAGGCACATATGGGAGTTGATGCTTCCAGCTCCTCCCCTCTCCTCTTTCTCCCTCTCTGTCTCTCTCTCTCCCTCTCTGTCTCCTCTCTAAAAATTAATAACTAAAAAAAATTTTTTTAAATGTTATTATTAAAATACTTTCTATTTTGTGGTATTCCCAAACATGTCATTTATACTTATTATGTAGTATATACCACAAACTGAGCTGGTTCAAATTAATTTTATGAATGAGGATCATCCATATATCTATAGTCCCCATTTGATTGAGAGAAGAAAAGAGATGGTATCCATTTTTGTCATTCTTTTCACACGTAAAATAATGCTTTATGCAATACAGAGCCTGCTAAGGTAGAAAGTGCTGAAGTTGGGAGTTATAAGACCAGTAGATAAAATATTAGCTGGTGTTTGATAACCATAAACTGACAGGTCCCAGCAGAGAAGTAGCCTGTCTCCTCTGTGTTGCTTTCCATCCCCACACGAAGCCCACAGCCCTGGACCCAGGGTTTCTTCAGGACTGGGGGGTGGGGTGAGCAATAATCCCAGGTCCCTCCCTCCTTATGGCCACACCAGCTCCTGCTGCTTCTCACTGACCTCTGGCCACTATATAATCAGTGCTGGTGCCTTTGACATTGACACTTAATATGTAACATTTCAATCACCAAGCCAGGCAGGACTCCAGTGGACTCACTTCCCTCTCACTGATGAGCTCTGGATGAGCAGGTAGACACGGCTTTAGGAAAAACAAAAGATACTAAGTGGACGGTTAGGAGTTCTTTCTCTCTCTCTCTCTCTCTCTCTCTCTCTCTCTAATACTTAAAAATGGGCTGATACTGATGGCCTGCTAAAGAATATCTTCCCTTTAATCTGAATTTTACCAAGGAGAAAACTGATGATCTCACATCTCAATCAATCTCTTTTTAAATGCAGAAAGGAAGGGTCAAATAAAGTAAGAGACTATATCAGTCAGGAAAAGAGAGCTCAGGCTAGCCACAAAATTAGTCACAAAGGTTTCAGAAGAACCCAAAAGCCAAGTACAGAATAGAAAGTCCAGCCAGAGATGATCAACAGTTGAAAGCCACCACCATCTCAAGCTCTGGAGGGATGAAGGGATGATGTGGTGTCACCACCCCTCCAAGTGCTAGAGTCACCAAAAGGCCCATGGACCCACAGCAGGGCCACTTAGCCAAAGTAAGGACCACAGAGGAGGTGTTATTTGATGGCAGCTAGAATTGTGGAGGGGACTGGACCACTGTTCGTCACAGTTTCTTAAGTACAGAGAGGAGGCTAAACACCCTAGTTTCCCTCATCCATCCTCCAGTCTTTCACCAGAGTCTCATAGTGGCTAAATCTAGCCAGAAGCCAGCTGGTGACAGTTCCTAAGGAATGTTGTTTATAGGGATCAGTGCCCCATAGCTCTTAGGGTCAGATCCTAAGGGAAAGGGAAGGATCTGAGTTCAAAGTAGCAAATGAATGGTGCAGGCACTTTCCAATACAAGTTGTGTTCTATTTCACCTACCCAACATTTCTTGTGCTGACTGCCTGTGCCAATATTTCTTGAGTTTGCTTTCTGTACCAAGTTCCATGCATGGCCCTAAGCATTGAGACTTAGATAAGACTTTGGCTCTGCCCATCCTATAGGATGTCTAAGTCCTGACAGGGCAATAGAAGGAAACTTTAATGTGATCAGTGCTATAATAGGAATGGCAGTAAGGGACACATGTGCTGAACCCATAAAAATAAGTAATGAGCCTGACCAGGCGGTGGCGCAGTGGATAAAGCATCGGACTGGGATGTAGAGGATCCAGGTTCGAGACCCTGAGGTCGCCAGCTTGAGTGCGGACTCATCTGGTTTGAGCAAAGCTCACCAGCTTAGACCCAAGGTCGCTGGCTCGAGCAAGGGGTTACTCAGTCTGCTAAAGGCCCACAGTCAAGGCACATATGAGAAACAATCAATGAACAACTAAGGTGTTGCAACGAAAAACTAATAATTGATGCTTCTCATCTCTCTCCATTCTTCTCTATCTGTCTCTGTCTATCCCTCTCTCTGACTCTCTCTCTGTCTCTGTGTAAAAATAAATAAATAAATAAGTAATGATTTTACCAGGATAAAGACCTTCCAAGCACAGGGAGTGGCATGAAGAAAAGGCCTAAAAGTACACAGAGAATGCAGAGAGGAAGAAGTCATCCGAAGGCAGTGGTAAGGTTTGTCAGGGGGTGGCAGGAGATGAACTGTAACATCAGGTAGAACCGAGAAGTAAAGGCACAGAAGTGACGGAGTTCTGGCCCCCGTGTGCAGGCGAGGAAGAGTCTCCTGAGCTTTCTTGAGTGAAAGGCCTTATTTTATGTCAGCAAAAGGACAAAATAGGCACTTTATTCTAGTTTAGTCTTTTAGTTTATTCTAGTTACATTCCCTCTCTGGGTGTCTATTACTGCATTTTCCAACATTTTAATAAAATTTTCCAAACATACATAAAGCTGAAAGAAATTCATCGTGAATACGCGTGATATCCCCTCTTAGGTTCTACGCTGACATTGACTATACTTTGTCACAGATCTAGCCGTCTCTGTCTACCCATCAAGCCATTTTCCTTCTAATGCATCCAAGAAAACTTGTAGACATAAGTGCCATGTCACCTTTAAAAACTTCATCAAGCATATGATTAAAGCTCAATATTTGTTTTTAGCTTTTTTGGTAAAATTTACATATAATGAAATGCATTGTGCCTTTCAATTAGCTTTGACAAATGCTTGCCCTTTGTAACCTAAATGCCTACCAAGACACAGAACCTTGCTATCAGCCCAGAAAATTCCCAATGCCTTTTCCAGTCACACCAGCCCAAAGGTAACAGCTATTCTGACGTTTTCCCACTAATCAATCTGAAGGAGTAACACAGTAGGCACTCCTGTGAAGGCATGAATTCTTCATTCAGCATAATAATTTGAGATTCATTATGGTGTGGAATAAGTCTCTGTTACTTTCATTTTATTGCCGAGATATAATCCAACATCCCACAGTTTGTTCCTCTAGTCTCCTATTAACGGACATCCGGGCTGTTTCCAGTTTTTGCTATTGCAAATGAATTCACTATTAACATTCTTCCATGAGAATGTCTGCGGACCTTTCTAGGAGCAAGAGTGCTGAGTCACAGGATATCTAGGACAATCACAGTTACCTCGCGGTGGTTGTGGGGATTAGATGGGATGGTGCGTAGAAAGCACTTGGCACGGTGCCCGGCCTGGAGAAATCACTGTAATGATGTGCTATCAAATGCACTTTCCTGGTATTATTAATATATAACAACAGTGTAGGGCCATGTTATTACATTTTCATGTTTTAGGTATTTTAAGATGAACCTTTTTTTATAATCATTCTCACCCACTGTCTCACTCTGTTTCACACTTTGAAGAAATAGACACAGGTACAAAAATTTGCCCACTTCTAGATAGAACGTCATCATCAAAGTAGCAGTGCTTCTTGTTTTAACACAGAAATTATGTGGCCTTTCTTTGAAAGGATGGCGCGATCGCTACCCACAAAGCCTGGCCAATACACACAGAAGGCAGCAGCACACTGAGTCTCAGCAGCACAGAATAATGGGGAGATGGAGAGCTCTGGGACCAGGCTGCCGTGGTTCGAGTCCCAGTCTGTCACTTGAAAGTGTATTGCCTCAGTTTAGTTTATCCTTTCTGAGCCTTAGCTGCCCCACCAGCAAAATGGGTGTCCTGGTATCTACCTTCTAGGATAATTCTGAAGATTAGAAATGATGAATGCACAGCCTGGCACATGATGGAACCTCAGTCAATGGCTGCTACTGATCAGGATAAGGGACAGGTGGCAGTAAATGAGTCTGCACATTCACAACAAATAACCCGTCACACGAAGTAACGCGGGTGACATCAACTCAGCAGTGACAAGGAGTGGAACACAGCCCAGCAGCACATGGAAGGGGATGTGGGACTTTATTATTACTCCTTTGTTGCTTGTCCCACAGTGAAATTCACTTTCATTTCACTTTTACCCCTCTTCTCAACTGAAAAACCAAACATAGGTAGCAATATACCTCCATTCAGCAGACACAGAATGAAGCCCCCATTTACACCGGCTGTGCTAGGTGTAGGGTACACGCAGGGGACAGGCAGAGTTCCTGGCCTTAAACTGCTCTCGGTCTACTGGGGGAGTCGGGGACAACATAAACAAATGACTACAAACAAGGTGTGGTGGGAGGCATCTGAAGGAATTCTTATACTGCTTCTCAGGAAGGCTGTAGACGTTGCCTGGTAGAGCAGGGAGCCCTGAGATGCCAGTGCGGACGCTCCAGCAGCCCTTAGTCACTCTAAGCAGAGCCACCGGGTAAGCGACATAAGTTCTGCAGGCCTGCAGAAACCACTGCGGGAGGTCAGTGTTAACTAACTCTGAAGCAAAGGTGGAGTTCCCTTGCAAGAGGCAACACAAGCAGAACCACCGCCTCTAGCCTTCACGGGACGCACTGGAGAAGAAAATGGGCCCCACGAAGAGAAAGGGAGAAGTCCCAGAGGACGGGGAAGAGTTCGGGCCAGAACGAGGAAGAGAAGCGAAAGAAAGGAGAAGAGAAAAGGAAAGGAAAAATAAGATGATGAAGAAAGAGAAAGGGGAAGGGAAGGAAATGGGTGTGAGAACCCACAGAAGAGAAGAACTCAGCCTACATACATTACGGACAAAGGGACATTGGAGCTTCCTTCGAGGGCTGAGGAAGCGTTTGAGATAAAGACACTCAGGCAGAGTAAACAGGGTATATAAAGGTGCATGTTTGGCCTGGGAAAATTTGGGGTGTAGCTGAATATGGTATGTTTTTTATTAGGTCACAGACAAGGGTGGGAAATGTCATCAGGAAGATTACAAATTATGATCAGATTGTAAAAAGCTTTGAATGCCAAGGTAAGGGTTTGGTCTTTCTGTGGGCAATGGAGAGCCACAGAAGGATTTTCAGCAGCAGGTGACATTGTGAAATTCAAGTTTTAATTTAAAAAATAAAAACCTTATTACAGAATGGAGGTATGTTGGACGGTGTCATGTTCCACCCAGATCCCACTTCGAGAATAAAGGACTTGGGATGAAGTTGCTAGGAATGCGGTCAGCACGCTCTGGGGATCACCTCGGCTGCAGAAACAGCCCCTCACCCGGGGCCTTGCCCCTCTCCTGAGGTGACCAGGTTAGTGTCTAATCGACAAGGGGGATCAAGGTTCACCAGCCCAATCACACTAATCCAGAACAGCTCTGAGAGGTTATTATCCCGTGTTCCCAACTCCCCGCAGGGGCCGCTGTGGCTTCCTGGAGACTGAGCCCCCCGCCCGCCGGAGTCTCACTCTGCCCACACCTGCTCCCTTCCCTCCCCCCTTCCCGTCCTCTCCTGTCTCTTTTCCTTCGCCCTCCTTTCTAACTCTTGGGCTAGTCTCCTGGATTCATCAACATGCTCTAGTGATCTCATTAAATTTTCATCCTTTTTGGAAAGCAGAAAGGGGAGTCTTCTGTAGACAATGAAAACACAGGGAAGGGAACACAGGGAAGGGAACAGTGCTCCCACGAGGCCACAGAGGAAGCAGAGGATGGACCAACCCCCCACACCAGAAAGAAAGGGAGAGGAACGATGTAAACCCATCTCTGTCCTAAAAACAAATCATTAAAAAGATAATAACAGATGCTTTCCAAACCTTTTTATTCTGTGTACATAAACAACACTGTTCACAACATCAGCAGGAAACTGTGTGTAGCTTGTATCTTGCCTTTTTTTTTTTTTTTTTTCCAGCTGACATAACGGCATTCCTACATCCCATGTGAGGAAGCGAAGTAAGCTTCTGATTCCACAGAGGCGTCTGGGGTCAGTGTATACACTGGGGTTTTTATTTAAATTGTAAATCCATTGCCGATAGAAGGTTCTTGCTGACTCACAGTAAACTGCCAACCTACCAAATGTCCTTCCTTCAAATGTGTGGGCATCAGACATACACTACCTTTCACCCCACGCTCATCCTACCCCTGAGAGGAGAGTTCGGTTTAATTGTTTCACTAAATATGGTAAATATAATTGATATTCGTAAAATATATGTGACATATAAAGAAATGCCATGCAAGGGGCACATCTCTTCTCACTGCTCATTGATTTTTTAAGATGAGAACATGATGATTATCTTGAAATCCTCTATAAGGGGGCCCAACTATCCTGAATATTCCCACTCTCTCAAAATTAGTAATCACCTTTTCAAATTTTGTGTTTATGATTACCTTACTTATTTTAGAGTTGTACACGTTTGTGTCTTTATATTACACACACATTTAGTCATCTATTTTTTGAGCTTTATATAAATGAAACCATACTGTCAGTACTCTTTGATGGCCTTTTCCCCACTCAGAGTTGTAATCCTGAGATCAACCCTCGTGCACTTAGCTGAAGATAGATTTATTTCATCAACGCGGAGTCACAAAGGCCACGGGGTCCAATGTTAACACAAGTCCCAGGTAGTGAGAGAAAAGAGACATTTGCAAATCAGTGTCAGGGTTTCCATAATGTAATGGTCATGCTGGAAAACACTGTTCTTTTTTCCATTCCTCTCGCCACTCCATTTCCCACAGGGACGCTCACTGGGCAGTGCAGCCAGTGTCACCGTGGAAAAATATGTCCGGTGAAACAGCCCTCTCAGTGAGCCAGGCAATTCAACACCCTCTGAATGGGGCGGGGAAGGGGTGGGGGAGGGGGCTCAGCAAACAGTCCTTCCTCTCCTCTCTGCTCGTCTCCTGCCAGAGGAGCCTGTCCCATCTCTGCAACCACTGACTAGGTACCAAGCTGCCCCCAGCGTCTCATGCCCCTGTGCTTCATTGCCCCAGGCTGGACACCCGTCTGTACCTTTCTCAGCTAGCACATGTGAAGAAAATGATGGTCTTGGAGAAACTATTATCCACTGAGGTCCTGGATTTATCATTCCACTTAGCATTTTGCTCCTGAGACAGTTTTTCCAAGTCTAAAAGGCAACTAACTCCACATGCAAGAAAAGGTCATATCAAGAGCCATTTCCCCCGCATTTCAGCCAGATGAAACGAGAGTCTGTCCTGCTGGCCTCCAGCATGAAGCGTTCCCACTGCGGCCGCCACTGGGAATTTCCCCTCTCTGAAGAAGACCGAATTAGACCCTCGGCCAGCTGGCTGGACAAGGAGCGCTCTGGATCCCAAATGTCAAAGATTTCCATCAAAGAGTCTCCGATATTTTTTCTCACATTACTCTGTCTGCTAAGGCGTAATTAACAAACACTGACTTCTTTCCAGAGGACCCATTCCTCGGTCTCAGGGAGGAAATTTGGTTCCATTAGGAGGCCTCCTTTCTCCACGTGGCATGTCCCTGAGGACTCTGTACCATATCTCTGAGGACTTCCCCACACACCCCCTCAACCCCGGCACAGCAGACTTGTCCCTGCTCTCTGGTACCCACACGCACCACCGCCTCCACTTCCTTAGACAGGTTCTGCCCCTCCATCCCCACACACCCCCTTAGCCCTGGCACAGCAGACTTGTCCCTGCTCTCTGGTACCCACACGCACCTCCACCTCCACTTCCTTAGACAGGTCTACCCCTCCACACACCCCCTCAGCCCCGGCACAGCAGACTTGTCCCTACTCCATGGTACCCACACGCACCACCGCCTCCACTTCCTTAGACAGGTCTGCCCCTCCACACACCCCCTCAGCCCTGGCACAGCAGACTTGTCCCTGCTCTCTGGTACCCACACGCACCTCCGCCTCCACTTCCTTAGACAGGTCTACCCCTCCAGCCCCACACGCCCCCTCAGCCCTGGCACAGCAGACTTGTCCCTGCTCTCTGGTACCCACACGCACCACCACCTCCACTTCCTTAGACAGGACTGCCCCTCCAGGCTGGTTTCCTTCAGGTGACACAGTGTCTGATCCCACTCTATCTCCCCAGCTTATTCAAAGCCCTGGAAAGGAGGAGGCCTCCAGGGAATCCATGACAGTTGTCCTGAACATCCCCTGCTCCCGGTCCACCCTGACAGGTGACATGGAAAGACAAGCAATCTGGATCCAGAAGGTCAGTTCCAGAGGCTGACAATCGTATACTTTTCTCCAGGAAAGAAGCTAAAGACCATGAGGGGAACCCCAGGCCAAATCCCCGAGGAACGGTGAGAGCCTAAACCAAGTATGCAGGCTGGGTCCGGAAGGTTAGGGCAGGATGATCGCTGAAGACAGAGCCAGGTGTCAGCTGGACACCAGAGCCAATCACAGAAGAGCAAGGACAGGCTAGGGAGACTTAGAGCCTGTAAGAAGGCTTACACAGGGTTAAGTCAAACAGGCTGTAGTGCAAGTTTGAACAGCCTTGAATGCCATGCTATAGCTTGTATACTACTCTGTGGGACAATGACAACATGACCCCATGGCACCTGAGGTCAACCAACACCCCCCAAACGAAGCCTGGTATGAAGCCAGACTGTTCGAGAAGAGCCAGGAGGAATTTAATTTGAATTCCGTCTCTGACACTGATACAAGGGGAGGCACTACCGTGTGTGCTCAGGGTCTCCACACAATGCTGCATTAACTCCAGGACCTGAAATGGCAGCTTTCAAACGGGAGAAAAAGATCGATGGAGGCAGGCCGTCACCGCTCTCTCATCCACTCATCCTCGGGACCTCAAACGTCACCCTCCTTAAAGTGAGGACGTAAAGTTTTCCTCACAGAATTCATCATCTATGCAACTAGAAGGTATGCTTTTTACAGAAACAACCAGATAAGGCTGCACGTCTACCTGCTGACAGTTTCCTAAGGGGCTGTGCTGCATGGAAAGCATCCCTGCTCCCAGCTGGTCACAACATGACCCGGAGCCAGGCAGGAGCCGCAGCACCTGCCGTGCCTGCAGGGACCTGGAGCGGAGCGGGCGGTGCCTGGACGACTTCGGAGAAACCCAGACACCGTGTAGAGACTGCCCCAGGGGAAGCCTATCCTGGGCAGACCCACCTCAGTCCTGGACCCTTTCGTCTGAAACAAGATAGTCACATTCTGCTACAACTGCCTAGACCAAAGGCCTGGTGATCAACTTTAGTTTAGAAACTCAACATTGAGAGACACAGAAAGAAAAATGCAAATAAAAAAAAAAAAAGAGTATTTCAGACCAGAAAGAGTCCTTAAAAGTCATCTCTACAGGTATGGGACTCACAGCGCAAAGCGGGGACGAGTCTCCCAATGTCACACATCTAGAGAGAACTGGGAGACAAAACCAGGACTTCCAACCTCAGGTGCCATGTCTTAAAAACCGATTCAAAAATAGTTTCAATTTTCAGATGACAGGATAATAAAAGTATGATAAAAATGGGAATACAATGGGAGAAAAAAATAATTTCAAATCCAAAGGGCAAAAGTATGAATAAGCAAAAAAATAAACTCTTCAAATAGCTGATACAAAGCACGGAATGCCAGGGCCCTCGGTAGTGTGTGAACATGTGAAATGAGGTGGTCAGGCCTGGCGACAAGCCGCCCTCCCAGCTCATCTGGACACCGAATGCCGAGTGGAGTGCGTGGCGGCTGAGACGATTAGGTGTGCCGAACGGGAAGGAGGTGAGGGAAGGACGGGGTCTGATTTCAGACGGCCTGCGATGGGGACTCCAAATGGGAACGTAGTGGGTGGGACTAAGTGGTGCCCCCGGTCCTGGTCCAAGTCCAGGCGTCTCGCTAATACTGGACTTGCCGAGAATCTACACAAAGGCTCAGAACACACGGAGCCCCTCCTGGGCCTCCGTTTCCATAGCCCTGGGACCCACTTCCGAGAGGATAAGAGGAGCGGCCTCCAAATCCCTTGGCACACCGTGCCTCAGGGCGCTGAGGGGCACTGTTACTCAAATGCTGATGGGACCAGGGAGATGTGCTTCCCACTTCATCACTGCATATACCAGCTGTCTAGAGCCAATGACAAAACATTCCACAGAGGAATAGCAAAACTTCTCTTCAAGAGGGAATGGAGAGAGAGGTATTTAACAACCTACCAAAACAAGCATACCTATTGCTGCCTGCCAGACCAGTAACCAAACCGTAAACTTAAATGGCAAAACCAGATAAATAAATGTACGGTTTTGGGGGGATTGTTTTTGGTTTTGTTTTTTTAGAAAAAATGGAATTCCAATGTGCCATACATCTTCTGTGTAATTGTCCAAGCAGCTTCCAGTTCAGTATGAGCTTTGGAGGACACAAAAGTCACAAAGCGCAGCTGCCAACCTGAACCGCTTCGTTTCGCGCTGCTCCCACAGACGTCACCGGCTGCTGGAAAGCAGGAGAGCTGGGTTCCACTCTCTGCTCAGCTCTCGCTTCAGAGTGGCCGCAGGCACATCCCACCCCCTCTCTGGGTTTCAGACTGTCAGCTAGAAAATGAAGGCTTGATCCAGAGATAGTATCTCTGGACCCGGCCATTTCTAATGCTGAGTCTCTCATTTTCACTAGTGAGTTCGGCTTGTTCACTTCCTAACCCACCTGCGTGTGAAGCCCTCTTGTAAGGGGGGAGGCTGGGCTGCCCGGGCGTGACACAGAGCGGCAGACGCCTCGGTTTCTCTTCTTCCTTGGACCACTCACTCCAGGAGAAATGAAACAGAAAGACAACTGACCAAGCATCAGGTCCAGGACATTTCCTTTGTGTCATGTGTCTTCTTTCTTTGTTTCCTTTCTGCGCCACCTCCCACGCCCCCCTCACTCCGGAATGGTGGCGCCCTTTCCACCCACCACCTACTGCCCCTCCTGAAACCAAGATGCAGAGAGCCACACAGTTATGTAAAATACTTGAAATACAATATTAACTGAAACTAAAATGCAGCTATTGCTTTAGATCAGGAGAAGACCCAGGAATCATTTCTAATCCCTGACAACCAACCACAGAGACATCTGCTGAGCAGCCCCGAGGACAGAGAACTAGGTGCGAGTATTTGGGGAAGGGTGGCTTTAACAGAGTACCCACCAGTCCATGGACTGGATTACCAAATAGCATCAACTAATAAAACCTGTCTACTCTGAAACATTTTCTAAAAAGAAATTAAATACGTGTGCAGGTATCTAACAGTACTGTGTGTGTGTGTGTGTGTGTGTGTGTGTGAGACGTGTGCTATGTGCTGCTATGTGCTTTCAGCCAGTGGGAGCTGTGAAGGAGGCTGTATCCAGGGAACTCTACCCACAACCTTGAAGTGAGTGAGCTCTGCAATGTGTGTGTTTAGTTAATCTACCATGGCCTCTTTTTAGGTGTGTGTGTGTGTGTGTGTGTGTGTGTGTGTGTGTGTTTGTGTGCATGCATTCATACAGCTAATTTGGAAGCTCTTTCATCCCCTGGATATATATCACTAGCAATAGCCAGCAAGCCCATCCCTGGACCATGGGGTCACGATGGTAAGTCCCTCTGTGATGGCAGGGATGCTGACGGCCACAGAAGGGCTGCAGGCTCTCGTTCCAAACAACAACATGTCTGAACTAACAGCAGCGCTCTGAATAACAAACAGGATGGCATGCTGCTTGGCTCACGTGAACCCTGCCATTTATTTTCTTTTTGTCGTGTTTCCCCTTTCACAAAACAAGGGCCCGGGGACGCTGTTATTTTGACAGTTGTTCGGTGGCAAGGCCGGGGATGAAAGGGCGCTTGTGAGCTCTCCAGGGAAACACCGCCCACTCCAGACAGCGGCAGCACTGTAATTCTCAGTCGATGGACAAGATTCACAGATTCGTGTGTCAGGGGCAAGCTGAAAATCAGCAAGGAGAAGTAGAGAGTTCCAACGAAGAGAATAATAAATATGACCCATTCTGTCTAGAAAATCGGCCAAGAACTGTATTTTAAAATGAATTTGCCCTGGCCAGAGAGCTCCGTTGGTGAGCGTTACCCCAAGTGCAGAGCTCGCCGGCTCACTCCCCAGTCAGGGCACATACAGAAACAGGTAGGTGTTCCTGTCTCTCTCTCTCTCTCTCTCTCTTGCTCCCTTTCTCTCTCTCTCATATCAATAAATTAAAAAAAATAATTTGTAAAAGAATAAATGTATTTTAATTAGAGACTGACATCTCAAATATCGGGTCAAGATTAAGGTTAATACCAAATGCTAATCATCATTCCTCTCAGGAGCGTGGAGGACTTAGTTCTCAGAAGATAATGAACCTGAGAGGTTTTTGTACCCTTTGTGAAGGGTTGTTATTGTTGCATGAGTAATAGTAAGAAAACAGTGTTTAAGTACCTCTGATGTCTTAAGAACACTAACTTTCACCAAAGGCCTGTCCTTGCCTGCCACGTAAAGATACACAAAACCGGGATAGGATCATTGCTTTTCTTTGTTGAAAAACCTGAACTCGACATTTAGAACCCCACAAAAAACATGCAAAATATGAGGAAGACATCTTCATTTAACCTGCCATGTCAATCCTTGCTTTATTTCATTAAAAATGTTGCATCGGAAGAGAAACTTGTAATTCAACATGTTATCGGCACCGTGTCACTTCTGAAACAAATATTAAAAATTTAAGACTCTAAAATACATTTGTTATACAAAGTAATACTTTTGGAGCCTGTCTATGAGCAATTCCACATGTTTTTCACTGTTGACCTAGAAAAGGGATATCAGAACCACGTTTCACTGATGGAAAGTCAGAAGCTAAGAGCAATGAGCTGATTTGCTTACGGCCACAGACAGGAACTTTCAGGGTCACAATTCTAATCCACATCGAACTCCAAGACTCACACCCTTTTATACTTTAAATGAGCTGCCTCTCTTTTCCTGCCCCACTGGTAGCACCATGATACACAGTACAGGTTTAATGTTTAAAAACCCCTAGTCTCTGTAGAGGAGTAGCTATGGAAAATGCCGTGTGCTAAGCGAGTCACCTGTGCCCCATGGGTGACCTCCTGATTGCAATGAAGTCACAGTTATCCTAATTACCCATCATCACATGACCACACCATGCAGGAAAGGTGTTTCCTCCCAAACCCTGAGCATTTGGACCATTGTTTATAATGGAAATAACCTTAGGAGCTAACCCCGGATAAAACAGTGGGTCATATCATTTAAAGTCACATTCTAGTAACAGGAAGATGTGCAGGTTACTGATGCATAGGGTATGATTGGATACTGTCATTCTTACTCAGGCTCCATCTAAATGAAAAATAAAATAAAAATAAAAATTATGAACTGAGCCCTGCACTTACTTTGTTAAAACTAACAGAAAAGTGAAATACCCCCCCCCCCCCAAAAAAAAAAAACCAGCTGAAAGAAAACACATGAGGAGTATTTGGGGCAGTGGAGAAAGTCCAAATTCTATAATCCCAAACCCTGAGTGTTTGGTTTGGTTTGGATTGGTTTGGTTTGGTTTGGTTTAGGCAAGAGGAGGGGAGGTAGTGAGGCAGACTCCCTGCATGTGCCCCAAGCAGGATCCACCTGGCAACCCCTTCTAGTAACTGATACTCAACTATCAAGCTATTTTTAGCACCTGAGGCTGATGTGCTCCAACAGAGCTATCCTCAGTGCCAGGGGCCTATGTTTGAACCAATCAAGCCACTGGCTGCAGGAAAGGGAGGGGGAGAGAAGGGTGGTGTGTGGGAAGAAGCAGATGGTCAGATGGTTGCTTCTCCAGTGTGCCCTGACTGGGAATTGAACCCATGACATCCATATGCTAGGCTGATGCTCTACCCACTGAGCAACCAGCCAGGGCTTCAAACTCCAGGTTTTAATACATACTGAGCTATAAGATTGTGGGTTAATGAGTTCCTACATATCCCAACAACTAGATCCTGACAGAGCCAGGACTCAAACTCAGATTCCACCCAAGTGAGGCCAGTTGCATATTACTATGCACATGTATTTAAGAAGACAAGTGAGCCTGCACACATGGTGGGTGTGTCAGGGCAGCTCAGGGAGCCTGACCTTCCCCTGGGGAATACCAGAGACCCAGCAACAATGAAAGGTACACAAAATAAGTTGGTTTAGAAAAAGAAAATGTTGATGGAAAGGCAGATGCCCAGATGAGAAATTTCAAGCCAAAACCATCAAGCCCAGAGGTATTCAATAAGCCCAGCTAAGGTTCTGAGGGCAAAGGTCTCCTGAAAGAATTGGTCCACTGATTGGTGGAAAACCAAAATCCTGAAAGCTTTCTAAGCACATGTCCATCAGACAAGATCTTATGCTAGCTGATGAGTCTTGCCCACAGGAAAATTTAGAATCTTAGAATCTGGGGGGAGAAACAGACATGCAGACATGTACACAAATAATGTCAGGCTTTAAACCACATAGTGTAGAAAGATAAAAAGTGTGAATGAAAGCTGAAGAGAAAACTGAGCAGGCTTCAGTTCCCAAATCGGGTCTCCAGAGTCAGGTAAGCTATAGGCATGTTTCATCTCGCGGATAATACCCTCTTTGACCCCTTTGCCACTTCCCAGCATTTCTCCTCTCCACTATCCAATGCCTACCCCAAAAAACAAAAGCATGAACTCAGCTTCATTGAAAAATGTGCCATTAGGCCCACCTCACTGTTGGTTATCCTCATCACTAAAGAGTTTACCTGGTGACATTTTTTCTCCCCACCTCTCTTATGATCTGTCTTGGTGACTTCATGGTCCACAGAGATAACTCATCCATTGCCTGGCTTCTCACTGCCATCCTGGTGATACCTCGGACCTTACCAACACCATACCAGTCTAGAATTTCCCTTCCGCACACCCTGCTCCTGCGTGCCCACCTCCTACCTCACCAGCTCACATCCTGCACCAGGCCCACAGCAACAGTTCTTGGTCCAATTAAGAGCTCCAGTCCATGTGGTCCACAGAATCCGTTACTTTCTACCACCTCCACCACCCCTCACATTCTTCTTCCCCAAGTGAGTTTTCATGATATATTTCATAATCACCCCCTTGCCCCTCCCCACCAAACTCCCTTAGAAAAACTCCAAACCTGGCCTACAGTGTTGGGTAGGAGCCATCGCCTCAAACTCTCCACATTTGTGAGAAGGTGTGGTTCCCCGGAATTGGAGGGCTGGGAAGATACTCTCTGGGTGTGACTACTCCCTCCAGCCAGTGAAGTCCCTGGTTCTTACATATGTGCTGTTGTATGCAGGTAAAAGAAATTAAAGCATTATTGATTGATATTGATTAGGGGAAGGAAACTGAAGAAAGGGAGAAGGAGGACAGTTTGATTTATATTTGAAAAAACAGTTCTCTGACTTTAAAATAAATAAAGTAATTGGAACTGCTAAAGCATTACCAGGCAGAGTCAAGAACTATGAAATAATATGAAAAGTTTTCTCATTTGCATTTATCAAACTGCCTGATGACCTGGAAATAGAAGACGTTACATTTCTTAACAGAATTGGTCTCCTAGAGAAACATCAACCACTGTCACCTTGGTAACCCTCAACATCTTATTAACAAATATTAGCGTAGAAAGTGGGAAGAAGCCTTGGCCAGTTTGTTCAGTGAATAGAGCATCGGTCCTGCATGTGGATGTCCCGGATTTGATCCCAGGTCAGGGCACACAGGAGAAGTGACCATTTGTTCGCTCCCTCCCTCTCCCTCTGCTCTTTCTCTCTTCCCTTTTCACAGCCAGTGGCTTGACTGGTTCTAGGGTAGTCCCCTGGCACTGAGGATAGCTCATTGGTCCGAGTGTTGGGCTCAGGCACTGAGGATAGCTCCGTTGATTTGAGCATTGGCCACAGATGGGGGTTGCCAGGTATATCCCAGTCAGGGTGCATATGGGAGTCTGTTTCTCTATCTCCCCTCCTCTCACTTAAAAAAAAAAAGAAAAAGAAAATAGGAAGAAATACTTTGAAAAGTAAAATTTATGACACTCCTATGAACTTAAACTTAATAAATGTTTATCACAAAAAAATTTGAAAAACAGATAAAAAATGTCTGGAACAAAGTGAGCTCCCAATGATTATTGTCCCACATCATTCCACACTGTGTGCAGATGCCATAATGACTGCACCCTATTCATGCTACCTGTCTAAGATTGAATCATTTCCCTGATTTTGGACATTTCAACTGCATATTTAAAAAATTTTAAAAAGTATTGCCAAGAATAACTTTGCAAAAAAAAAAAATGAATAAACGCAATTCTCATTGCTGATTTTTGTTAGATTGAAAACATGGAATAAAAGAGTCAGAGGACATGATCAGTTTTAAGGCTTTTGATCTGCAAAGCCAAGGTGCCTTCCAGAAAGTTTATAACTTCTGGTGGTTTTTACTCCACATAGTGAAAAAGTTCTTGAAGGATACACAAACACACAAAGACGTCTGAAAAAAGTGAGGAGGTTTACATTCAGACGCGGCCAACACTGGGCCCCTGGAATAATGGTGCGGCTCACTCTCTCACCAGGGTAATTGCAAGAGCTGGATGGTTGTGAGAGATGCACAGTGCTTCCAGAGAGGTGTGAGCATGACTAAACCACAAAGGTCCTGGCCTGATGCAGACTCCAGATCCCCACCCACACAATGATTTCCCACCAGGGGTTGCCAGACTCAAAGGCACATCTGTATCCCCTGGGAACCTGTTCAAGTTCAACTCACATACCCCTGTATCTCCTGCATGCCTGGATCCACCCCCTGGGAAGATTCTGACTAACTACTGGATTGAGACTAGGAATTGGCATTTTTAACACTGTCCCTAGGTAATGCAGGGACAGATGAGCCTCTTTCCATAGCTCTGAATCTTCATGAATCTCTCATGACAGTGTTACCACTGCCTTTTTTTTTTTTTTTTTTTTTTTTTTTTTTTTTTTTTTTTTTGCATTTTTCTGAAGCTAGAAACGGGGAGGCAGTCAGACAGACTCCCGCATGCGCCCGACCGGGATCCACCTGGCACGCCCACCAGGGGGCGATGCTCTGCTCATCCAGGGCGTCGCTCTATTGCGACCAGAGCCACTCTAGCGCCTGGGCCCAGCGCCCGAGCCATCTTTTGCTCCAATGGAGCCTCGGCTGCAGGAGGGGAAGAGACAGACAGAGAGGAAGGAGAGGGGGAGGGGTGGAGAAGCAGATGGGCGCCTCTCCTTTTTAAATCTGACAGGGAGAGATTCTAAAAAGGTTTTTAAGAAAGAAGGTCCCTGTCTGAGGAAAGCGTCTGGGTGGTGTGGAAAGCGGGGTTTAAAGGAGTGAAATAACCGTCCAGACTGCAGACATCTCTCCAGTCGCTGCCCAGTCACAGGTCCTGGGCGGGAGCCGCATCCACCAGCCAAGTCAATAACCTCGAGGTCAGCCCTGTTGTCTGCTGTCCCATTGCTGTAGCCAAGGAGGTAACAGTAACATATGTCCAGTGCCTAGTTTCATTGTGAATAAAATAGTAATTGCCTTGAATGCACAAACCTCGTTACCTTATAGCTCCTACATTGCAAGAGCTTTGGATGGAAGGAGGCCAGCACTTTATTGTAGTTTCAGAGTATTGTAAATAAAGATAGAATCTGGAAATGCAAAAGGAAGGAAGGAAGGAAGGAAGGAAGGAAGGAAGGAAGGAAGGAAGGAAGGAAGGAAGGAAGGAAGGAAGGAAGGAAGGAAGGAAGGAAGTTTAATTTTTATACTTTTTTAAAATGCTTATTTTGTCCTCAAACAGAATCTAATATTAGTTTCTTTCAAAGGACTGACAAGTGTCTATACACTTATTTTCATAAACCTGTGGTTTTCTAATCAAAACTCTTGTTGGCCTTTCTTCTTTAAATTTACGATAATATACAGTTTATCATACATGGGATTTATTTAGACTTCTTATCTATGCTAACATGGTAGTTCCCACCTCCATCCTCTGGTCCCAGGTGGTAGCAATCTGACTCCACCACCACATACAAATGCTTCCTACTGAGCTGGCTCCCTTTCTCCCTGTCTCTCCATCAGCAGTGATGGCAACAATAAGACCTATCAGTATGAGGCAATGTACACAGGCCTTCTATATGGCACCCTCATATCAGTCAGTGCTGCCTTGTAGCTCACTGGATGCCACTAAATTTATTAATTCCATCAATATGAATAAACGCAAGACATACTTTTCCTTTAAAAGATAAAATATCACATGTACTCTTAAGGTATAATTTTTAGATTCTGATAAATATAAAATAAATGTGCATCAAAGACTTTATTCAACTCATTAACTAATGAGGGAACTAGTAAAATGTTAAAACAAATCTAAAAAGCATTTGAGAAGCTAGGTATAAACAGGCCATAATAGATTTCTACATTAGATACAAAACCGGCCAATGTCCAAAGGAGCCGTAACCCTTCATCTTTGGGGTTATTCTCCCCACCAGACATAAGCTATTTGCTCTCTACCAGATAGAAACCTACAAGTTATGCTGGTGTTCCCACAGAGCTACAAACAGCCCCATCAATAGACAGCCTTCTGAACTGCATGGAAAATGCATTGACAGTGTCAATATAGATAGCACCTCGTTTGCCTATCTCCAAGTTTGGGGTAGTTTTCACGGACAGCCTGAAGTTAGTGAAAATATCACGGCTGATGAGCCAATGCCATCAGTCAGTGAGTATGTGAGAAACCTTTTCTTAGAAATCTGGCACAGCTTTCTGGTACCAACCACCCCCAAAAAAATTAATTTAAGAAAAGAACCAAAGGAAGGAAAGGAGGGAAGAAAAGAAGGGAAGAAGGAAGAAAGGAAACAAAATTTCAAGTTTTATCCCTCATATTTAATGCCTAGAATTTGGATTCACCCAAAATATGTTATTTACTTAGAGATTTATCCAACAATGTTCACAGCTCTGTCAAAATCAAGGCAATTTGAATTGCATACTAACAACGTCTAAATGCATATGGCATTATGCTTTAAAGACCAGAGGAAAGCTAGGTTCTGGCCGGCTTAGCTAACAGTTTGGATGTACACTGTTGTCAAATAGTCTGTAGTTAAATCAGGTATGTTACATGTTTTTGTTAAGATACTTGTTTAAATTGCCTCATTTTGGTTTTTATATATATACGGCTATTTGGACTTTTTCATTCTTTTAAGCGAAAGGGCATGACAATTTGGGGGGCATATTTTTTATAAGTATTTCATGTCCCATGCTTCATGTTCTAAAAAGTATTCAAGAAGAATAGGAATGGCTGAGATACATCAAAAATCCCTCTGACTCGAAAGTGATCTCTTTAGATTGAAACTGAGCAGAAAAAGAAATAACCCGTGTTTCTCCTACTATGTGAAGGAAGAAATATTCAGACTCTTTTGGGTGGTTCTAGACCATGGGCTATTTTTTTTCTTTCCTTCGTGTTTTAAGTTTTCAACTCACATTGAAAAAAGAAAATAGGCCCTGGCCGGTTGGCTCAGTGGTAGAGTGTTGGCCTGGCGTGCAGAAGTCCCGGGTTCGATTCCCGGCCAGGGCACACAGGAGAAGCGCCCATCTGCTTCTCCACCCCTCCCCCTCTCCTTCCTCTCTGTCTCTCTCTTCCCCTCCCGCAGCCGAGGCTCCATTGGAGCAAAGATGGCCCGGGCGCTGGGGATGGCTCCTTGGCCTCTGCCCCAGGCGCTAGAGTGGCTCTGGTCGCAACAGAGCGATGCCCCAGAGGGGCAGAGCATCGCCCCCTGGTGGGCAGAGCCTCGCCCCTGGTGGACGTGCCAGGTGGGTCCCGGTCAGGCGCATGCGGGAGTCTGTCTGACTGTCTCTCCCCGTTTCCAGCTTCAGAAAAAATACAAAAAAAAAAAAAAAAAGAAAGAAAATACCAGAAGAAAACATTTTTCATGGACGACCAAAGCCATGATGGGTCTGAACAACTGGAGAGAGCCAGACAGGCATTTAGATGAATGACCCTCATAAAAATCTACCTTCCAATCTCATGAAGGAAAAAGAGTCCTTGGGATAGTCCCTGTGTTCTTTGCTTTGCATAATCAAAAAAGTACCTTCAAAAATACCATGAAATCTCTAATTTTGATTTTTAGTGGAATCAGAAATCACAATGCCAAAAACAAATGGGAATAAAATCGAATATTTTTTTTAAAGTTTCCCAATGTCAGTCAACATTTCAATCATCCACCTATCAGTGTAAGGATGAACTCTTACCCATAACAAATCAGTTTTTGGAGAGAGAAAATATAGCACCCAACCCAGATTCACATACTAGGTGCTGGGTTGACCCAGATGGGGCGTTCCTATCCCTTTCATGAAGGGCTTCATGTGTTAAGAGTTGGAAGAAAGAGAGAAAAAGTTACTAAATCATACTCTTCTACCCCAAACACTAGAGAAAGACAGAAAAAAGAACTGACCATTAGTGAGCACAGTGATGGCCAGACACTTGACAACCTTCACTTCCTTCCATTTAACAACTGAGGCGACCGGGTCCCAGAGAACTTGAGCAACTTGCCCAGGATCACAGAGGACCACACACCAGACACATTTATTTGCGCGGCAAAATGCACTTCAAAGTCATTCCCTTCTGCCAGCATCCTCAGCCCATTAAACCCTGCGCCAAAAAATTCTGTTGGCCAGCAGGAAAGAAAAGATGACTCTTACACAATCAATTTTAAACAAGACAAATAAGAAAAGGGATTTGGACTCTGGAGTTGACTCCAAAATCAGACTCTTTCTCCTCCCCTCAATGATCCGAGAATGAACCGGAAGATCTCTGAGCTCCATGGGTGCTCTCACACCCCATACTCGTGTTCAATCGTGGATTCCCAAAGGGAAGGCTTGTTTCTCTGAATACATTCTTATTCAGGGTGTGCCCACACAGGAATGTCTAGCTCCACCGTGTCTGCAGTGTCCCACTTAAATCACACATAAGCCTCCAAGCCTGAAATGCCCGCACCGGTTTTGGAGAGAGCCTGGAACGTGTGGCCATTGTTTTTCTAAGAACTGCTCCATTCTGGATGATACTAATGGGATGTAATGAGAAAACACATAAAACAATTGCTGCTCCCCATTCACTGAAACTTCATATTTTAAACCTATGTAATTAATCATTCAGCAGGTGTATTACCAATGAGACTTGCCAAATTATAAACAATGGCCTGTCAAAATCCAGAACTATGATAGAAAAAAATTTTATCCAGCTCTCCAAAAGCAATAAAAAAGATCCGACTAACTCCTGAGAAAACTGACAGGCTAAATGTTACTCAAAGGTGTTTAGATGGAATGGTCTTGAGATGTAGTTAGTTCTGATCTACTATGGCCAGGAGCAAGAAGCTTTGTATGAATTAGTCTGAACAGCAGTTGTTGTACTTGGTTGGTTTTCATCAGGGTTTAAATGGTCAATCTAAATATCTTGACCAATAACTTAATATGTCTCAAGGACTCTGAAATACAATTTAAAGGTAAATTGTATTTAAAGGTAAATGTAAACCCGACATGCCTCACAGGGCCCAGTTTCTCAACATTAATCACCATGCTGGAACTGGAGTGCTACATTTGAATGAGTGTGGTGGACAGCCCATTATTCTCAGCTTTTTCCCAGGCTAGACTCTCAATCATACTTACGTCATTCCTCTCCCTTCAATTAGCACTTGTTCAGAGTCAGGCTCCGTGAACAGCACTGAGAATGCAGAAATAACCAAGGCTCAGCCCTTTGCCCAGCACAAAGTCCATGTGGGGGTACGATCAAGTAAACCATCAGCTGCAGGATAGTCTGATGGTCTAAGTCCAGAGAGCATTGGGAATGTCAGACTCAGAACCACCTTCAGCCAAATTCAGGGAAGAATTTCAAGAAAATGTGAGATTTGATTTAAGTTTTGAAGAACAAGAAGTTTGCCAGATAGAGAAGGAGAAAATGACAGGTAAACAGAATATCATGTTTGCATGAGCAAGAAGACAGCACAGAGGTTTTGGAATTCTTGTCACTGCAGCATAACGCAGACAATCCTAGCTGGTACAGCAGCCACATGTCTTTGGGCACAGAATTCTAAGCCTCAACTTTTTCATTTGTAAAAAAAAAAGGGGGAGGGAATAATGATTCCATTCTTGCTGGACTATTATAATAATAAAAATAAGCTAATCTTGGTGAACTTGCTTTGTAAACCAACAACTATTTTTCTTTATTTATTCAGTAAACTTAAAGTATTACTATTGTTTTTTGTTTTTTGTTTTTTATTGACTTTAATTTATTGTGTTTACATAGATTTTGAATTACTGTTTTTTTTTTAAAGAGAGCAAGTAGTAAGAGAGAAAGTTACTACTCAATATTACTTTTCTCTCACTTAAAAGAAAGCTTTACTTTCTAATTGAACTAATGTTCTAAACTGACTACAAGGTCTCTAGGTAAAACTCTGTATGCCTTGAGTGACAGTTCTGGGAAGACTTGCCTTCTCCCTTGCTGACACTATATATGTAGACCTCCAGTTGGCCTGGGCCTCCTTTGACGAACCTTTCTAAAATGTGTACATCTGTATGTAAGGAGACACATCATCATCAGCTTTCCATGCCTAACACAAAAATTTCCTCTAAAAAATGATTCTCACTCCCACAAACCCCACCCAGATTACCAAACTTTGAATTCATTTATTTATTCAATTAGCAATCATAAAAATAGATTGAGCTTCTCTAAGCACAGAACATTGCTATGGTCAGAGCATCTATATTTTCTGAAATAAATTAGGATAGATCGGTGTCCAGACAACCAAAACTGTACAGGCAATAACACAATGCTTAAAATGGAACCCATTGTAGATAATCTAACGTACATAGTAGGTAGGGGGTATTCATTCACTAATTCATTAAACAGAAACTATTGACTCCTTACTTTGTTGGGGATGCAAATGATAAACAAAAATGATTACCACTCTGCCTTCAAGTGACTTTCCATCTGGATTAGGAAACAGATATGAGTGGAATAATGATAGATACAAGTAAACTAGCAAATGTGGTAAGTGATATGACAGCTACAATATCATCAGGGGTCGAGGTATTTAACTTAGTCAGGAAGGCCAAAGAAGCTCTCCTTAGGAAGTAATGCCTCAGCTGAGATTTGAAGGAAACTGAGTGGTGAGGAGAGGGTAGCGGAGTCCATGCAGAAGGAAAGCACCTGGCAAGATGCAGAGAGACCGAAAGAAACTGGGGCCCTGGCCAGTTGGCTCAGAGGTAGAGCATTGGCCTGGCATGTAGAAGTCCCAGGTTCAATTCCCGGCCAGGGAACACAAGAGAAGCACCCATCTGCTTCTCCACCCTTTCCCCTCTCCTTCCTTTCTATCTCTCTCTTTCCTTCCTGTAGCCAAGGCTTCGCTGAAGCAAAGTTGGCAAAGTTGGCCCTGGCACTTAGGACGGCTCCATGGCCTCTGCCTCAGGCACTGGAATGGCTCCGGCCACAAGGGAGCAACGGTCCAGATGGGCAGAGCATCGCCCCTGGTGGGCATGCCAGATGGATCCCGGTTGGGCACATGCGGGAGTCTGTCTGTCTGCCTCCCCATTTCTCACTTCAGAAAAATACAAAAAATAAAGAAAAAAAGAAACTGGAACAGAGAACACTGGGAGGAAATGATACGGAGGGAGGCTGCATCCATGGAAGACCTAGTAGGAAATACGCAGCACTGAGTCCTCACACCAGGAGCAAGAAGAAACCACTGAAAGGATGAACAAAGCTCTCAGAGAGAGATTACATCAATCTGACCTTGAGTGTATAATGCAGGGGTCTCAAACTCGTGGCCCGTGGGCCGCATGCGGCCTGCCCACCAATTTTGTGCGGCCCGCAGACTAATCAAACTTCGTGGATTAGTCTGCGGGCCAGTCTGCGGGCCGCACAAAATTGGTGGGCAGGCCGCATGCGGCCCGCGGGCCCAAGTTTGAGACCCCTGGTATAATGTCTATCAGGAGGAACTAGACATGCCCACCATTTGCAATAAATTAAATGTGATAACAGAAGGTAAACTCGCCAAAATCAGGGACCTTTGTTTGTTCACTGAGGTACCTACCACTGATGCCTATTATACTGCCTGGTCCATGAGAGGAACTCAAAAAACATTAGGGGAATAAATAATGAGACAGGCCCTGGAGGGGCCAGAAGAAAGAGCATCACTTCCAGAGATCAAACAGGCTGTCAGGAGGCAACATGTGAGCTGCATTTTGAAGACTAGGTTGGATCAAGCTAGTGGCCATGAAGAGTTCAGCTTTTCCAGGGAGACATTCCAGGGAAAGAGAACTGTTTGAACAAAGGCAGGGAGGCCACCAACAGATGAGCAGTGCGATTTGGCTGAAACACAGGGTGCAGAAAGGGACGCCGTGCAAAGGTAGGCTAAGGTTAAATACTAGGGAGTCTTGAAAGGCAAACTTATTTCCCAAGCTCCTCCATATGTCTTCTCTTGGCATTTGGAGTTCCCAGTCGTGGGAATGCTGTGTGCTGCAACAGGAGGAGACAGGCTCCAGGAAATCCAACTCTTGAGAAACAAGAACCCTACAGCAATGTGATGATAGATTTTTTTCCGCGTCCCAGTCCGATGCTCCATCCACTGCGCCACCGCCTGGTCAGGCGATTTTTTGGTTGTTGTTTCTAGTTGGGAATTTGGCACATGGAGCAGCCATCCTCAGCACACCCAGCAGGAGCCCCTGGGACCGTCTTCCCTCTCTTGGACACATGGATCTCACACCAGCCTGCACTTCGGGAGGTGGAGAAGGGGGTGTGAAACTGCACGAATGTAATCCGGAATTCCGGGCATTGTCCCGGGGGAGCACATGCAGCCGCTCAGTCATGCAGAACTTCTAAAGGAGTGCTTCTCCTGCGGAGCCTCCGGGCTGTGTCTACTTGCCACTGTTAATATATGTTGAATTGCACTTAGAGAAATAAGAACTGTTGGAATGAATTACTGATCACCGGAATTGTGAGTGTTAGTTGGAGGCAGGAGTGAAATTCAAGATACACTGTTTTGCTCTGTATAGGATGTATCTCATTCCTTTCTTAATTTTTAGGTATGAGTTCACTAAAAGAGTAATAGTCTAGAAGTCAGGAGTCCTATGTGGTAATTCCGGGTTGCCACGAACTAGGTTAAGACTTAGTTACTTAACCTTTCTGGGTTTCCTCATCTATTCAAAACAAATTAAGGCCAAGGAATAGGGGAGAGAGGGTAATAAGGGTCCATTGTGGCTGGATACACCAGTCTTCTGTTACACAGGCAGCATCTGGACGAGGCATGGTCCGGGGCAGGACGTATATGGTGTGTGGAGTCAGATCTGGCGTTGAGTCCCCGTCCTCTGCTCACCCACTGTCTGTCCCTCTGAGCCAGGCCCCATCGAGTGCTCACCTGTGCCTATTCCAAATGCTTTACAGCATTAACTCAAGTAATCCTTGTAGTTTTCCTCAGGAGGGGAATTATTCCATTTCACAGCTGAGTAAACTAAGGCATGGAAATGACAACTTGCCCACATGAGTGCAGAGCATTCCCACTCTACCACCCCACCCTTCTGTACCACAAGGAAGATGGTGAGAATCTCATTGAACCTCTGTTAGGGTTTGATTTTCCCATGAGGTATATGAAATAAAACCAAGCATACACACCTTCTGGTATTGTTAGGAAAATTAAATGAGATGTTAGATTCAGAAGTGTTTCTTAAACCATAAGAGATCCTATATAAAGATAAGTTGGAAATCATTAGCTGGCATCAAAACTAATTATCACATCCATTGCACATCTAATGTGCTCCAACACTATAACGTAGGCATCTTTACTCCTGCTGTTCGAAAACGAAAATTAAGGCAGCTACTAAACCCTGGTACTAGCATCACTCTGGAGCAACTGAAGCCCAGTCTTTCTGGGTCCTATAGGCCAGTGGTCCCCAACCTCTTTTGGGCCATGGACCGGTTTAATGTCAGAAAATATTTTCATGGACGGCCTTTAGGGTGGGACGGATAAATGTATCATGTGACCAAGACAAGCGTCAAGAGTGAGTCTTAGACAGATGTAACAGAGAGAATCTGGTCATTTTTAAAAAATAAAACATCATTCAGACTTAAATATAAATAAAACAGAAATAATGTAAGTTATTTATTCTTTCTCTGCAGACCCGTACCAAATGGCCCACGGACCAGTACCGGTCTGTGGCCCGGGGCTTGGGGACCACTGCTATAGGCCAACTCCAAGGATTCAATGCTGAACTCCCCCCACCTCCAGAGAAGCCCGGACTGTCAGCACAGAGAGGACTGAGCCCGCACAAGTAAACTGGGCAAGCATGTGCCTATTATGTTTCCAGAACTGTTTGATCTTCAAATCCCTCTGGGGTGAGGAAGGAGAAAGCAAAGAGTATCCCCAGATCTTTCCACTAGAGAAGATGGATGTCCTCGGTGACAGTCAGAAGATGCTCTGCCTGCCTTCTGCAGTCACGGAAAGACAGCCTTCCTGTCGCCAGACCAGGCAAGGCAGAGAAGACGGTCAGGAAAAACATCTCCTTCAGAGGTAGCCGGCCAAAGAGCAGAGCCCTTTGCAAACCCTTTGTGTAGCTGAGCCAGGAGGGGAAGGTGGGTCTCGGTGCTCAGGAAAGTCTCTACATGGAGAGAGGGATGGAGCAAAAGACCCCCTTAGTCCCTCCCCCAGCTCCAACCCTGCGTGTACTCAGGAGTCGCTTGTCAGGCGGACAGGCCAGACACCAGGGCAAAGCAGACAGGGAATGAGGCATCTGGGCCTAAAACAAAGGCATTTATAGCTCTGAGATGCTCCAAAAAGCCCCTGGGGGACTGATCACTGTCTTTTCTATTAAATCAGTTATAAAAGGTCTCAACGGAGTTTGGAATCATAGGGTGTCAGACTGCTGGGAAGGGGTAGAGGTTTCTTTCTGATATGTTTTCCTTGGTACCCCAAATTCACTTGTCTGTAATCACTGTGTGATCTGTGTTCTGAGCTACACCTGGCTAAGGAACCCTATACCTGTAGGGCTACATTACAAAGTCCAGTAACACCTCTTCTGTCCTAGGCCACCTGTGTGTGCTCCCTTCGAATGCAAACTTCAGAAAGATTCAGACAAAGAATACAGACAGAGCACCAGACATAAGATGTTAAGACTGCAGCAAAGAAGACTTAGGCCAGTGGGCATAATCCCTGCTTTCAAATATTAGCATAGATGTAGAAGGAATGAGGGCACAGGATGGCTGCATTTGGGACTCCAAAGGGTGGATATTTCGGAAGTGCCTGGGGCAGCGTAGATACTCCTTACAAGTTTGCTGGGTTTGGTTGAGTGGGATGGAGAACTTTCAGAGTCAGGCTGATGGGATGGGAAAGGTGATAAGGGGAGATCAAGCAGAGCACGCCCGACCTCTACAGGTATGCAAGCCAGGTGCCACAAGGGAGGTCACAGGAGGCTGGATGGGACAGCCATCGAGGCTCCGGTCAGGCCTGTGGTTCCTCACCCTCGGCTCCAAGAGGTAAACGGTTCCTATTCTAGTGGTGCTTTGAGCCTGGCTGCCATTATTCTGCAGCTTCCACCGCAAGCCAGTCTCAGAACGCACGGGGTTTGGGATCGGAGCTGCTGGGAGGGTTCCTGCAGCACTGTGCTAAGCTGCTGATGGATCCCTTGAATGGCCACGGAGGTCTGTGGAGTGACTCCGGCTCTGCGGTGGGACGCAGGCCCCCCATCCACAGGAGGTCTGTGGAGTGACTCCGGCTCTGCGGTGGGACGCAGGCCCCCCATCCACAGGAGGACTCAGGGGGCGGGGCCTCGCGGCAACCCAGCAAGGCTGCCAGCTTGGGCCCGAGAGGACTTCTTTCTCCTCTGTAGGCAAGTCAGGCTTGAGAGTAGAACTGACCTCAACTTGCACAATCCTTTGAGCTCTCACTTAGCAGCTGCCAATCCAGAGTCCTGAGAAGAAAGGGGGAGGATTCCAGAGGCTGCCATGGGTCTGAGAAAGTGCTCGCCCTCATTTCACCCACTAAACAGCATATGGAAAACAGCATCGAGACAACCTCTAACGTTTCTCACGAGAGCCCCTTGGAAGGAAGGCAGGGGCGAGTCCTTAAGGGGAGTGAACGTGGAAAAGTTTTTAACTGCTGCTTCCAGATCTGTTACCCCAACACCAGCGCAGAAATTGGCAGGGAGCTCGGAGAGAGGGTTCACCCCTCTTTTGAATGCCAGGTAGAAGTTTCATGCTGGGTGGTCAGGTCGGGTTTGCGTGTGATCGGGACATTCAGAGGGTGATAATGTTAGGTAACAAGCATGAGCATGAAATAAAGATCTGACAAATGCTTTTTTAAAAATCCCAGAATGATGTGCTATAACTGTTTCAGCTTTGCCGTGTTTACCCAAGTATTTGATCTTTCCCTCCTCCCAATCTTCTGAATTTCAAGAGGGAAATACTTTAAAATTTTATTTTCATAGCGTATCCTCCCGCTGAGATTCCAAGGCTGTCATCAGCATTACCTAATACAGGAAGACTTGGGAAGAACATGTGAAGATGTTTGAACGGTTGCTAAGGGAAGAGGGGGAGAGTCTGACCATGTTGTCACCATTATGACAACCATCATTTCCTTTTTAGTTTACAGGATAGCAGTGAATTTCTGTCAAGCTGCGAATTTCTGTCAAGCAGCTTATTTGCCTATTAAGAAAAACTAACCATCGAGAGAGAAAATTAGGGATTAGTCACCTTGATTATTAAAGGAATAAATGTCCCATAACTTTGACTTGGGTGAGGCCTTAGGAGAAAGGGAAGTCGAGTGTCAGCTAGCCGCACACCTGCTGAGGTGAGCAGGGCAGGCAGCCAGCCTCCCTGCGCCTCAGGTGCCCCGGCGGCAAAATGAATGGCGGTTTCTGTTCAGCCAAAGGATTATTTTAAGGACCACTGTGGAACCCTGTGTGTGAAGTGCCTTTGTCATCTATACTGCACCTTCCTCAGTGTGGGGCATGACAAATGTGAACAACAGGGAGGCCCTTGGCTCATTACAAGTAATAACGAAACTGGTCTTTCCAACATGACAGGCATCCTAGATCCGTGATGGTGAACCCTTTTTAAAAAAAAAAACGCCCACTTTTGCAGTGCTGGTCAACCTGGTCCCTCCCGCCCACTAGTGGGTGTTCCAGCTTTCATGGTGGGCCAATCCCAGCGCCGTTTGGTTGCTCCGCTACCGCCCACCATGTAAGCTGGAATGCCCACTAGTGGGTGGGAGGTACCAGGTTGACCAGCACTGCAAAAGTGGGCGGTTTTTATAAAAAGGTTCACCATCACGGTCCTAGATTAAAAATTACAGTGTAGTCCTTTTCGGTAATGAAGAAATGTAAAGAGTGGTGGTGATGATACTAAACCTAGGAAACTGGGCCAGAATGCTGCTGAAATGTTAAAATAAACATGTCCCTTCATTCGCTGGGCACTTCTTCCGGGTGGTACTGGAGGAACTAAGGCAAGGGCCCTCAGTGTGAAAGTGAGCCTGGAAGAATGGGGCAGGTGGTCAACAACATGTGCTGGGCATGGGTTCAGCCCAGAAGAGGACACCTGACATAGATTAGGTGGCCTGGGACAAATTCCCTCCCAAATAGATTTGATTATTGGAATCCAAGGTTGCACCCCGCAGAAGCAGAGTAAATCCCCTTGGTTTGCTCCAGAATGTGTAAGTCTGCCTTTCTGTTTTGCTCCCTAATATTGTCTTTGCTCTCGTCTTTCACATACACTTGCCATCCCCACCTGCTTGCTGTGGTGGTACAAGGCTTTTTTTTTTCCACAAGGCTATCAGCTTTTAGGTACAGGGACCAAAGGCAGCGGACAAGGTGGATGCTACTGCTAACATCCAGCTTCAGGTCCCAGGGCCCGCTTCCATAAGGAGACACGCTCACCTCCCCCGGGCGGCACCTGGGAGTGTCTGAGTGGAAGAGTCAAGTCCAAAGAACGCCTCCACTATTGTTGGAGAGCTGCTCCTCCCGGCTGCTCCCTGTGTCATTTGGGCAAGAAGGATTAGGGTGTGCCTCTAGGTTGGCCTGGGGAATGCCCTGTTTCCCCAAACACAGCACACAAGTATAACAGAGGGAGGTCACAGGGCATGATCTTGTGAGCAAATACTGCTGTTTCTGGAGACTAGGGAGCTAATGATTTATGTCATTTCCCTCTCACCCCTGACGTTCACAAAGCGCCATTACTCAGACCTAGAACAAAAAAAGGTCTGAGTAAGCTGGGGCCTCTCTCAATACAAGCCCAGACATGATGAGCTGTCCTGGGCCTGGTGCCTCCTGCACAAAGTTCCCTACCTCCATGTCTGTGCCTCATGGAAGCTCCTACTCATCCCACAAGGCCCGGCTCAAACATCCCCTCCTGCCAAAGTCGGCCTTAGCAGAGCTACCTGAGTTACTGCACCAAGCCCTGAACCACCAGAGGCCAGCTGCAGAGGGGGTGGGACTATCTGATGCCCCCAGAAGCAGTAGTTCTTATAGCAAACAAGAAAATGGGAAGGGATATCAGGAAGGCAATAAGTAGTACTGCGCCTAAAAATGCATTTCCTATACCCTGCCCACCACCCTACCCTTTTGGTGATCATATTTTAACTATTAAAGGTTTGAGAATTTTATATATTGCCACTCTCACATAGCCACAGGATATATGTTTCCTTCACCTTCTAATAACACCCATCAAATATCTGCAGAACACAGTGAGAAACACTAGCACGGAACATTTGAGCCACATAACAGTCCTATGAGATAAGCATTATTATTCACACTTTATAGATGATGAAACTGAGGCATCAAGTGATCAACTGAGTTGCAAAAGCTTACCCAGCCAGGAAATGGCAGAAAGTGGGATTACAGCCTAAGGCTTCCAACTCCAGATCTAGATCTCGGTTCATTAAAACTAAATAGGTAGAGAAACTAAGCAAAAAGAAAGAGGTAGCTTATATTGAAATTATAAGCAGAAAGAACTAAAAAAAAAGGGATCCTATTCCATTAGAGACAGGTCTAAGCCAGCGGACAGAGAGCAGGGAGCTGGCATCACGGCCCCGGCCCCAGCCCCAGTAAGGTCTAACAGGGTACTGATTCAAGTGAGGGGTTCAGAGAACTACATGGACCTTTCCATGACGAGTTTCTTCCCTTAATTTGTTCAACCACCAAGGCATCCGTGCATATGACTGAGCATCCACTCTGGTTCAGCCCTGCTGAATGCAAAGACGACACAGTCTTTGGCCTCCAGCAGCTTCCTGTCTCCCTAGGCATCCTGATGTCCAGCCCAGGAGTCTGCTCTCTATTGCCCTGAACACGCAAGGCCTCAGGCTGCCATGCTTCCTGCATGCCATTCACTTCCTGAGGAATGCCTTTCCGATCTTCATTTCCTAGCAAAGTCTTGTCAACTTCCCGGCCTGCCCAGACGCCCCAGGGATGGTGTGGCCGTGGAGCCCCTCTGAGCCCCTTCTCCCACTGTCCCCCTGTCCCTGCTTAGGCCTCCGCTCTGTGTTGCAGCCAGATAGAGGAAATCTCATTCAGAACCTGGTGTCTCTGAAAGAGTGAACCGGAAAAGTTCCCACAGAATGAAAAGACCACTGTCTTTCCAAGCCAGCCAACTTACCTTCCAAATAAAAGCAGGGAGAGCAAAAGCACTGCCACGCACTGATGGGGAAAGAGGCAAATGGGCCACAGTCCACAGTAAGCAGTTCTTACTTACTGGTGGAAAGAAGGGAGGGGTCTGTACTCTTTTGTAAGTCAAAAGCTCACCAGACAGGATCATGTGGCCTCTATTCCAGTGTCCCCAACCTTTTTTGGGCCACAGACCAGTTTAATGTCAGAAAATATTTTCACAGACCAGCCTCTAGGGTGGGACGGATAAGTGTATCACGTGACTGAGACAAGCATCAAGAGTGAGTCTTGGACGGATGTAACAGAGGGAATCTGGTCATTTTTAAAAAATAAAACATCATTCAGATTTAAATATAAATAAAACGGAAATAGTATAAGTTATTTATTCTCTCTCTGCAGACCGGTACCAAATGGCCCATGGACTGGTACCAGTCCGTGGCCCGGGGGTTGGGGACCACTGCTCTAGTCTATCATTAAAGTACAATTGTTTCAGCTCCGTTCATCAGAGTTGGAAACTGACATTCTGACGCTCTGATCTCTGAACCACTGCTCATATCTGACATGTGCTGGTCTAAGAAAAACAGACCCTAAAAGAAGACCTTGTCAGAGCCTATGTAGTCCCACTCAGGTGACCACCAGGGACCCTAGGTGACAACAGCCTTCTGGTTACTGGAGGAGAGGTTCTGTTGTGAAACCAGGATCACTGTGGCTCCAAATCATTCACTTCCCTGTTTCCAAGGTCCTTCGGGGATGAGCTCCTCCCCTTGCCTGCTGGCAGCACACATAATGAGGACAAGGATAGTCTATGATATCAGCACTCCCCAGGATCCAAACCCCAATACCACCATATCAGCACTCCCCAGGATCCAAACCCCAACGCCACCATTTCCTTAGGGACCTGAGGCAACTAACATAATCCCTGTGAGGCCCAGTTTCCTCCTCTCTGAAACTGGAACAGAGATAAATACCAGCGCTACAGGTGGTTGTGGGACTAGAGATGACAAAATGCACAGAAAGCACACGTGCTTGGCACCCGGTAGCCCTCCATAGGTGGCAGTTATTATTAGGGATCTATTTTTATGTTACTTTCATGATACAGAGTCTAGAAAGTATTTTTCTATCACACCAATTCAGGTATTGACATTTAGCTTCCGCATCACGAGTGTGTGAGGTAAGAGCTCACTTAGCATGAGAGGAAGGTTGTTAAGGTCTAGGGACACTGACCGCAAAGCCTTGGGTCAGTCCTCCGTGACGTAACTGCCCTGGCAGCAACTTCCTCTCCACCCTGCAGTGCCTCCCTCCCTCTCCTCTGGCCTCTGCAAGTTCTATACTGTATTCTTCACTCCTATGAACTGCAAATGTCCTTTTCTGTGAATGCTTCCCCTACCAGAATTTCAGCCACTGGAGGCTAAGGCGTGTGTCCTTCCTCTCTCTCTAGCTCAGAACCTGGCCCAAAACAGATTTTACTATGCATGGAATGGACAGATAGATAGATGACTCTGGCAAGGAGATAAGAGTGAATCAGTAAAGGCATCATTGATTGATTCCACAAGTGACAATGTTTGTGGGACCAGAGTGGAAAACTTTAGTCCCTTATCTTATTTTCCCAATTCTGATTACTTTAGAACATTCATCATGCCCACAGTGTCCTAGTCCTTCCCCTTCTTCCCACTCTTCTCCTGCACCTTTGCCTCCCTATCCTCAAAGCCCCAAACTGAAGATCAGTGAGGGAGATGAGCTGCGAGCAGCATCCACCAGCCCAGAATTCAGCACCCCTCTGGAGAGTTCAGTAAGAACCCAGCCAAGCCTAGACTGTCCATGAAGCATCTTAGATTTATAAAGAAAGAACAGGGAAACAGGGGATTAAGTAATAAAAAGGATTCAATATCCAATCAGAGAAAGGAGTGGGCCAGCCGGGTAGCTGCCCAGGACATACACTGTGGTAGTCCGGGTGACAAATTGTGGAGGTAGAACACTATAAAAGATCCTTCCTTGGTCGTGGGACATGTCAACTGAGGGCTCAGTTTCATCAGGTCATTTAGGGATCCAGCCTAGCAATGGATCAAGCCGTCATATTGTGACACTTCTACATTAATGCATGGCTTCAGGGCTTGGCACTTGCTGGGAAGAGAAAAGGGTGGGGGGCTCACCTGTGAATTTAATCCCCTTGGCCAGAAATTGCTTCTCCTCAGTGCCTATTGGCCAGAACTAGTCAATAACCCATCAAACTGCAAGAGGACTAAAATGTGAGGTCCTAAATGCTCAGGAAGGAAAAAAGAGCATGGGATACACCCAGAATTCTGCAAAACAGATTTTTTTAAGCATCACGGGAATAAATCAAAAGACAGTGGTAGTTTCCTCAGGGTTCCACTTACAAAGCTGGTGCAACAGCACTCAGCTCCGCTCGTACTGAAGTAGAGAGCACCGTCACCGAAAATCTCACAGCCACTGCTCCCTGGGGTCACCTTACCTCTGCTGGTCAGCTTTATTACAAAGGCTGCTCAGCGCAGTGGCCAGGCCCCTTGCCCGATATAAGCCAGCTGATTGGTCGTGGAAGCCAGAGGACAGTCAGAAAGCAACTCATATCTGGGGTCATGCCATTTAATGACAAGTGATTTTGTGTAATATTTAAACTTTAATAGGCTTCCCAAGAACTTGTATGGTTTAGAAATTATGCAAAAAGCTGATGAGAGAATGAGAAACAGGAAAGTGGGAAATGTTTGCCAAAAGACCAAACAGGAAAAGCAATTTTTAAACTCCTTTTGAATGAGACTGAGCAACTGTATTCTTGGAACCTCTCTGCATCCTTCTGAGTGTGACTTACACTATCCAATTATGAGCGATGGAACAACTGTGGACCAGACGGCTATGCCAAATACATTAAAATGTTATATTAGAATGTAATTTATTCCTCGTTTGAAAGTTAAACATAAAGAGAAAGGAATTTGATTTAACAGAAAATCAGTTTCTCTCTTCTCCCACTAAAATAAATAGTGAGCAAATATATTTTAAACACTGATAGGAGTAAATGTCAAATTAGCTGCCTGAGGCACCACCCACATTTCAACCTGGGCCTGGGCACAATACAGCTCTCAGAATCAGAGCCAACTCTCCATAGGCTAACGGAGACATCCTGATATAGACAGACACTGAACTCGGATACAATGGTATGTGAGTGGCAGGGCAAGTTACTAGTCAGTTTGGGCAATCTACACTAGCAAATGGCAATAATAATGCTAATTTTGGAGAATAATTTATTTTGCAAAATAAATATGAGACCACATATATAGTGTCTCGCATGAGACTGCTTGGTAGATAATAGGTCTCCAGTACCTAGTCTAAGTTGATTAATAACTGTTGTATCAAGCAGGAGACTTGAACTTGAGCTAAGGAACATTAACACAAAGTGGGTTAACTTAACAAAATGTGCCTTAGCTTTCCTTTCTTCAAAATAGGGACGATAACACCTGCTTTGGCCTTCACAACACAGCTATAGAGATGACCAAGATACTGTATAAGAGAGACCTTTGAACTCTTAGAGAGATTCTTAGAGAAATCCAAACTATTATTACCTGTCTTTGTTGAGTAATACTGGGGGATTTTTCCCCACCAGGAAACAACTCACTGTTTTTGAGAAAGCCATTACCATATCAAGCTAATGCTACAGTGCTGACCTCTTTGCCAAAGTCAAATAGAATCTTGGCAATGCTTTTAGTTAACTGAGTTCATTATGCTTAAGGACATAGTGTCGGGTCAACAGGAAAATAGCAAGAAGGGCCTCCTGCATTCTGCGTGTCAGAGTGACTGAACGGGTTTGGGGTGCTGACTCGTCAGCAACAGAAGAGAATTAAACCAAACCTTCATGTTTAGTTTGCTATTTTGACATTCCTGGGATTTCCCATTTTCTACTCCACCATCCAATGGTAGAGCCCTTTTCTCCTAGAGAACACGAATTCTCAGACCACTTTTCTTGGTGACTTAGCACTGATATTTGACTGGCAAGCATTCCAATAGCTCCCTTTTCACAGCCAATAAATGAGATTTCACGCAAATAAAACCCAGCATTTTTACTTCCACAGTGGAAGAAAAACATCTATGAAAACTTGGGTTTGAGCTGATTTGGACCCCACTTCGGTAAAGGGGTTTAAATATGCTTTCCTCATTTCTGGACAGTGAACCCGCACACAGGCCCACAGCCTGACAGAGGCAGCTCGTGAAACCTGCTTAGAAACCTTGTCAGTAAAACAAACCTTGTTTCTCTGGGACCAACCCCTCCTGAAAACACCGTGCTAGAATGCCAGATCCTTGCTGAAATTCTGAACAGTGAGCACTCACTGGGAAAGACCTGAGCTCCTGCCTTCAAAGAAACTGGAGTCTTTGAGCATGCACTGTTTCATTAATGCTCACGACATATCGAGAAGGAAGTCAATGACATTCATTAGTTTTCACCCATTCTGAAGATTTTATGGGCTCCAACACTTGCCTGGGGTAACAGGACACGTCTGTGGCAGAGCCCAACCTCCAGGACTGGCCACACTCCTGGAAATTACAGCTTTCCGGTAGGTTCTGGTGTCATCACATGGTCACTCACTTATTCACACGCAGGGCAAACCTTCACTGAGTGCTGACTCCACGCCAGGCACTGAGCTGTGTGCCAGGACAGGGACTGGTTAAGGAAAGGTCCTGCCCCAGAGGCATCTCCAGTCTGGGAGGGCAGTCTTGGGAGTGCAGAGATAATTACAAGATACAACAACGGCAGGCAACCTAACTGAGTGGGAGAGAGCACGCCAGGTGTAAGTGAGAGCTGGGTTCAAATCCCTGCGCAGCCTCATGTTTGCAGTTTCCCACAGCACCTGCCTCCTTCGAACATACTGCAGTCGCCTATCTACTGGTTACACAGGTAATGCACACACAACACTAGAAGATGAATTCTCTGAGGACAAGAACTTTTTTTTTTTTGGCTGTTTGTTCAGTAATGGTGTGTCATGGTGTGTCTAGGGCCTACAAGAGTGCCTGCCATGTAATAGGTATTGAATGAACACCCGCTGAATGCATGAATTCACTATACATCCCTAGGAAATTCACTTACCCTGTTTGAGCCTCAGTTTCCTCATCTATAATATCTGTGTTGTCAAGAACATTGGATGAGATAACACACACAAGTTCTCAACAACACTGAGCCTAGACCAGAATGAACAAAGTAAGTGGCTGTGATTATTAAATGTTGACAGTAAAGGCGACCCCAGTGCTAGGGAAGCATTAAGTATGAACGATCTCTCAGGGGACGTCCGGGCAGCCTGTGACGTCGCTTCCAGAAGAATGAGGGCAGCGTGCTGCTGGAGGGAAAAAGGAAAGGGAGGGACTCAAGTCAGCAAGGAAGACAAGACTGAGGCTGAGACACAGTCACTGGAAGCCACCCTGGAGCCCCAGGGTTCTAAGGCGACATACTCCACTTCTGTTCCTGGCCCTTTGTCCCTGTGCCCCCAAGACTTCCGTAGGCCAGAGCCAGCACAGAGCAGAAGTCCCCTAACTCCTCCTCTACCCTAGGCTCTCCTTTGGGGCCCTGCCCCAGGCTGGACTCTGTGTGCTCAGTACAATGCTCCGAGGAGGCTGGCCGCTGGTGACTGCAACAAGTCAAACAAGAGCTTCCCACAGGATGACACACCTCTGACTCAGTCTGCCCTGACAAAGCTGGAGATCAAGTTTCCTAGCCTAAAGCTGCAAGGAGAAACATGACACCCTTTACCGGCTAGAGTGGAACACGCTTTATTAACCCGGCTTTAATTATATTCCATTTTGAGATTCAATAGTTTCGATTGCAACACCACATGAAACCAGGGTGAGTTGCACCTCGTGGGACTCCGGCCACAAACGAGACCGGAGAAGGGCCTTGAGGCAGTGCCCTGCTGCTGCCAGCCAGCCAGCCGGCAGTGAGCGCCCCATGGTGCCCAGCTCCGGGGGAGCCCCCGGGGGGCCGAGTCAGGGCAGGGCTGCCACAGCAGTCAGCTGGGGAGCCCAGATCTTCTGTATTTATGAAAGAAATGATGGCTCACTGTGAAAAGTGAGAAGGCAATGCAGCAGGATACGCACACAGCCTAATCTCGCCAAGGAAATAGTGAGCATAACATCCACACGCACAAAATTCTTTTCTAGCTGATCACCACACTCCCTCCCTTCTTCTCACCCTCAGTTCTAGAAAGAGGCAGAAAACAACCTTTGACTTTTTAGAACACAGATTCAAATCAGACTACTCTGAGGGAAGGGAGCTAATCTTGCACTATTTTTCTAGGTCAAATTTTCTGCAAATGTCTTGCCTGCCATCTGTACTTTTCCAGTAGTTTAATGAGGCAGCTGATTGGTCCAAGGACTGAGTGTCTCCATTATAATACTAATAGCTACACATTATTGAGCATTTACTAGGCACTAGGCATTATGTTAAGGGTTCTTAGTGAATTATCTCATTAAATCTTCACAATAGCTTTATGGAGTGGACAGATGTATTCCGTTTTTCTTTTTTTATTGGATTTATTGGGGTGACAGTGATTAACAAAACTATACAGGTTTCAACTCTAC
The DNA here is from genome assembly GCF_036850995.1 of Saccopteryx leptura. Taxonomy (NCBI): domain Eukaryota; kingdom Metazoa; phylum Chordata; class Mammalia; order Chiroptera; family Emballonuridae; genus Saccopteryx; species Saccopteryx leptura. The sequence continues at coordinate 25,815,122 of NC_089504.1, read as the reverse complement.
AACACGTCATCTGTGCCCTGTCAAGTCTCCTTCCATTACCTTTAGTCTCTCCTTTACCCTCTTCCACCTCCCCCTACCCACCTTTCTCTCTTTGCATTTTGTTTTTCTAGTTCCCACAATCAGAAAAGGGCAAAGGTGCAGCTCACATTCAAGTCTATATGAACCATTACTGCTGTGCTCTGTCCCCAACTAGATTGCAGGATATGAGAAGACAGAGAGCATGCCTGGTCACCGGGGTCCCCCTGATGTAGAAGCCCTAATGCATGACAGGCCTCATGCTGTGTGGTTAGTTCATTAGAAAACTGGGTAATGTAAAAGAATCTTAGACTGGAAACAAAGGCGCTAGTTGGAAGCCAGCTCTTCCAGTAATAAGCTATGTGGATTTGAGGCAGTCACTTGGCCCTGAGCCTTGGCCTTCCCACCTGACCAGTGAAGTAGTTGGACTAGATGACTTCTGAGGCCATCTGATTCAGGGTCTTGCCTCAAATTCACCTTGCCAGCCAGCACCCAAAACCTGCATTGAAATCCTACCTGCCGTCCCATCCCTACCCTAAACTTCAATCCACATTCACAGAAACAGGCCCTTCACCTGGCAGCACCCTCGTGCCATTTGTCAGACTGGGCAGGTATGTAGGCAAGGAAATGGCTTACTGCCAAAATTACAAGGCTGGTGACAAGGGAAGAACAGTTGGCACAACCAGGAACCAGGGTTCTCTTTATTCTCTCAAATGGGATGGGTGAGGCTGTGACCCCAAGGGGGGGTCCTAGCCTCAATCAGAAAGACATGCAAATGTCAAAAGAACCTTCCTGAATGTAAGTAAGCTGTTTGGAATTAAAGAATTATTGTTTAATCATGGTCATTAATACATCCAGGTCATTTTGCCACATTCAGCAAACTGGCTGGTTAGAGCTTAATGTGCAGCAACTACAAGATGAGGCCAAGATACTACAAAGAGGAAAAAAATTATTTTTCCTACTTCAAGAGTCCACAATCTTGTGATATTCAACTCTCATCCCAGCCGGACTCATAGGAGTGAACAAAGAAAGGACTGATTCTGACAGGGCAATGGGGTAGGAAGAAGGGGGTTGGAAACTGGAGCTGGCTTCTCCGAGGACATGACACTCAATTTAAACTTGGATAAGGGAAAGGGCTTTGACAGGTGGAAGTGAGGGCAGAATATTTTACCAAAGGCAAATGATTAGTAAGTGTTAGTTGTCTCGCCATGACGTGCACACATGTACACATACATACGTGGTATCCATATTCAGAATGGCCCTTTGCACACACCTGTACCCACTCAACAGGTTTCTGTGGGCTCAACCCCTGGAGTGCTCACTAGCCGTTAGGACAACTGGTCACACGCCTCAGAATGGTAAGATTGAAACACATGTCTCTGTTAAGTACAATTTAAACCATATGCCTCTGCCTTATTTCTGCCTAGTTCATCAAAATTGTCTTTCACATGTGAGTTTGGATAACCAGAAACCTTTCAAGATCTTTTCTTTCCCCTTTTGATGTGTAGGAAGTTGCCTTTTCCAAAGGGAAACTCACAGAAATCATAAAAGGTTTCAGGCTGCTCTTGGAAGGAATTAGATGTGGCTAGGATTCACACGCAAAGTCTGAAAAGGCAGAGATTCTTCCAAGTTGGGCTTATTGGTTCTGCATGAACCCAAAGGGCTGTGTTTTTCCATATTTTTATGCTTACCACAGAATTGAACGTGAATAGATAATGTCACAATGTAATACAGTCCCTGATGTAGGAGTCAGCAAACGAGAGCTGGAGCCAAGTCTGGTGGCCACCTACTTGTTTACGACCCGCAAGTTAAGACAGGTGTTTACTTTTTTTTTTTTTTTTTTTTTTTTTTGGTGTGTGTGTGTGACAGAGACAGAGAAAAGGACAGACAGGGATAGACAGACAGGAAGGGAGAGAGATGAGAAGCACCAATTCTTTGTTGCGGCACCTTAGTTCATTGATTGCTTTTTCATATGTGCCTTGACTGTGGGGCTACAGCAGACCGAGTGACCCCTTGCTCAAGCCAGCGACCTTGGGTCCAAGCTAGTGAGCCTTGCTCAAACCAGATGAGCCCACACTCAAGCTGGAGACCTCGAGGACTCGAACCTGAGTCCTCCGTGTCCCAGTCCAATGCTCTGTCCACTGCGCCACCGCCTGGTCAGGTGGTGTTTACATTTTTAAAGAGTTGAAAAAATTTAAAAGAATAATCCTCTTTTATGATATGTGAAAACTATACAAAATTTAAATTTCAGTGTTCCTAAATAAAGTTTTATTAGAACACAGCCATGCTCATTTATTTACATTTATCTGTGACCCCTCTGGCACCACAGTAGCAGAAGTGAGTGGTTGTGACGGAGGCCATAGACTTGTGAAGCCTAAAATGTTTACTTCTGGCGCTTTACAGAAAACATTTGCCAACTTCTTCTCTATGGTAATAGGATGCTCTCACTGAACTGGACACTAAGATTATTTTTTTTACAGGTCTTGATACTGAAAAAAAAATCACCTTAAAGTTCTCAGTAGTTTTTATCTCCTAGGAGCTAAAGGATTGAATTTACCTTTGGGTCACACCACAGTTTGCCCTTTGTTCTTGAAAAATGAATCCACTGGGCCCTTTAATTACCCAGATGTAAAGCAATATACCCTGCCATTATATCTGAGAAAAATAAAGTCACCATTAATCTGAAAGTAAATGTTTATACTAAGATTTAAAGAATGCTCTTTGATATATGTTAGATGTTTGTTTTAGTGTAGCTGTGTCCCTGCAAATTTTGTAGCTTCTCTAGAGAAAGATTTTTTTTTATTTTAATCTTCCTTAGGATTGTATATTATTGCTTGTTTTGGGGGGGGGGGGAGAGGGTGTGTGTGTGTGCGCGCGCACTCTGCTTTTAAGCTGGAGTTGAGATAAGATTGGCTATGTTTAAGTCATCTTGAATAGACTGTGATGTTACTCGATAACCTAGGCTTTGTGAAATGATGAGGTAATACTGCATTCAGAGGTGGTGGTCTTTTGGAGACCACAAGCCCAGGGGCAGAGTCTCCCCAGAAAAGGATGGATGACCTTGCTGTACCTCATCCTCAAGGACCACATATGAGTTCTCAGGGGGTAAGACTGGTTGGTGAGAGCAGGACAGGGAATACAACTCTTCCCTCATCGGAGCATTCGTAAGATGAGGTCTAGGCTCTGATGAAGGCTACACACTGCAGGTCTGAGAGGCTCCCACAGGGAACGTGAAGTGGGCCCTTTGAGACAGGTGGAATGAGAAAGGACCATTCAGAAGCCCAATGCAGAGTGTGTCTGGACCTGCAGTCCTTGAAAGCAGACATAGGAAACAGCAGTTTTTAAAGTATTTTTTTCTGCTTGCACTTACCTCCTATAATCCCCTAACATTTGACAAAGTTGTGTTCAAAATTTACAACCTCAGCTCAAGTGTGTGGTGATAAATTAAGAGGAAAGTTTGCTCCGTATTTTAGTGACATGCGATGGAGCGGGGAGGGCCCTGTCCTGAGACCAGGCGGCAGCACTGATCACCAGCCATGGGGGCTGAGCCCATAGAACTAGGACCTGCAACAACAGAAGCTCCCAGCACAGTGAAGAGGTGACAACAGGCCGACCCTGGGGTGTCTTTATTCACAGATGTAAGCCAGTATCCAGAACAGCTGTGAAAGCCAACTGAGAAGGTTTCAAGGAAGATACATGTTGGTCATGAGAGCTGACAAAGGCTCAAACCAATAGCAACAGGTACTCAAGGGATGTGACCTCTTTTTAAAAGTCACAGGTTGAAGAGGCCTGGTTGTAACAATTACCTCTTCTGACAGCTTCCACAATACTGTAAGGTCCCGGAGAGTGTGTAATTTTTCCACTGCCACCATCATAATTCCTGACTCACAGTAGGATTTGAATACAATAAATTATCCAGGGGAAAGTTGCAGGGCGAAGGGGGTTATGGGGGGGTGTTACTCCCATCACTCTCATTAAAAAGAGCCCTGACTAAATCAAGCTCAGGAGCTTGCTTTAGCATAGGCACTGGAAGCTCTTTAGAGAGATCAGTTTATAGCTGTACCACTGAAAAACAGATCCTTCGACCATCCAGACGTATCCTGAGGTATCAGCTAAAGAAAAGTGAATGATTTCTAATGCACTGTAACAGCATGTAGGCATATCTTAGGAGAATATCTTAATCACCCAGGAAGTAGTTAGGATTACAAATAAAAAATTCCACCATTATGGCCTGTCAGCTTATGATGAATAAATTGATTACTCTTGAGATTTTTTTTCTAGATTTGAGCATTATATCAACACCTAAGCAACACCCAATAGATTAATCATTAAACACAATAACTAATTCCTTTCAGCTGGGTGCATACTGAACACAGAATCTCCGAGCGTCCAAGGTAAAGGTTACACAGACCGCCTAGCCCAACACAAAGCTCAATTCTGCGGCTCCCCTTTCCCATGCCCGTTCCTGACACCAGCCAGACATCTTTCCTGCTGAACATGACCGTGACTTCATAATCCCTATTGGCTGAGCCCTCTGAGTCATACATTTCAGGTGGTACAGCACCCAATGGGCCAAAACCTGGTTCTAGGAAGATAAAAAAAAAAAAATGTTTTTAGATATAACAATTGATTGTGGCCTTCCAAAAGTTCATGGTACATAATTAGATATGCAGTATATTTGTGCCATTAAAATTACACGGGCAGTGGAATGACTAGAAAAAAAAGTCTAAAGAGACTCCTTATGAGGTCAAGGACCCCACTTTGGACAATCAAAATCAACCCCTGAAGTTGGCAAAGAAAAAAAGCTATCTGCCATTCTGGACAAGCATCCACTTCACTGATGAGGAAACTGAATCTCGGCTGGGTACAGTGAATTATCCCTGATGACATGCCATATTTTTCGCTCCATAAGATGCACTTTTTTTCCCCAAAAGTGGAGGGGGAAGTGCCCATGCATCTTATGGAGCAAATGTTAATTTTTTTTAGCTGCTGCAGGTTCCTGGACAACTAGAAGAGTATTAGAACATTAAAGTCTCTTCTCATTTGTTAATAATGGTGCTAATGGTTGTTAATACTGCTATTAAGTTTACATTGTTGAAATATTATTGTGGTATATTTTATTAAATATTTTAATACACCATTTGGTTCAGAATATTTTTTTTTCTTATTTTCCTCCTTAAAACCCTAGGTGTGTCTTGTGGTCAGGTGCGTCTTATGGAGCAAAAAATATGGTCTATAGGAATTGGCCAAGCCAAGTCCTAAATTCTGACTTTCAGTTAAGTGTCCAGTTCACTTCCTAATGTTTCATGTTATCATTACCAAAAGAGAGCTTACTTTCCAATCTATTTGGTTAAAGCTACATTTCTTAATAAGGTAGACTGAAAGAAATAATACAATACTGAAGGAAAAGTAAATTCATTCACAGAATAAATGGTGTAGGAAAAACAGCACCACTAAGGCGGAATACCAGTGATCCAGAACTGAGCATCTACTGTGCTGGAGGAGCCAGGCCTCAGGTTTCCTGTCCAAGTAGGCTAGAGAATTCTGAGGATCTCCTTGTTACGTCTTGCTGTGTTGATATGCATCTTACATCAGTGTACATCAGTGAGTTGAGGAAATTGCAAAGAAAAGAAATACACACACACAATCAGTCCCTAATCACTCAAGTAATTGCTTGATTGTGAAATGGGTGTTGTTTTTTCTAAGTCACACTTGAAATAGCCCACCTGGATCAGAGCACTGTTATGAAGAGGTTCTACAACAGTAAAAAATCCCAGGGCAACTCTGCCAAGGCCAAAGCAACTGGCCATTCAGAGCATCGTCCACTCTGGGCAGAGTGGTGGCTGCCAAAACTCTACACGGACGAGGAGAGCTGAGGAATAGAATTTGCATGGATAACTTAAGCTAATAACTATCTCCTTTGGCATCCCAAGGAGATACCTGTGTTGACATCTCACTCTCTCCTTTCTCATCTCTCCTCACTGTTACCAGAATGACCTCTCTAAAATGCACGTCTGAGCACGTCATTCCTCTGCTTCCATATTCTGAAGGGCTCCCTACTGTCTCCAGGATCAGTCCAAACTCTCCGGCAAGGCACACAGAGCTGGTCTCACACTGGCTTGGGTCTACCACTCCCGCCTCCTTTTCTCGCCCCTCCTTACCCTACCTACCTCTCTCCCTTTTGACTCTGTGCTTCAGCCAAACCAAAACACTAGTTGCTCTTCAAGATAACCATGTCTTTTCCTATCATTGTTTCTTTGTAGCAGTTGTACTCCTTCTGGGAGATCCACAGCTGATGAATCTTTATTCTTCAATACCCAGCTCAGATATCACCACATACCTGGACCCTTCTACCCTCAGGCAAGGTTGATGATACAAACTTCATATTAGAGAACTCAGAAGTTCATACCATTGCTAATGTTAATAAGATCACAAACCTCCTTCAGGGATGAGATTGTCTTGTTCATCTTTGCATGATCAGCACATAGTAGGTATTCATTAGCTGTTACTGAGTGGATAAAGAGATAAATACTGAGTTATGGATATGAACTAGCAGAACTACTACTGATATCCATGTAGTCTACCAGAACTACCCAACTTAGAGTCAATATTTACTCCTCAATTATGTAACTATGGTATTCTGCAGTGTTTCACAGAAACAACTTGAGAACTTTTAAATTATGTGTGAGAGAATTTTACGTGAACACAATATTAAATAACACTGATTTGCAAATTGGAAATGTTATTCCTTTTCCAATTCTGATGGTATGAAAGAGACAGTCTCGGTTTGATGCCATATGACTTCAACACCTCTCTAAAAATATGCTGAAATTCCCCTTTTTAACAAAGAGAGAGCAGGACCTGGGCTCAGAGACTTCAATGGGAATCAACACTTGGTTTACCCAAACTATAAGGACACTACTTTATTCTCATTGTTTTTATTTTCATAGCCACTTTCCAGTGATAGAAAGCGATAATAGTTTCTCACTTACTGTGGCAATCTGAAATTTTCTTGTTAAATATATTGAATTGTATTTAAGTTTAAAAATGAGTCAGTTTAAAGAAAAACAATCAAGAAATGTTATTACAGGTACATGTGAGTATTGCAAAAACAGAGGACGGCACCCAAATACCTCGCTAGAGTAGATAAAGTCTTGGCAGGTAAGAGATCAGAGGGGCTCACAAGTCCTCTACTTTTGGGTAAGTTATTAACTCTTTTGAGAATTTTTCTATGAACTAAAAGAGTAAGGTAATAAATACAACTTTTTCTATTCAATTCTACCATAAAAATCAAATGAGATCATGTGTGGTGAAATGCTTTGGACACACGTGGAGGGCGCCTCGTGATCGTTAAACAACCATCTTAGCACAGCACGCCATCCCCTCCCACCCTGCCTCACCCAGGGACGTTGGGGTGGAACCTGATTCAGTTCTAGCTCAAGATACCCATTTGTGTGCATGGATTTAATGCTCCCCACTCCCAAATTCCTGTTAACATGACCAAGAACACATTAAAAATAAGAAAATATCTCAAGAATGGTTTCAATAATTGATCCAAATATATGGGGAATTCCTGTCAGATGTATGGCACATACGACCATTGAGGACATTGCTGACGAGCTCACCACCCGAGACAAGTGCAGGAGAGAATGCAGGGCCTGACACAGTACCCCCAAGTCAGCCCCACACTCCGGGACACAGGGGCACGGCTGGGGCTGGGGCTGCGGAATAGAGGGCAGTGCCGACCTCACACCCACAAATAACTTCTGGGAGCCACAATAGGCCAGGCACTCAAGATGGGGATGATGTGTGTTTGGTGGGGAGGGGTCTGTTGGGAGTCACCTCTGCCCTCGAGCCACATACAAGAATTCTTTGCTTAGTGTTTTGTCTTTTCCAAGTAACTGCACCTTAAATTTAACAGAATACAACTATAAGAACCTAACCTTTCTTCCTTATACCTTTTCCAGAAAACGTCAGCCAGGAACCTCTAGATTCTGTGAACCTGTAGCACCTACAGCACTATGCCCCCTTTATCCTCAGGTCCCAGGGAAGCTCTGGAGGACTTCTGGGTCCATGGGACATGCAGTGAGACGCCAGCCACATGGTCTGCCCAGAAGCCCACGATGTCTGAAGCTCTGTTACTAGAGAAAGAGTGTTAAGAAGAAAGGCAGCAGATGGGTTTGTTCTGCTTTGCATGGATCAGGCTTTACTTCAGGTCATTCACTGATGAATTCTACGTCCACACATACAAAATAAATGTTTTTAATTATGTGCCTGCAATCCCTCCCATCTACCTCACCCTTCCCCTGGCCCCAATAATGAAAATCGGAGCCTCAGATAGAAGAGAAGAGGAAAAATTAAGCGAGCCAGACTGGGCTGATTCGGGAGCTGGCTCTGAATTTTGATAGAGGAAGATGAAAGATTGAAGGAGAAACAGAGAGAAATAGAGAAAGAGGGAAAATGTGAATTCCACATTTTGATGTTAAGTCAAGAAATGAACCCTTTGGGGTTTTCAAATAACTTCCTTAAAGATCTCAATTTCTTCTCAGTCACTTCCGGTTGTTGACAAGTGCTTCTTTGAGTGTGACATGCGCCCTTCTGGTTTATCTGGGTTACACGTACTTCAAAAGGGCAAGAGGCGGGCGTTCAAAGAGGAGTGGCTCGGCCAGCCGTGCGTGGTGCTGCGGGAAGGGAAGCTTCTGGAACTGGCCCATCAGTAGAAAGAGCACATGCTTCGGGGGAGGGGCTGAAGGGGCTTATCTGTCATATCGATATGGCCCTGAAAGGTAGAATTGAAACAATCTGTAGGAACTACCACAGACACAAAAATCTGCTCAATATTAGGAGAGCTTTTTTTTTTTTTTTTTTACTAACAGTGCTGTGTAAAGAATGGGGCCCCTAGACGTGGAGGAGGAGGAGGAGGAGGAGGAGGAGGAAAGAGGGGTTGGGGGTGGCCTGCCAAAGAAAGTGTCCAAACTGAGTCGGGGGAACCCCTTCAATGGGACAATTCAAGCAAGAAGGAGCCAGGGGAAGAGTCTTGTTTAATGAACCCCTCCTCACAGACACAAAAATTAGGATAAAGAGGGGGAAAAAAGCATCTGAATTTTTAAAAGCTCAAAGTTTCAAGGCCAATTGATACCCAACATCGACCTTCAAATGCCAAGGGCATTTTTCAAAACAGAGTCCTCACCTTTAGCTTCACCTTCTCTAGCGTTCTTTCTTGCTAAATGAAAGATTTCCTTTTTTGTTCTCATGAAAGAAAAATAAGCAAATAGCAATTATCCCCTGGCTTGTCTTTTCAATTGCCCTGCCTTGGGTCTTTGTCTCAGACACAGTTTGTCTCTCCGTGGTGACAGCTACGTTTTCCACTGTCCGCTGTGCCTCCGGCCTGAGGAGTATCTGAGGACTGTCTGGTAGGCCTGAGCTGCCCTGGAGAAGTCAACATCTCACCTTGGGGTAAATACAGATTCCGAGAGGACAAGCCCTCCTCTCCCCATGAACCCGCCTCAACAGTCTCATCTCAAATGGAGAGGAAGGCTGAGCCCAAAGGGAATACTCTCCAGAGCAGGCTCAGGCCAGGAGTCCAGAAACAGCAGCAGAAGAGACTGCGGGCAGGAGTCTATCCCTGGACTGACTCGGGCTGAGCATGACTCAGAAGACATCTCTGTGCCTGTGAACAGAGCTCAGGCCCTTGGAGGGCATGACTGTCACATCACATTCGTGCTAGTGAGCCAACAGGTGAGCTGCTCTGACTAGCACATCAAATTGCTTTCTGGCCAGAATTTCTGCAGAGTCCGCTCCTTATGGGGAAGAAAAAAAAATCTGAGTAAGACAACAGCAGCCACCGCGATGAATCAACAACAGGATGAGTCAACACGCACATGGACACCTACTTCACCCCCAGCTCTGGGTGGGCTCAGGAGACTCCCAGAGGGAGGGGAGATGGCTTTTGCCCTTGAGAAGCTCACAGCACGTTGGGAAGGACAGAGACACACCCTCAAAGGATAACATAATGTGATCCCACCATGGAGACGGGTTCCTCACAGGAGCACAGAGAAGAGAACGGGAAAGGATGCGAGGGGAGTTCTCATGGACACGAGTGTCATCTGAGCTCCAGCCTGATCTAAATGAAATGGGTGCCAGTCAGAGGGGAGACATGAGCAAAGACAGGAGGCGGGACATCTGTTGCAGTTATCTGGGGTAACAAAGGATTTGAGGCTCCCTGACAGAATTTAAAAAAAAATAAAACATCTGTAGATGATAATCCCAAAACTAAAAGTGATCTAACGCCTTCCATTGGTTAACAGTGGTGAAAACTGGCCTAAAAAGATGTAAATTTGATTTTAGAGAAAAGTATATAATCTATTCATGTCTATCACTTAAACACACAAATGAAGTCAATAAGAAAGAGAAAAAAGATTTCTTCTTTTGGTCAGGGAGTACTTTCTTAAAGTGTTTGCTGGGCAGAGCCTTCCGCTGTAGATATAGAGCAGCAAAAATGGTAGCACGGAAGGGAAGTCATTGGGAAAAGGCTGGAGAAGTAGTCATGTCAGGCTGTCATACAGCAACACGACTTCTTCTGCTCTCTACAGGAACACTGAATAAATACACAGGAGATAAATATCCATCCAAATTCATCTGCCTCACTTCTCCCTTGACCACGTTTTGGACGAAGATGTTTGACAAGATGAAGCAGCGTGCGCTTCAGGCCAGCAGGCCGGCTGGCTGCCGTCCAGGGTAAACACTGTCAGTAAAACCAACCCTCCCCACCTCCCGGGAGACTGCTGAACGGGGCTACCAGCATTCCCTCACTTTTTCTCCTTAAGAAGCTTATTAAGGAAATCACATCACGAGTCACCAAACGAGCTGTCATGGACTTGGTCAAAGGAAAACAATAAACAGAATAATCTCGTCCATCGAACACAGGTGGCATGGCTATCTTGTTTCTTCACCAGTCTACCTGAGGGGCAACTGGATGGACAGAACTTTGCTTGTATTTCATTTTTTTATGGTATTTGAGGATGACTATCTCTCTTGGGAGATCAAAAGATGCGTTTTCAGAGGAATAGAATGTGCTATAGGTCAAGAGCAAAGAAGTAACTGGATTTGACTGAAGCCACTGGACTTTCGTGTCCTCTCAGCAGGACACTCTGCCTTTCTGGGTCTGTGGTCCTGACAATCTTCCCACTTATTCCAGGTTATGTCGAAACTGTGACTTTCAGGTTTATTGACAGTTTTCTTTAAACATTGACTTCAATCTTAAGATTCAGATAAGAATATGACTCACTCATTTACTCAATAAATATTTGAGCTTCTACTAGGTACCACAAATTGTCCCAGCCATAATCAGACTTAATGAGTTTCCCCATTTCTTGTTCCAAAGAGAATTTGAGGCAGATTGCAACAATAACTCAGCACAATAAATATAAAGTCTAAGAAAAATAAAATGAAATTGGGCATCACGTAATCACATACGTGATTATATAATCACATAGTATCCCACATGTTACATAAGGTCTTGTTATATAATCATCTAATTGATCATATAATCACATATGCAGCATAAGGTCTTTCTTAATTATTTGTTAGAGGTGGGCCACTGATATATTTCTGAGCTTCCTGGCAGCCAGTGCAAAGAGGAAAACACAATCTACTTCATAATTTTTTGTGTGTCTAAGACACAAATAGTGTCAAAGCTATTTCTGATGCTCAGATCTGAATAGTTTATATCAGCTTGACATAGTTAAATACCTCAAACTACAGAAAACTTAATTCAACAAACATTCACTCACACCTACTCTGTACCAGGCCCTGTGCCAGGTATTAAAATGAGTAGGATGAGTAAGATCTAGACTGTGTTCTTCAAGTCTTTCTCAAGCATGAACTGCAGATCAAGACTCGCAGGCTATCACTGCTGACTCCTCCCCAGTCCTGAATATGTCCCATCAATCCCCCCTTGAAAGACAGAGACTATGAAGTAACCTTCTAGAGGTCACCCTGGTTTAGGGGTTTAGGGGAAATTCCAGCATCGTGTTTAAGTTAGGAATACAGAGACGGGGAGACGGGAGTGAGAATGGGGGAGGGTTCTCTGCGGATTGGAGATGCCCTCTCCCATCCCTAGTCAGAGCTGGTCTGGAACACTTAGCTGGAAAACAAGCTCATGAAATTTGCTTGTGTTTTAAATGCCTTGTCATCAACAACTAATTTCTTCTGCAATAAACTAAAATGCTACCACTGGCAAATAAGAACAGTCAGACCCAAAAGCAGCAGCAGCAGCAGGACCCCTCTACCCTACTTGACATGCTGAGTTCATGCCAGGCCAGAGGACTCCACCCGTCTCCAAAACAGCCAGATGGCTCCTGGGTACACACAGAACTTGAGTGAGAAAGATACTGCCCTTAGGAGCTAGCTGCACGGCTCCCTGGAGGCACCTGGCTCATTGCTCCCATTTTCCCAATGAGGAATCCCTTCAAAAGCCTTTGAAGAGAGTGAGTCATGGAGTGGTCAAGTGACTTAGAATCAGACAGGGCCCATCAGGAACTGCACTACAGGAATACTGCACCTCACCTCACACTTGGATCCTATTCGGACTTTTAAATCTCAGTCTCCTTGAAATTATGGCTTCTAAGTATAGGGACCAGGTTGGAATGTCTCATTTGTTTCTGCTATCTCTGTGGCCTGTCCTAGGCCTAGAACAGGGGTCGGGAATCTTTTTGGCTGAGAGAGCCATGAACGCCACATATTTTAAAATGTAATTCTGTGAGAGCCATACAATGAGCCGTGTACCTTACGCATCATCCAATAAAAATTTGGTGTTGTCCCAGAGGACAGTTGTGATTGGCTCCAGCCACCCGCAACCATGAACATGAGTAGTAGGAAATGAATGGATTGTAATACATGAGAATGTTTTATATTTTTAACCTTATTATTTTTTTTTATTAAAGATTTGTCTGCAAGCCAGATGCTGCCATCAAAAGAGCCACATCTGGCTCACGAGCCATAGGTTCCTGACCCCTGGCCTAGAACATGATGAAGGAGCTCACACTATGCTGCTTTGTCTGAGTTCTTGAAACCAGGGGCATAGATTACCAACAACGAGAGCACACTGGAGTCTCTGGGGAGCTTAACACAAACTACTGATGCCTGAGCCCTCACCTGGATCAAGTGCAGTTGGAATGCCCAGTGATTCTAATGAGCAAGTTGTGCTGAGAACCACTGATGCAGCTTCTCACAGAACCAAAGCATCGCCATCCTGCCTCTGGATGGAGCCCAAAGTCGCAATGATCTTTGAATTCATTGTTCTTGGAAGGTGACTTCCAATGAAATATCCTTGCCAAGCAAGGCTTTCACCATGGCAGTCCCAAGGTATTATTCAAAATCAGGAGCGGCATCCTTTCTCCCTGTTAATGTTCACATACTGCCATCTAGTGGTTTCTTCGGCTTTTTCCGGAGCTGTGTCTCATAAACAATTGTGCCTCAGCTGTAGCTGAGAGATTTCATGAGGAGCCAGAACCCCAACACATTTTATTATTTGGACCCTTTTTACTTGCAAAGTGTCTCATGATTTCTTCTCCCAGGGTATTTACATGTCTTTGATTCTATTTGGATAGAGAGGCCAGGCCCAAAATGAGAAGTAGGATGATAGCTTTGCAGGTTCAAGGACCGGACCTGCACGGGAGCCCTGGCTCAGAGGCGCGCCAGTCATATGCCCTTAAGACATCATTTCACTGCCTGATGCTTCAGTTTGCTCATTTGAAAGACAGAGAGAATAACCTGACCCTAGCCATGACCAGGAAGTTTTTGCAATTAATAAGTGAGGTCGTTAATGTGCAAATTTGATGCAAATGTCCGTAATCATGAAAGTAAACACACACACATATGTATACACACACAAATAGAGATAGATTCATTGCTATGTGGGTTCTCACACCTGTGGTACGTGAAGAATCAATAATTCATTGTTAAATACCGTATTTTTCGCTCTATATGACGCACCTGACCATAAGACACATTTAGGGTTTTAAGGAGGAAAATAAGAAAAAAAATATTCTGAACCAAATGGTGTGTTAAAATATTTAATAAAATATTGTATTTTTTGCTCCATAAGATACACAGGCATCTTCCCCTCCACTTTTGGGGGGGGGGGGGAAGTGCGTCTTATGGAGCGAAAAATACGGTATCTGGGAGGTAATCCTATGATCTTGAAGATGACAAAGTTACCTTTCAAATTGATAGCCACGCATTTTTTGTCTAATGGACAAAGTTCACATGCCACTGAATTTTAGTGAAGGCACACTAGCTTGACTGAGAGGTCACCGAAGCAGAGGACCCCGGAGATGAGGATGTCAGAGGCTCCTCAACCTCATTATGGATTTGGAGAGAATACTGGGGAAGACCTGGGGAGGAGTCTAACCAGGAAATGGGCGCATGGCAGTCCCAACCAGGGAAATGCAAGGTGAAGTCTCCATCGCGGGGATACCAGATGTGAGAGCAAATCGGGAAGCTGCAGAGAGAAAAGCCTCCCAGGAGCATCCTAACCAGGGAAGTTCTGGTGCAGGTTCTACCTGCGGACGGGGCTGATTGACAAGGGGCACCTTCAAGAGTCCTGCAACTTTGAGATCCGCCTAGATGTAAACTTATTCATTGTGCAATTTATTATTTTTAAAGCAATTTTATAGGAAAATAATCAGGTAAACTAGTGGTTGACTTAATTTTCTATCTTTTGCCGGTTACTCTAGATTCAAAGAGCTAATAAGCATCTGATTAAAGCAAGTTAAAGGGAGGACTTAGAAAAAAAAATTTTAATGTTCCATTTGGAACAGCAGCAGGTCTCCAACTCTGGCATTTGCACGAATCACCTGGAAGCTAGTTAAAATGGGCCTCAGAGCAGAGATCCTGACTCCGGAGCTCTGGATGGGGCCCAGGAGCTCCCATTCCTAATGGACACTGTCCAGTGCTCCACAGGCAGTGCCCAGTGAAACCGGGGTCAAGCAGCCCCTTTTCTTCCAGTCTCCAGATGTTAGAGTGACACTGACTTTTGTCCAGTGGGGACGGGCATGGCAGATTGAGATAGGCTCAAGTTCAGAATGGAGAGCAAACTGCCCTAAACCTATGAACAGGAATCTAGTTCAGCAAAACAGAGTAGCTGATCATGGCGGCATCTAACAGTTGGTAGAAGTCAGTATCAAAAGACATCATCCAGGCCCTGGCTGGTTGGCTCAGTGGTAGAGCATCAGCCTGGCATGCAGGAGTCCTGGGTTCAATTCCCGGCCAAGGCACACAGGAGAAGCGCCCATCTGCTTCTCCACCCCTCCCCCTCTCCTTCCTCTCTGTCTCTCTCTTCCCCTCCCGCAGCCAAGGCTCCATTGGAGCAAAGTTGGCCTGGGCGCTGAGGATGGCTCGGTGGCCTCTGCCTCAGGCGCTAGAATGGCTCTGGTTGCAACAGAGCAACACCCCAGATGGGCAGAGCATCGCCCCCTGGTGGGCATGCCAGGTGGATCCCGGTCAGGTGCATGCGGGAGTCTGTCAGACTGCCTCCCTGTTTCCAACTTCAGAAAAATACAAAAAAAAAAAAGACATCATCCAGCAGGTCACAAGACACAGCCAAGCACTGGGTGTCTGACATGTGATTTCTCTGGTTCTCATTACAGGAAGAAAGGCTGCTTTACCATTAAGGTAGAATTCACCCCTTACTGTTCCTACCATACCATCACCAGGAAGTACTGCAGCACCTTCCAAGGTCTCATATCTAAAGACAACTCAAATGTCCCTTTTCTTTCAAGATGCCAAATCAGAACTAATCATTGCTGAAATTTGTAAGCATTTATTTAACAACTAATCATGGGCTGGGCATGTTGCAAATGTTATCTCACATAATAATACAGTGATACAAGTTGGGATCATCATCTAGAACAGAGGTCAGCACAGTGTGGCCCCCAGGCCAACTAGACAGTCACCTGTTTGTATAAATAAGGCTTTATTGGAACACAGCCACACCCACTCATTACATATTGTCTTTGACTGTGGCAGATATGAGTAGCTACGGAATGGCCTACAAAGCTGAATATTTACTATCTAGCTCTTTACAGAAAGTTTGCCAACCCTGGTCTAGAAAGCCGAGTAACACGCCTAAGAGAGTCCAGCAAGTATTTTGAATCCTTCTTAAAGAAATAATTTAAAGCCAGGCTCTCTGACTTCTAAATTAATAAACAACCATGCTTCTACTCTTTCTAACCTCAGCATGTTGTTTGTATCTCATTTAAAGCATTTATCAACCTTTCACTGATAAGAGAGGCCATTCACTTATTCAATCAATTTTTATTTGAGCTCCTACAAATATGATAGGGTTTCGCCCCCTAACATCGAAATACTAGAGAAATGACCTTCAAACTGTTCACATTATTAACCTCTATCAGTAAAACAACTTTTGAACACACAACTACAATATAGGTATATTATTTAATCATGAAGTATATATGTATATCATTGTACCAACGTTTCAGGCATGTTAAAAAGCAAACAAAAAATAAAGATGGGAGTTCAAGTCTCTTCTTCCCCTGCCCAACTTTGGAAACCACTGGAATAGAAGATTTGTAGGATGTCATGGAGAGTGCCAAGGAGAGAAGTGAGCACGGCTTAGAGAGAAATGAGGAATTAAATGTTGCAAAGGGATATCAGAGGAAGAACTTTTGACCTGAGTCTTGAAAAATGAGCAGGAGATCATCAGGCAAAGAAAAGGGAAAGGACCTTCTACACAAGGAAGACACAGAGGTGAGAGGCAGCGTGCTGTGCTCAGATACAAGGGTGCTGTCATCTGTGAAGGAGAAAGATGAGGCGCTCGACATGTTGAAGCCAGGTTCGGACGGCCCTTCAGTGTCAGGTGAACTCTCAAGTTCACCCTGATGGCAAAGACCAGCTAGTGAAGCAGAGTTGGGACTATGAGGTTGATGTTAAAAAGATCTCTTTGGAAGTGGGGTGACAGAATTTAAGGGGACACTGGAAGCAGGAAGGTTAGTTCACAGCAGTCAATGAACACTTATTTGTTCCAGTTATGTAATCAAGTTTCCCTCAATTAAAAGTTGAGAACTCATCAAAAGCAATGGTGGCCATAGTCACCTTTTTATTCTTCCCCTCTGCACCCAACATGGAGCTGATATATAAAAGCTAATGATGATTTGTTGAATTATACTGACTTGACACTTTCTCCCATTGTAAGAATGACATTTCCCTGGATATATTTTTGCTGCCTCTGGAAAACCAACATGGCCCCGGGGTCTATACCTGAGATGGGAAGATAAAAGGACATGAGGAGACATGACTCCATACGAAAGGATCACGGGCCTCGAGAAAGACCGGCACCAGGGCTGACTCGGCACGCGAAGAAACTGCTGAGGACGCGTGTCAGACCAGCCTGGCTGAGCGCATGTCTCCAGGCCACGGCCTGATGAGTCAGTGGGTGCCGGTGGGGCACCAGGCAATGTGGGAAGGCTGGGTGCTGATGACTGCTGGGCAGAAAGGTAACCGATCAGGCACAAGTGCAAAGACAGCTCTGGTGCCTCCCGCCAGGGAAGTCAGGAGGAAGCCCGCAGCTCTGGGCTGCCAAGACAGGAATTCAAGAAGCAGCTCTTCACCCCTCACCTCTTTCTAGCTGAGTGTGGAAGAGCAAAGGGTTTGCAAAGGGCCACAGAAAATGAGCTTCTCTAGGAAGAGAAAACAGACTTGAATGGAAAAGCCACCTTAGCTTGACCTAAGGATCCCATTTAGGGGCATTCAGAAACCTCTAAAAAATAATATAACCACAGATACATAACTGGAGAGTCTGCCTCTTTGGCCTCAAAGAAACCTAGCCACTAGTAAGATGAGAATAACACTAAAGATTTGCAGAGGAAATCCTTTACGTAGTAGCTCTCAGGAAGATTGTTTCAAATACTTAGTTTAATATAATTTATCATAAAAATAGGTCAAAGAGAAAAGTCATATGCCGATTCCTATGAACACTGGAGAGGTGTTTGAAAAAGTCAAAACCTGTCCTTGGTTTTAAAAAAATATTTTAAATAAGAACAGAGGGTTGCTTCTTCAATACTAGAAGATATATATCTCAACCAAAAATCCATCAAGCTTCTCTATCAGGGAACCAGGACGAGGAGCACTTCACACCATTGAAGTCAGAAGACAAGGAAGTTCCTTGTAACCACTACAATTTATTTTGAGGCTACTAACCAACTCAAGAGCCAGATAAGATAAAGAAGTAATAAATATAAAACTTGGAAAAGACGTGATCAAGTTATCAGTACTTACAGATAACATTATTATTTGCTTACAATATCCAAAAGACAATTGACAAATATTTTGAAATGAGAGAATTTGTTAAAGTAGATGGACACAAAAGTAATATGCTGAAACTATATGCAAACAATAGTAAATTGGGGAAAAAAACCATTTATAATAGAAACAAACAGGAAAAGACCTAGGATTAAATGAGACCTAGAAACAGAAAATAGGTCTACAAGATCTACATAACAGAAAATTTGAAAATGCTACTCAGAGACCAACACAGGCAAACAAATGGAAGACATGCTGTGTTCTTTATCAAGAACACGGGGTATCATAAAAAACACTCGTTCTCTTACGCCGATCGATAAACTTAACACCCTTGCAATAAAAATACCAATGGAATTCTTTTTTAACCCAGCAAGTATAGGCAAGCACACTCTAGGAAATAAACAGGTAAGAGTAATTTTAAAAAAATATCAGGAAAGGGGGTAAAGAGAGAAGAGCAATCAGAGGGGCCCAGCCCTACCAGACACTTAATGTTTAGAAAGCTATTCAAAGGTAAAGTAGTTTGAGATAGGCTCTCAAACAGATAGATCCATGGTATAAAGTAGAAAGTTCAATAATAAATACAAATATATATTATAATATATGTAGGAACAGGGAGCATTTTTATATCAATGAGAAGAGGAAAACTATTCAATAATAGATGTTTTGTTAACTGGGTAGCCATCTGGAAGGTAAAATAAAGTTGAATCCATACCTCACATCCTACATGAAGATAAATTCCAGATATATCATAGATTTAAACATGAAAGAATAAAACTAAAAAATACTGAAAGTAAACAGGAAAGTGTTCTTTGTATTTTAAAATAGGGAGAGGGTAATTCTAATTATTACAGAAAATTTAAAAAAAACCTAATAAATGAGTCTACATGAAAATAATTATGCCTGGCTTTTTCCATGAAAAGAAAAACAATGTAACTCATATCACAAATAAGTGACTAATTTCCTTTAATTTATAAAGAACTCCTACAAATCAGTAAGAAAGAAGATGAACGTACAGATCTTGGAAAGGAAATGTGAATGCCTCCTAAACAATTGTTAAGATGTCTCAATATCACTCATAGTATAGAAGGCAAATTAAAACCACAATGAGGTATCATTCATCATCTATCACTTTGGCAAGGATTGAAACGTTGGGTAACATACCCTGTGGGCCAGCACTCGGGAGAAGAAGCATCCCCAACGTGGCTGGCGGAGCTGTGGATCGCCAAGGGATCTATGGAGGAGAATGCGGCACCATCCATCTGAACTTTCAATACGGATGTGCTTTGATCCAACGGTTCCACTTCTAAGAATTTAAACTACTTGTCTAAAATAAGCTGTGTTCACTGCAACACTGTTTGTGCTAGCAAAATTTTGGAAACAATAGGGATCAAGTAGATTAAATTATAATCTGTCCATATGCTGTTGTTTTTAAAGTTGCAGCAGCCCCGTGTGTCCTAAAGGCAAATAATTTCAATGATATATTTAAGGTGGAAAAAAAGCAAGGTTTAAAAAAATAATAAGAAAAAGTAACAAATATATTCATGCATAAATTACCTCTAGAAAAAATACACACAGAAAAAAAAAACTGGTAAGAATGAAAGCTTCTGTAGAAAGGATCAGGGTAGCTAGGAAACAAGGGTAGGAGGGAAAGTTATTTTTCACTGTGTTCCCTTGTGTACTTTTAAAATTTTGTAGCATAAGCACCACCTATAAGAAAAATAATACCACTGTAATTTTTTAAAACATGTACCACCACCATCTCTCCGTGGTGATGTTCCAATTTGTGGTCTTGTGAATGGTCTATCCAGGCACAGATTCGAAAGATCTGGATACTTAAAGGGGTCTTACCTCATCTAGTTCAGCCTCCCTTATAACCCTTGAATCCTCCCTGCAGTCATGCAACTAGAATATAGGGACCACAGACATGGATGTCACCGGGGAGTTTGTTAGAAATGTAGACCCTCAGATCCCAAACCAGACCTATTGAATCAAAAACTGCATTAACTGGAACCCAGGTGACTTCTGTGCACATTCAAGTCTGACCAAGGCTTCCTCTATCATGCTCCTGAAACAGCACCAGGAAGTGGGAAGGGAAGGGGTGACCACTTCCTTTTAAATTCGCCTCTTCGTCTTTAATTACTATATACTGGGCACCAGTAATGTGCCAAAAGGTCACATAAGTAATTAATCTTCATTAATCCTCACAATTACTCTATGAGCCACCTAGTCTCCCAAGGTGAGGAGCAGGTACTAATAGCAGCATGAGAGATCATTCTAGGCAGAACCTTTAAATTGCATACCGTTTTCTTACAGAGTGAGGATATTACTCTTCTTGCAAATCTTTTCAAAGCTTTAATTATTTTTTTAAAAAAGTCAGTTTGGTGCTACTGTGTCTTTCAGAGATCTTTTTAAATATTTTATAACCCTCCCTTTTATTTTCCCCTTAACAACTCGGACTCTCTCTTTTAACAACTCTGTTATTAAGTTATTATAATGAGCCTAAGCTATCTGCCTGTAGCATCTACTCACTGGTTGTAATGCTACCTCTTTGGTCCACATACAGAAAAGAACTAAGAGAACTCATCCAATGAGACCTCAAAATACTCTCCACCGGGACTATGAATGGGTACTGATGATGCAGAAATAAGAAGGCAGATCAATGACAAGCACTCAGTAGCTCAAAAACAAATTCAGGTTTATTTTGGACCTGATCAAATAGGTCTTCAAATCAGAAGTGAAAAAATTTTAATAAATGGCATAACTGGATAAATTGGGAAAGTGTACACAAACAAGAATTGAATAGGTTGAAGATTTAAATGTAAGAAACATACATAAATATTAATATGTATATTATGTTAAAGAGGAGAGGAAATTCCTAAACACAGCATTCAAAGCACAGCCTGAAGGGTTAAATGGACTTAAAGTTTTTCAATTGCTATACCTCCTACCCATCACAAAGTTAAAAGACAATAGATGTCTGGGATAAAATACCGGCAATATACATGACATCATAACCACCCATAGAAGAGAGAGCTTACAAATCAATAGGAATCTAAGTTTTAAAATGAGCAAAGGAGAAGAGCAAATAAGTCCAAAATATAAAATACAAATATTTTTTTAAAAAACAAAAAAAATTATCACTATTAATTAAATAAATGAAATGTAAACACTGTAATTATCAACTATAAAATTAGGAAATATTAATGAGCATTGAACTGGGATATGTGAGGATATAAAGAAATGTGCATGATTATATACTGATGACAGAAATTTAAATCAGTATGATTTTTCTCAACTGCAGTTTGACTATTTGTACTTTATAAATTAAAAATAGTTTGCCCTTGCAAATCTACTTCCAGAAATTTAACTGTGGAAATAAAGGTTGAAAGAGAGGAAGAAAGGAAGGAAGGAAGGAAGGAAGGAAGGAAGGAAGGAAGGAAGGAAGGAAGGAAGGAAGGAAGGAAGGAAGGAAGGAAGGAAGGGAGGGAGGGAGGAAGGAGGGAGGGAGGAAGATGAAGAGGTACAACTAAATGTCCAACAATAGGGAATTGGTTGAAAAAATTATGGTATGTCTGTCTAATACAGGGGTCGGGAACCTATGGATTGCAAGCCAGATGTGGCTCTTTTGATGGTTGCATCTGGCTTGCAGACAAATCTTTAATAAAAAAATAATGTTAAAAATATAAAACATTCTCATGTATTACAATCCATTCATTTCCTACCACTCATGTTCATGGTTGCAGGTGGCTGGAGCCAATCACAGCTGTCCTCTGGGACAACATCAAATTTTTATTGGATAATGCGTAATGTACATGGGTCATTGTATGGCTCTCATGGAATTACATTTTAAAATATGTGGCGTTTATGGCTCTCTCAGCCAAAAAGGTTCCCGGTCTAATAGAATACAATTTAATCATTTAAAACAGTGGTCCCCAACCCCCAGGCTGCGAACCAATACCGGTCTGTGGGCCATTTGGTAAGGGTCCGCAGAGAAAGAATAAATAACTTACATTATTTCCGTTTTATTTATATTTAAGTCTGAATGATGTTTTATTTTTAAAAAATGACCAGATTCCCTCTGTTAAATCCGTCTAAGACTCACTCTTGACGCTTGTCTCAGTCACATGATACATTTATACCGTCCCACCCTAAAGGCCGGTCCATGAAAATATTTTGTGACATTAAACTGATCCATGGCCCAGGGGAGGGAAGGAGGGAGAGGGGAGGAGGAGGGGGAGGGGCAGAAAGAAAACTAGATAGAAGGTGATGGAGGACAATCTGACTTTGGGTGATGGGTATGCAACACAATTGAATGACAAGATAACCTGGACATGTTTTCTTTGAATATATGTACACTGATTTATTGATGTCACCTCATTAAAATAAAATTTTATTTATTTAAAAAAAAAAAGGTCCATGGCCCAAAAAAGGTTGGGGACCACTGATTTAAAAGATACAGTATGCCTGACCTGAGGTGGTGCAGTGGATAAAGCATCGACATGGAATGCTGAGGTCACCGGCTTGAACCCTGGACTTACCCAGTTGATGCTTCCCACTACCACCCCCACCTTTCTCTCTTCTCTACTCTCTAAAAAAATTAATAAAAGATATAGTATATTTAGTAATAAGAAAAAATTAAGACTATATTATTGAGTGGGGGAAAAGAATTGAAAACACCACTCTGAAAGCAATCCCTAAGTGTGCGTGTGTACGCGTGTATTGAATATATAAAAATATGTTCATACAATGTTTATTACAGCATTACGATGATGGCAAAAACTAAACAAACTTGAAACAACCTAGATTTCAAACAAAGTAGACTGGTTAAGTGACCTTAACATGGAAAGGGAGAGTCATTATTTTATACATTCCTGTTGTGTTTGAATTTTTTCTGTGTGCATTTATTACTATGTGTATATACTGGCTCGACTGCTCATAGATATATAGAGACAGACCCTAAAATATAATAGTAATTATCACTGGCTGCTGAGATTGTATTTTTATCTTTTTGTTTACCTTTATTTCCCTATCTTTCTATAGTTAACATGCATTAATAATATAGTTAATATATTTTAACCATTTCAAAAATAACTGGTGACTTAGGAAAAACATGATATAGTACCTTCAAAAGGCAGCATACAAACTTTTCAATAAATCTTGATTTTTTTTTAGTAAGTTTACATGCATAGAAAAATGACTGAAGAAAATGTGAATAACAGTTATCTGTCAGTGGGTTTAATAGGCAATTTTTCTTTTTCTTTACACTTTCCCTATTTATCACTGTTTTCCACATTCAATATTCATGACTTTATATCAGAAAAATATATTTTTTGAAATAAAAGGAAAAAAGGAACTATCCTCTCCCCACGTTGGAAGTAGATTCAACAGGGTGGAGGAAAGACACACGGATGTGAGGACTCTGGGCATTAAGGAGACAAAACGCCCAGCCTCCTCCGGCGCAGCCGCGTTAGGTAGCTGCAGAGGCCAGAGGGATGCCCTGCTGTGCCCTCGGAGAGCTCTGGAGTCCTGGGACTGGAGGAGACTTTCTCGGTTACTTCACTAACTCCTTCCTTAGACTCCGATCTAGCAGAGGCTCCACTGCTCCCGCTACATGGGAAACGCTGACTGGTCTTTCATTGGTCACATCCTTGGCAACAGGAAGGAAGGTAGACCTCAGCGTTGCACACTAATGGGACCAGGCTGCTCCCTGAGGTGGCCACGTTCCCTGGATGTGTATGCCACACTCACCTTCCTCAGATGTGCAAAATGTTGAACACAGGGGGCTCTTCCCTGCCCGCACCCTCTCTGGCTCCTCTGCCTCCTCTCTAAAGTAGTTGTTTCCGCTCAGACATGGGAGTTTCTCCGGGAGAGCCTTTTCCAGGTTTTAGGACCCAGGGACGATAATGACGCAAGTGCATTCTACAGAGGACCACAGTGCCCGTGGGAGCATCCGACACGGTGGTCATGCCCACGAGGCCCTGGTCATGGGAGTAACCACTCAACTTTCCATGAGTACCAGCTCAGTTCGGATGGGATCGAGAAACTCCCCTGCAACCAGCCTCACGCATTGCTCCCTCCCACGCAGGTAGGTGGGAGGGACTTTGCCACCGTGGCATTTTATGTGCTTTGGCATGCAAGGGCATTTCATCAAACCAAAAAGGCAAAGCACTCCTTTGAGAAATGAGACATCCAGTTTTGAAGGGAACCTATCTATGGGTGGCATGAAACAGTTAAACTGCAAAATCCCAGAAGAATATCAAGTAGGCAATTGTCACTCCCAGCTTCGAAGTGAGAGATGGGAGGGAACCAGTACAAAACAGCTTCTCGGTGGTGATGGAAGGCGTCCCATGTAACCCTAAAGCCAGAGTTGGAGGGATATTAGTAATGTCCCTCCAATCACCAAAGCACAAAAAAGAAAAAATGAAGAATTTGTATAGTGTGTGTGTGTGGGGGGGGGGGGTGTTAGTGCTCAATATAATTAACTCAGAGCAACCCATGTGGTGGCAAACACAAATAGTTCATACTGGTTATCAGTTCTCAGAGCATAAGAAATCACCTGGGATGTATCTAAAAATTACAGATAACCACACCCCAACACTTTTAATGTAATTGGTCTAGAACCAGGGCAGGGCATTGGTACTTTTTAAATGATCCCCCAAGTGATTCCAATGAATGGCTAGGATGCAAACCCCCGAGCTAGTGCAAGAGAAGCATGATGGGGGAAACTGTGCACAGAAAGCAGACTTGGAGCAGAAAGACTGAGACCCAAGATTGGAGCCTACAATCTGTTTCCACTCAATTGCCAGAGGGGTCTTTCTAAAAGGGAAATATCACCCTGATCCCGTTTAGATCCCTTGAGAGGTCCCAATGGCCCATCAGGTAAGAGCCTCCTTAGCTTAAACCAGTGGTTCTCAAAGTGTGTGCCAGGGCACACTGGTGTGCCCTAGGAGATTTCCAGGTGCACTCTATGGTATTCCAGAGAAATATGTGCCTGTTGGGGACTAAAAAACCAACAGGGTTTTTGGAGTTTAGATTGTTAGGGGATAGAGGTGTGGGGAATTGGCTGTAGGCTGACAGTCTGCCCAACACCCCACCTCACTTGCCTGATTAGGTTGCAAAAGGCTGTTAAGTTGTGGTGCTGGATTGTTTACACTACCCCCCATGTTCCCCAGAAAGACTGGAGGCAAGTTTCTTCTATCCTTTGTCTGGTATAAAGTTAAGATGATATGTATGGTGGGGGTTTTCTGCACTCAACGCAATTAAGAGTAAAAAAAGAGGAATTCTTCAATGTATTGATGAGGAAATGAGAATTTGCCTTTCAAATATATGCCCCAAACATTGAAGAAATTGCTAGGATACATCAGGCTCATGTTTCTCATAAACACAAGAATGAAAAAACTTAACACATTTGCGCTGGGACCTGCCAAATTTACTAAATCTTACTAAGAATGTATATATATATATATATATATATATATATATATATATATAAAGATAACTTTTTTTAACCCCTCTTTTATACAAATTCTAAAAAAGCATAACAAAAAATGTAACATAAAATTTTTTTTAATGTCAGAATAAATTTAATTTTGTTGTATTTATTTCCTTTAATTACCATAAAAGAACGCTTGGACTTTATATATTTTCTTTAATATTTGACTTAATTATTATAACATATTTCTCAGAAATTTGTATATAGTGCACCTACAATTAATGGTAGGATTTTAAATGCACCCCAACTTCAAAAATTTGAGAACCACTGGCCTAAACTGTAAGGACCTCTCACAATCCAGCCCCTGACTTCCTCTTCCTGCTCACGCTCTATGCTGTACTATTTATCTTCCCCCTAAAGTTTCATTTCACATTTCCCTACCATCTCTGCTTCTGTCCAAAGTTTCTTCCCTCACCCTCACACTAGACCCTCACACTTATCTTTTAAGGCTCAGGTCAAAAGGCTCATAGTTCCCATCATTCCAGTAGAATTGGTCTCTCCTTTCTCTCTGCCTTGTGTACAAGCCTCTCTATCAGCATCTGTTACTGTGATTTTCAGAGTAGTTACTGTAATTAGGCATTTGCCTGTGTCCCCAATAAACAGAGCCCCTTGAGGCTTAGAGTCTTATTCATCTAAGTCATAGTGCAGCCTAGAGATACCACACTCGGTCATGAGTTCAGGCCAGGCCCTAACATTAGAGCCCAAGTCAGGAACACAAACAGAGTTCCAATTGGTAGATGTCTCAACTATTAAAGAGTTATTAAGTCTATCCAGCTCCTGTTAAATAAAAATATGAACTATCCTCCTAACTTGGAAAATATATCCTCCACAATCTGGAAAGCCATGTTCAAGTGCAGACTTCTGGGCCTCCTCAGGGATCTACACTAGAACTAGGAGACCCAAGGAAAACAGACCCTTCCCCCGATCCTGGCCCACCTCCTTTTCATCCCTGAACCAGCTCTTACTTTAGTGTGAAGGATCTTCCATGTGCATTAGGGCTTGCCCAAGCCCGCATGTCCTAACACCATCCATGCCCTCCTCAAACAGCTGCTCTTTGACCGCCATTTTGGGGCTAGGACTTCACCCAGTGATGCAGTAAATCCAAGGGAGAATGACCTGAGAAAGGGGAAACATGGGATCTAGAACAGGCTCTGAGTTGTTTGGGCAAAAAAGTAAGAGTTCAGAGTACCCATGGGGAGCTGGAAGAACACCAAAAGGGAGCCCTCAAAAGCTTAGAACCCAGGGGCCCTTCTTGTACAAATTCAAGTGCAGTTCTGCTTAAGATTCATTCTAAGTATCATCACCTCCTCCAAGAAGCTTTCCCAGATTCCCCTAGAGTCTGGCCAGACATTGTCCCTTTATACTCTCCAAGCACCTTTGTGCATATATCAAACTCTGCGCTTAGCCCAGTGTATTACAATGACCTGTACCTCCATCTGTCATTCTCACTACACAAGGAACTTCCTGAGAACATGGACTATACCTTAATTGTTACTGTGGACTTCCAGGCTTCTAGCACAGAGCATGACATAGGGCAGGACCCTAACCAGTTGGCTAGTGAGTGAATTCATACAGCAGATGATGAATGGAGAGGATACTCACCAGTCCAGACACTAACTCTCTTCACCTCTCCAGCCCCAGGTTTACTGGAGACCTCCTGAAGACAAAGTAGCAATTGACATTGGCAACTAATATGAACTCTAGTCCCACCTATATACAATTGATGTCTTATTACAAGTACATTATTCATGAGGAAACTAAATTGCTTCATTTCATACTGGAATTTCAGTTCACAAATGATCCTTTTTCTATATTGATTATGTGACCTCCTCTCACCCTAAACCACCACCCAGTCCCCCAAAAAAACAACATTCTAAGGCAGTGGTTCTCAAACTTTTTGAAGTCGGGGCGCATTTAAAATCCTACAAATAATTGTAGGCACACTATATACAAACTTCTGAGAAATATGTTATAATAATTAAGTCAAATATTAAAGAAAAAAATATAAAGTCCAAGTGTGCTTTTATGGTAATTAAAATAAATACAACAAAATTATATTTATTCTGACATTAAAAAACATTTTTATGTTACATTTTTTTTTTGTTATGCTTTTTTAGAATTTGTATAAAAGAGGGGTTAAAAAATAACAAAAAAGTTATCCTTTTATATCTATAGATACATTCTTAGTAAGATTTAGTAAATTTGGCAGGTCCCAGCAAGAATGTGTTAAGTTTTTTTATTCTTATGTTTATGAGAAACATGAGCCTGATGTATCCTAGCAATTTCTTCAATGTTTGGGCATATATTTGAAAGGTGAACTTTCATTTCCTCATCAATACATTGAAGAATTCCTCTCTTTTTACTCTTAATTGCGTTGAGTGCAGAAAACCCCCACCATACATATCATCTTAACTTTACACCAAACAAAGGATAGAAGAAACTTGCCTCCAGTCTTTCCGGGGAACATGGGGGGTAGTGTAAACAATCCAGCACCACAGCTTAACAGCCTTTTGCAACCTAATCAGGCAAGTGAGGTGGGGTGTTGGGCAGACTGTCAGCTTACAGCCAATTCTCCACACTTCTGTCCCCCAAAAATCTAAACTCCAAAAACCCTGTTGGTTTTTTGGTCCCCAGCAGGCACATATTTCTCTGGAATACCATAGGGCACACCTGAAAATCTTCTAGGGCGCAAACTTTGAGAACCACTGCCCTAAGGACTTAGTGAAGAGAACCTAAACAGTGAGCACATGGGTTTATCTCTAAGCAAGCCCTATAAACCACACCTCTCATCAGCAGGACTTGAACTGAACTTCTTCTGAATAAGTGAGAGAGGCCCTTCTACTCACATCCCTTATTCTGAAGGACATTCCAAGTCCTTGTTGACAGAACCACCTAGGAGAAAGCATTTCCCTCCAGGAGGAAATGCCTCTGCTAAACCTCTAGATGATGAAAGAAGCAATTTGCAGGTGAGATTAGAGTAAGTTTAATATGGTAGCATGCCTCTTGATTCACATAGCAGTGGCTGAATCCTCGGTCTGTTCGGTTTCTTTTACATCCTCCAATTCAGGCAGAGATGTTATGAAGTTGTGCAATGGGCAGATTGTAATCGCCTGCACCCAGGGAGCGGCACCGAAGTGAGTGCAGTGAGTCAGAGACCACAACAAAGCCTTCCTGGCATGTCGGGCTCACTTGGCAAACCCAGAGGATGTAAAATTGACAGCAAGACAAGGAGCATCTTTGTTATTTGTCAACAAATTTCGGTGACCATTGCAGAGTCTTGGCAACCTGACACAGGAAAGCCTCGGGGGAAGGAATGGGGCAGCAAGTACATAGGATGACAGAAAACTTCTCTCTGCAGATGCGCAGCTATTGGACAGGTGTTTCAGCAAAGATTTCTGTCTGACCCCAGTGACCTACTCACCGTGTTCAGGGAAACAGGAGGGTGCTCCTATAGTTGCTGTGTGACCCCCAAATGGATGTGGATAATCAGCTGGCCTCTGAATAAGAAGTCAAATATCTAGCTCTAATAGCTGCCTGCTATGTGATTATGTGACATCTGAGCCTCTGGTTCCATGTGTTTATAAAATGGGAATAATATCTGCCCTGCCCAACCCATGGGATTGTTGTAAATATCAAACAAGATAATGAAAGTAAAACAGTTTGTAGCTACAAAGATCAGTACAAATAATATTTTTATCACCACTGCTTTTGGTACGAGAAGACGTCAACTCCAGAGAGACTGGGCAGAAGCTGATTGGCTTGTATTAGCCTCATAGGACTTTATAAACTAATGTAGAGCTATCAGAACATCTGTGCTTGCTATATTATTCTATTTTCACTGTGGAAAAACTGTGGAAAAATATCACTGATGGCTCTCCCAAGGGCTTAACACAGCCCACCTGCACAGCTCCACTCCTGGGAATCTACCTATGCCTTGGGCTCAAATTCTCTGTCAGTCCACATCTAATGAGCACCTATTACAGATCAAGCCCTTTGCTAGTCACCGGGTACACAAATACCAGCAAGACAGCCATGTTACCTGTTCATGGTGAAATGCAGGACAGAAACAAATCAACCATTCAGAGCACTGCACGCTCCAGGTTACTTATATACAAGGCACAGAGAATGAGAAAAAGATGGGACAGCCCAAAAGACTGGAAGAAAGTGGCACCCAAAACCAAGGTGCAAGAGAACATCAAGACTGAATGTGGCCCTGGCCAGTTGGCTCAGTGGTAGAGCGTCGGCCTGGCGTGCAGAAGTCCCGGGTTCGACTCCCGGCCAGGGCACACAGGAGAAGCGCCCATCTGCTTCTCTACCCCTCCCCCCCTCCTTCCTCTCTGTCTCTCTCTTCCCCTCCCGCAGCCAAGGCTCCATTGGAGCAAAGATGGCCCGGGAGCTGGGGATGGCTCCTTGGCCTCTGCCCCAGGCGCTAGGGTGGCTCTGGTCGCAACAGAGCGACGCCCCGGAGGGGCAGAGCATCGCCCCCTGGTGGGCAGAGTGTTGCCCCCTGTTGGGCGTGCCGGGTGAATCCCGGTCGGGCGCATGCGGGAGTCTGTCTGTCTCTCCCCGTTTCCAGCTTCGGAAAGATGCAGGGAAAAAAAAAAAAAAAAAAAAAAAAAGACTGAATGTGCTGTGTGAAGCCCCAAAGTCGGACAGCGTCCAAATTCCCCAGGGCCTGTAATGCACAGAGACAGGTTGATGCCAACATGGCTGAGACAGAAAGATAAGTTCACTTTGATTCTTAGGAAGTCACTCTTCTCACAGAGCGAAAGAAGGAATAGTCAATTCCACTACATCATATCCTGGAAGAGCGTAGTCTGTTAATAAGTAAGTGATCGTGCCCTACAAGGAGAGAGATTTAGAGGCTGCCAGACTGAGAGGGCACCTCCAGTCTAACTATCCCTGTGGCAGGGTCACTGCTTTCCCATTGCCTAACATCAGTATTGATGGTAATGACACACGCTGTATCACCGTGTTTCCTGCGCTGCCTCATTCGTCCCCCTCATAGTCCTTCGAGTGGTAAAGCGTTTTGCATCTTCTGATAAAATATCCGCCACCTCACAAGATGTCCCATTCTATTTTCAAAGCATTTTGGTTTAAAAAAAAAAAAAAAAGTCCTTTCTTGTTGAACTAAAATCTTCCTGCCTGTAATTTCCACATTAGTTCTGCCTCTTGGGGCCGGATAAAGCTGGTTTATTTGAACATAAAAATGGTGTTTCCCCCTAGCCTTCTCCGTCTCTTTCCCTCTCTTTAATGGAAACATATCAATTACCTCTTTCAATCATTCCCTCTGGGTCAACATGCTGAGTCATTTCGTCATCCCTGATAGCTCTCCTTTGAACAGGGTGACATGGCTTTAACCCTCTAGACCAGCAGAGAAGACAGAAGCCTCGGCTGTTTGAGGAACGGTAGCGCTTTCCTGGAAATGCCCATCGGGTGTCCACCTGCT
This sequence comes from Saccopteryx leptura, assembly GCF_036850995.1. Taxonomy (NCBI): domain Eukaryota; kingdom Metazoa; phylum Chordata; class Mammalia; order Chiroptera; family Emballonuridae; genus Saccopteryx; species Saccopteryx leptura. The sequence goes on along the minus strand of NC_089504.1, from coordinate 25,783,845 downwards.
CACTCAGCTCAGCACCTGCACCTCTCTCGAACCTCTCAGTCCTTGCATCCACGCCTAGCTCTTCCTAGAGTGGAAATCCCTCCAGGTCGCCTGCTGCTACTGCCTCTGCCTTTCTCCCACCTCACTCTCCACCTCTGGGGAGGAGCGAACACCTATCGATCGCTTACGCCGGGCCAGATGCTGGGAGAGATGCACTCAGGTCACTTACCTCATTTAAGTTTTGTGACAGCTCTGTGGGACAGTAACTTGTGCAAAGTCACACAGGAAATAAGTGATGGATTAGGTATTCAAATCCAGGTCTTTCCAAATCCAAAAATCCCCCTTACTGAAATCGAGAGTTGCACAGTCCAATACAATAGCCACGGTGGACTGTTGCGTGTGTATGAAATTGGCTCTGATTTGAGATGTGATGTAAGGAGAAAATACACACTAGATTTTGAAGACTGGTTCAAAAAAAATGCAAAATCTCTCATTAAAACTTTTATGTTAAATGTTGGAGAGGCTGTGGAGAAAAAGGAACCCTCATACACTGTTGGTGGGAATGTAAAGTAGTACAACCATTATGGAAGAAAGTATGGTGGTTCCTCAAAAAACTGAAAATAGAACTACCTTATGACCCAGCAATCCCTCTACTGGGTATATACCCCAAAAACTCAGAAACATTGATACGTAAAGACACATGCAGCCCCATGTTTATTGCAGCATTGTTCACAGTGGCCAGGACATGGAAACAACCAAAAATCCCATCAATAGATGACTGGATAAAGAAGATGTGGCACATATACACTATGGAATACTACTCAGCCATAAGAAATGATGACATCGGAACATTTACAGCAAAATGGTGGGATCTTGATAACATAATACGAAGCGAAATAAGTAAATCAGAAAAAAACAGGAACTGCATTATTCCATACGTAGGTGGGACATAAAAGTGAAACTAAGAGACATTGATAAGAGTGTGGTGGTTACGGGGGGGGGAGGGGGGAATGGGAGAGGGAAAGGGGGAGGGGGAGGGGCACAAAGAAAACAAGATAGAAGGTGACAGAGGACAATCTGACTTTGGGTGATGGGTATGCAACATAATTGAACGACAAGATAACCTGGACTTGTTATCTTTGAATATATGTATCCTGATTTATTGATGTCACCCCATTAAAAAAATAAAATTATTATAAAAAAATAAAAATAAAAATAATCAAAAAAAAACTTTTATGTTAATTACATGCTAAAATAATATTTTTGACATATTGAGGTCAATAAAATATATTATTAGTTTCACATTTCATTTTTTTCTAATGTGGCTACCAGAAATTTTTAACTTATATATGTGCCTTGAATTGTAGCTTGCAATTTATTCCTTTTGCACATCCCTGATGTAGAACACCAGCATGAAAAGCCTCAACTCTTTGGAAATTACTACCCTAGTATAAGAGCACTTAACTCAAGAAGTGGCCATTTAATTAGTCTGGTACCAGGTGGGATGAGCAGCTCTGGACCAGTGATGGAATCACTGCATTCACCTTTGCTTTTCTGTATTCTGTTCTTGTCTATTGTTTCATTTCATGTTTTAAACTTCCTAGAGGCTTTTTCTGGGTGTAGCTTTATAAATGAAATAAATTCCACATAACTTACTATGCTTGGATAATACCATGTATTTTGAAACTGAAAATCATCCTTAGTAGGGATGGTTGAAGCTTCAAGAAGAAATAATTCTATATGTGATATTTTTCTGTTCTTCTAGGATGGTTTTTATATTTTTATTGCTCAGTGTGTTTGGCAAACAAGTAAGAGGTATTTGGGGTGAGGGGGGACGAATTTCTAAATCAGAAAATGGGACATAGTAACTGAAACCAAAATTATGTTCTTAAGAGGTCACAGAGTTTACTATCTGACACTAATAAAAATAATATCATAATATGTAGCATATCACAGTGTCTAACAAATTTGGCCTCACTTAGTCCTTACAAAAGACTATGAAATGGGGAGTAACAGACTTATAATGCCCATTTGCCAAATGAAAATTTGAGACTCCAGGAAGTTAAGTGAAGAACCCAGGCCTCTGAGTCTGACTGGCAATCTTTCTACCTTGCCTCCACTTTTGGAAAGATTACAAATCCGACAGTTCTTTCTCCTGTCTATATTGTATAAGGATTAGAGAAAGCGCCTTACTACGGGATAAAAGATTCATTACCAGATTAGCTTAGATGTCAAAGGAAAATACCTGACACAATCCTGGGCATGTGGTAGTTACTCGGTAAACTTAACTTTCCCTTCTGTGGCTTTCTCATACCAAGAAAATCCTCTTGATAATGTTACAAAATGATCACTTATCCCTGTTCTTGGCTTTCAGGTTAAAAATATGTGACTTCCTTCTGCTGAGTTATTTGGATGCTTTCTAACTTTGTCACTAGTTTCATCACATTGATTTAATCCTCTGTAAAGAGAACTTGAAAAATCGAAGACTAGGCCTGACCAGGTGGGGTGGTCAGTGGATAGAGCATTGACCTGGAATGCTGAGTACCCAGGTTCGAAACCCTGAGGTTGCTGGCCTGAGCACACGCTCACCAGCTTGAGAACAGGATCGCCAGCTTGAGCGTGCGATCATAGACGTGACCCAATGGTCACTGGGTTTGAGCCCAAGGTCTCTGGCTTGAGCAAGGTGTCACTGGCTCACCCAGAGCCCCCCAGACAAGCCACATATGTGAAAGCAATTAATGAACAAATAAAGTGACGCAACTATGAGTCGATGTTTCTCATCTCTCTCCCTTCCTGTCTGTCTGTCTCTCACACAAAAGGAAGAAGAAGGAAGGAAGGAAGGAAGGAAGGAAGGAAGGAAGGAAGGAAGGAAGGAAGGAAGGAAGGAAGGAAGGAAGGAAGGAAGGAAGGAAGGAAGGAAAGAGGGAGGGAGGGAGGGAGGGAGGGAGGGAGGGAGGGGAGGAGGGGAGGAAAAATCAAACAATAGGAAATCACTGGCTTGATGCTTTCAAGCTTTTCACATTAATTATTGTCAAGACTAAGCCTACTCATGATGATTTGACAAACCATCAGGTTCTCTATGAAATCCACATGTCTCTGTCACCTACTGCAACCTGCAAGGATGAAATGTAACAAATGCTAGTCACAGAAGCCTGCCTGTAGCTTGGGGTCAATCCAAGCTGCCAGTGCAAGGCTTTGATAGGAAAGACACACAGAATCAGCCATTATGATGTCAACATATGATATAATGCTAACTGTCATAATAATGCCTAATACTTATAATTACTTTAGAGTTTTAAAAGTGTTCATCTCTATAATCCCATTTAATTCCCAATTTACAGATTTAGAAGTTGAGATGTTACCAATCTTGTAGAACTAGCCCAGCCACACAAGCTACCTTACTCCTATTATGTCAGCTGGGGAATTTCCAGTTGCAAAATTCAACATTAAAAATAAATTTTTACTTCTATAACAGAAAAGTCAAGAAATGGTGCTGGATTTGTGGTAGCTTGACGAGGCAATGACATGACCATGAACCTGACTTGTCCTCTCTTTCCCCTCTTCCTTCTGCATGGTCACCTTTGTCCTAAGACCAGCCTCCATTATGGCTGCAAGACGGCTGTCTACAATTCCCAGTGCCACGTGTTTCTTCATCCACGTCCATTGGAGAGAGTGTGGGGAGTCAGTGCCTATCGTGGAGATTTTACTGCTGTTAGGTGTGCTAAGCTGAGTGGGCTAAAAGTTACTTAAAAGACTTGCTTCATAAAGCACCTGGTTATCCTGAGTTCCTGAAACAAAAGGAGACCAGGAGACACCTGTCAATATTAAAACTTGTTCAATAATTGTTCAAGAGACGTGGTTCCCTGCTCCCTGTGCGTAACCAGAGCTCAGTAATATTGATATCTTGACCACAGACCACACTAACAACTAATGGGCTGACTGTTGCCTGGTACTGAGACCAAACAGTTTACATTCATTTTATGCTCACAAGAAATTCTATAAAGATGAGACTAATTACTATCACCATTTCACAGATGAGGAAACTAAGGATCAGAGAAATTAAACAATTTACCCAAGCTCATCTAGGAGAGTAAGTCAGCTCCATTCCAGAGTCCACGCTTTTAAACATTGTGCCAATTGTGCTATTTGTCTTAGGTGGCCATGGTTTCTGCCTGGTGTCCTTGGAAACTCATGCCATTTACAGGGAGGTTCTTGAAAATCAAAACCCTTCTCTCATCACAATGTACCCCTTATAGAAGAAAGTCTAAAGAGCCCCTAGAATCTACTTTCAGACTCTTCCACTGTTTTAATACTTTCAAGAAAGAGCAGGGTTCTGGGATCCCACCACAGACCTGTGTTCAAATCCTGGCTTTGCTGTTTGACTTAGAACAAGTCCTGAACCCTGTGAGCCTTGTCTTCTCATCTGTAAGATGTAGATGTTCCCTGTGCTCAGGACGTCAGAGACATAGACAGGATCAGAGACTGGCGTAGAAAATGGCAGTAATCGTTAGCTGCTTTTCCCTCCTTCCCCATTGTGCCTTTCGTCGTCCACTTCCTTTGAATATGGTTGTGCGTGTTTAAGGATGGAAGCTAAGGACATGTTTGCAACTTCTTCTTTCTTAATTTGTATTCTTTCCCGGAACTCTGTGTGACCCCATAAACCAAATGGGACAATTTTATTTAAAAGTTTTTACTCTTTCTTGCTGAAGTATCCAGAATCTTTTTCCTATTGCTGGAATGGTAGAAAGAGAAATATATATATATATATATATATATGTATTTTTTATTGAACCCCTTACGCTTTTCTTTAATGAGAGAAACAGAGACAGAGAGACACAGAGAGAGAGAGAGAGAGAGGGACAGATATGTACAGACAAACAGGAAGGGAGAGAGATGAGAAGCATCAATTCTTCTTTGATGCTCCTTAGTTGTTCATTGATTGTTTTCTCATATGTGCCTTGACCAGGGGGCTACAGCAGAGCAAGTGACCCCTTGTTCAAGCCAGTAAACTTGGGTTTCAAGCCAGGGACCTCTGGGCTCAAGCCAGCGACCATGGAGTCACACCTATGATCCCATACTCAAGCCAGTGACCCCACGCTCAAGCTGTCCTTTAGGCTTGTTTTTAAAATGGATTCACATACTTGTTTGTGGAAAAGGAGTAGAGCCCGTTTAAAGGGGGGCCTCTAGAGTGGGAGGCAAGGCCAGTGGCCCATTCAGGCCTCAATGAATTAGTTTAAGTATGTAAGCTAATTAGTAAACTCAAGTTTCCAGGGCAAGGAGCTATAAGATAAAGAGAGGTAGCCAGGAAAAAATATATCATTGGGAAATCATGCTGTTAATAGACTTTAATCACCTTCTTTTCTAGTTTCTGCCAAATTTTAGAGAGTAGCAAATAGTTTCATTTTGTTTTGTTATGTTCCTCCTGAGCTAAAGTGTGAGAAGAAACTGGGCAGCTAGTTAATCAGAACCATGAGCATTAGTGAGAGGGGATGCCCTCGGCTGTCAAAGACCTCTCACCAGGGGAGAGAGCACCTCCCACAGCATAACAGCTTGGTGGGCGGGCTCGCCCCCAGAGTTGAAACGCCAGTCCACTTGGTGGCAGCTTCCCCAGACTGTGAGCAGAATACCTGACAGGAAACAACCAGAGCTTCCAGGAAAGGATGAGCGTCACCACAAGCCCTCAGGAGGTGGATCAGAAGAGTTGAGTTCATACCTCTGTATTCTAATCGCTGTAGTGCTGTCTGTGGAGGAAGCGGGGCCCTGACGGTCAGCCCTGATATGGTGCCGACGTGAAAATGAACACGCCACACGGGCAGAATTGGAGAGCCATTATGAAACTATTACCAGAAGATTTTTCTCCTGGAGAATTTTAAGGGGGAAATGTGGAATTATAAATCTTAATATGAGGAAATAGGCTAGCAGGGGTCTCCAAACTTTTTACACAGGGGGCCAGTTCACTGTCCCTCAGACTATTGGAGGGCTGCCAAATACAGTGGTCCTCTCACTGACCACCAATGAAAGAGGTGCCCCTTCCAGAAGTGCAGTGGGGGCTGGATAAATGGCCTCAGGAGGCCGCATTGTGGCCTGCGGGCCGTAGTTTGGGGACACCTGGGTCTGCCCTTTTTGGAAGACAGAATTGTAATTCTGTTTCTAAGTTGAACCAAATGAAATTGTCATTTCATAGGTATAAATGATTTAAAATTGGCAATCCCCTGAGGTTCAATCTAATATTTAGGTGTTTTATAAAGGGGAAACGGATGGACACTGATTAATACTTTCTGAGCATTATTCCACTATTACATGTCAGGAGCCATGATAACATTCTCGTTTACACATAAATATATATGTATGTATATGTACCATATACATATGTTATCTTATTTAATTTAATGGTTATCACACTCTGTAAGATCAGTATTATTATCTTCATTTTAAGAAGATAAAGCTAAGGAACAGAGAAAGTAAAATAAATCATTCCAAGTCGCCTGACCAGGCAGTGGCTCAGTGGATAGAGTGTCGGACTGGGATGCAGAGGACCCAGGTTCGAGACCCCGAGGTCGCCAGCTTGAGCGCGGGCTCATCTGGTTTGAGCAAAATTCCACCAGCTTGAGCCCAAGGTCGCTGCCTCCAGCAAGGGTTACTCGGTCTGCTGAAGGCCCGCGGTCAAGGCACATATGAGAAAGCAATCAATGAACAACTAAGGTGTTGCAACGCACAATGAAAAACCAATGATTGATGCTTCTCATCTCTCTCCATTCCTGTCTGTCTGTCCCTGTCTATCCTTCTCTCTGACTCACTCTCTGTCTCTTTAAAAAAATAAATAAATTTAAAAAAAAATCATTCCAAGTCATGCAGAGTTGGGGGTCCAGACAGACACTGGGGCGAGGTTGCCCAAAACCAGTGGTCAATTCTCCTTAGCACTGGACACAGCAGATCACTCCCTCCTCCTTGAAAGAGTTTCTGACTTTGGTCTCTCCAGGCCACCCCCTCTCTCACTGGCCACACCGTTGCTGGAAGCTCTTCCTCTTCCCAGCCTGTGCCCATGCAAGGCTCTGGCCTCAGACCCGCTCCCTACTTTATTCCCTAGCTACCTAGATTTGTTCCTTTGTCCAGTCCTCAATTTGTAAATGCCAGCTCTTTACTGAAATTCCCAAATTTATAGCTTCAGGCCCCACCTAAACTCCAGACTAGTACATCTAACCAACTACTTGTTGTCTTTACATGAAAATTCAGTGAGCAACTTGAACCTAATATGTCCGAAACTAAACCCTGAATCTCCACACCCACCTCTCCAAAACTCATTTTTTAATCTGTCTTCTGGATCTTAAAAAATGATAATTCCAGTCTTCCCCCCACATAGGCCAAAGCAAATGGAGAAGAGGTATTTTTACTCCTCTATTTCTCTCATATTTCACATCTAATCCATCAGACCCTGAGATTCCTATCTTCAGGTTACATGCTGAATTGAAACATATCTCTTGCCCCAGTATATTCTGATCCAAGCCACCATTAGCTCTCTCTGGACTTTTTCAAAAGCCTCCTAGCTGGTCTCCTTATTTCCAATTTCACTGTTCTGTAGCCTGGTCCCTGCACAGCCGCCAAAGCGGCAGATGTAAAACATAAATTAGGTCATGTGGTTCTTCACCCAAAACCCTTCGGTGGCTTCCTATCTTGCTCAGAGAAACATCTTGCACAAGCTTCCCCATGCCCTGAAATGCCCCATATCATCTGACCCCTCGTTACTTTTCTAATCTCTTCAGTGCTAAATGAAAGCTGGCCACTTTGATACTCCTCACAACGAGAGGTGGAGTCCATATTCCCTGCCCTGGAAGCTGCGTCAAGTATGACCGAGAGTATGACAGGGGAAACACTGTACCAGTTCCAGGCTGAGTCTTCAAAAGGACAAGTAGCTTTGACTGGCAGTATGGTGTCTGGGAGTACTAAGCCACCATATAAGAAGTCCAGTGACCTCAGGCCAACATGCTGTTAGACACCCACACAGCATAGTAGCAGCACAGCCATGGGTAGGCCCTCCAGTCAGCGACTCCAACTGAGTTCCTAGGTAACACTATCTACACAGCTATGCAAGAAAGTCGTCTTGTATCCCCAGTCAGTAAGCCTTCAGCTGTCTTCATCCCCGGCTGCTATTTGAGTGTAACCACATGACAGACCCCAAGGAAAGACCACCAGCCAAGACCAGTCAACCTACAGAATGACCATGGCAAGTTTGCTCAGTGGTAGAGCATCAACTCAGAGTGTGGAAGTCCCAGGTTCAATTCCTGGTCAGGGCACATAGGAGAAGTGACCATCTGCTTCTCTCCCCCTTTTCCTTCCCCTTCTCTCTCTCTCTCTCTCTTTCTCTCTCTCTCTCTCTCTCTCTCTTTCTCTCTCTCTCTCTCTCTCTCTCTCTCTTTTCTACTCCCACAGCCATAGCTCAATTGAGTTGAGCACACTGGCCCCAGGCATTGAGGATGGCTCTGTGGAGCCTCTGCCTCAGGCTCTAAAAATAGCTTGGTTATGAGCACGGGTCCCAGATGGGCAAAGTATCAGACCCAGATGGGGGTTGCCAGGTGAACCTGGTTGGGTGCAAGCAGGAGTCTATCTTACCTCCTCTCACTTAAATTAAAAAAAAAAAAAGAATTGCTGTCATCTACTTCATTATCATTTGTTGTGCAGCCACAGCTAGCTGCATCATTTCCTGTCATACTCTCCTTTGTTCCCTCTACTCCAGCCACACAAACCTCCCACTGTTCCTCTAATATACCAAACTTACTACTACGTCCAGGTCTTCATACCTACTCTCCCTATACATGGCATGTTCTTCCTCCAGACAGCCACATGGGTTCATACAGGGCTGGGCTCAACATCAAAGACAGCTTCCCTGATGAGTTTATCTAAAATCTTACCTCATCACTCTGTCTCTTATCAAGCTTTCTTTTTCTTCTGAGCATCTCTCCCCCACCTAACAGATTTTAGACTTATTATTCATATCCTACTAACAAGCAAAAAATTTAAAAGTACAATGATATTGCCTGCTCTCATTTGCAGCTCTTTCTCTATTGCTTGGAACAAACCCTAGTATGCCACAGGTTTTTAATGCACACTGGTTGAATGAGCGGATGGGTGAATGAGGTCCACAGCCCAAGCATTTTCCTCTGCATTACCCTGGTATGGAAAAGAAAATATAGAAGAAAGGAAAAACCATGTAGTGGGGGTTGTGGAGGACTCTATATATCATAGCTGTCATATTAGTTTTATTATTTGCATTTCATTAAACAAAAGTGGATGGCAGAGACCATGGTATAAATAAAAACATACAAGCTACAAGCACCAGCTCAACAGACTTGTACTTCACCAGGGTTGGTTTCACCCTTCCAGAAACCATCCTAATCGTATCCCAATTCAAAAGGTCTGAACTTAAGTGCTTCCTAGTCTCTGCTCAAGTAACACATTCTCATTTGGATCCATTTCTCACATTACAAGCCTCTGCGTGCACCATTCAGTTAGGGTCAGGGTGAACCTTACCTAATTAACAGTGGTATAATGAAAACAAATATTGTTTCATTTCCCCATGACATGATTAATTCCCATAGGCATTCAAGGTTGGGCCTGCTCTTGATGAGTAACCAGAGAGCAAATCGCAAAATCACTAACCCTTTGAGCTGGAAAATAATCGTGGGCTCCCTCAACCTCTTTGCTGATGGGGGTTTGAGTAGTTAGGCGACTTGCCCTCTAGGAATAGGTGGGTCTGCGTCATTATCATAAATTGTTTGATATTTGTAAGACGCAGATGATGCAAAGATGAGAACTAAAGACTTAGCAACCCCCACCCATTGGGTACCACGACCTATGCCACCATCTCTCCCATCGCCACTGCTGAGTTGCAGTGTGTCTAGTTACATACTGCTGAAATTTGAAGATTTAATGATATCAGCTATCCCCTAATGGAGTCACTACATTTTACTAAGATCATCAGTTCCAGATCTGGAAGGACCAAGTCTATATATAGCCCAGTGATCCTTGAAAACTTTAAGGGCTGTACAAACAGGGGGATACCCATCTCTGAGTGCCGGTAAACTCACAAGGTGGCCAAGCTTCATTCTGTAGCTCTCTCTTAGAGAATTCCAAGACACATTAGCATATTAGAGACTCTGAGAAGCCCCCGCAGGACAGGCATGTTTAAAAGGTTTTATTAATCAAATGTTTATTTTTAATTAGGCCAATGTTTCCCAAGATTTTTTTTCTTTTACTATAGAACTCCTTTTGTGCTGCTTATCTATGAATTTCAGACAGAAAGCATTGGGTAAAAAGCCAATTTGGTGAAAGGAGATCTAGTCTGCCCCCTCAAGTTTAGAAAAGAAACGAAACTTCTGGGTAAAGACTTAGGAAAACATTCAATTAAACCACGATATCCAGCTCCCCCCCCCCTTTGCCACTGCCACTCTTTGGTGACCCCTCAGTATGTACACAGGATAGGTCTGGGCTGGGTGATTTCACCGGGGACCGACCCTAGCCCCAAACTTTAATCTAGTGTCCTACGATCAGCTGACGAACAAACCCAAGGAAGCGGTGGGGGTCAAGAGACAAACCAGAGAGGACTCAAACAGGGAGGGAGAAAAAGGAGAAGTAATTAATAAATGTTGCATAAGAGAGTGAGAAAATCAGCGAATGGACAAGTGAGTAGATGAATGGGTAGATAATAAAAGAGTGAAGTTGATAAATAAGTGAAAGACCAAAAGAACAAATGAAGAACAAGGCAAACGAACGAGTAAGCACATAAATGAATGAGAAGGTTGCCTCTTGGTTGTGCCATGATTCAAGTAGCAATGGCTCCCTCCTAGCAAGTGGCACCACCCCTTGCTATCACTCACAGGCAATGCATAAGCACATATATATTCCCACTTTTCTTTCTACAAATGAGGTGTTAGAAAGCTGTATTTGTACCCTAATGACAATAGAGAAACAATGAAAAATGTAAGCAGGAGAGGAGCATGGCCATATTTAAGTTTTAGAAATACTATTCGGTGGGGGGAAGAGTTTGGTGGGAACTCCTTGTGTGACACTTTCCAGTAGGGCCTGGGGCAAGTTATTCCTCAGTCTTTGCCTCTCCTCCATCTTCCCAAAAGAAGCCATTAGAAGACTTTGAGAAGCAGTGACAAATATTAGAATTATCTTAGCAGTATGGAGTTTACATTGGCTACCCCCATTGACTAACCTTCATCTCCTCCTGGCTCTGAATGCTAAAAAAGGTAATAATAATATTAGAGACATCCACCATTTGACTTACTTTGTAGAAGTTCTAAATGGAGATCAGGACAGTATTGGAGAAATCTTGGGAAGTAGAACTGGGAGCCTAATGGACTAGAATTGACTAATTAGGCTCCCTGGCCTGTCCTCAGTGTGTGTTTAAGTAATACTGAATCTGAATATGAGAGGTTTTAGAGACTAATTTTATGACCTAAGAGGAAAAAAGTACTTAACAGAAAATGAAAAAGAAAAAAAAAGAAAAAGGTTATGCTTGATGGGATGGGGGTTGGGGAAAGGGTAGAAAAGGTAAAGGGATTAATAAGTACAAACTGGCAGTTATAAAATAGTCACAGGGCCTGACCAGGCGGTGACGCAGTGGATAGAAGGTCAGACTGGGACGCAGAGGACCCAGGTTCGAGACCCCGAGGTTGCCAGCTTGAGCGCGGGCTCATCTGGTTTAAGTAAAGCTCACCAGCTTGGACCTAAGGTCACTGGCTCAAGCAAGGGGTTACTTGGTCTGCTGTAGCCCCATGGTCAAGGCACATATGAGAAAGCAGTCAATGAACAACTAAGGTGTCGCAACAAAAAAACTAATGATTGATGCTTCTCATCTCTCTCCGTTCCTGTCTGTCTGTCCCTATCTCTCCCTTTCTCTGACTCTCTCTCTGTCTCTGTAAAAAAAAAAAAAAAAAAAAAAAAAAAGTCACAGGGATGTAACATACAACAAATGGAATATAGTTAATAATATTGTAATAACTATGTACACTGCCAGGTGGGTACTAGACTTATTAGAAGGATTATTTCATAAGTTATATAAATGTCCAATCACTACGCTCTACACCAGTGGTCCCCAACCTTTTTTGGGCCATGGACCAGTTTAATGTCAGAAAATATTTTCACGGACCGGCCTTTAGGGCGGGACAGATTAAATGTATCACGTGACAGAGACAAGCATCAAGAGTGAGTCTTAGACAAATGTAACAAAGGGAATCTGGTCATTTTTTAAAAATAAAACATCGTTCAGACTTAAGTATAAATAAAACGGAAATAATGTAAGTTATTTATTCTTTCTCTGCAGACCAGTACCAGTCCGCGGCCTGGGGGCCGGGGACCACTGCTCTACACCTAAAACTAATATAATATCAAATGCCAACTGTAATTGAAAATACTTAATTTTTTTTAAGTTATGCTCACTAGTATATAATGTAAACCATGTTAACAACAGGTTCAAGGGTGTCCGGTAACCTGCACAATGCCCAGTATATAATAGGGGCTCAACAAATAATAGCTGACTAATCTAGAGTGAGTTCATAAAGGGAGTTGATTTGTTCATGAACTTAAGTATAAACCCGTATATACTAATGCCAACTATGTGCTAGCACATGGGGATACAGCAGTGAATAAACAGAGTTCCTGGCTTCATGAAACTTCTGTTTAAATCAGGTGTGACAAAACCCCAGCATGGCAGTGTCACAGTTACCTTACAGATCCTACAGCTCAACCCTCTCATTGTTTAGGCAGAGAGATTCAAATCCAGAAAGGAGAAAAAAATTCCCCAAAGGTCACCCAACAAGTTAGTAGCAAAGCTGGGGTTTAAACCAGGTTTTCTGATCAGAAAGGTAGTGCTTATCCACTCACATCAGTTTGTCTAAGTTTTAAGGCTCCAGAATGTTTGATATCATGAACTTATAGAGAAATCATGTTAAATCACAGAGACATAAATACCATAATCCTGACCTCAGCTGAGCATCCAAATCTCAGGTCTTGGCCAATGTTTTCTATTTAATAGAGTAAATGAATTAGTATTAACTTAAGAAAGTCAACTGAATTAACCAGAGCTCAGGGATTACCGAGAGCAAAGACGGAAGGAGGGCTTCCATTTCCTGTTCTTTCCAAATAGGTGACCAGGAAATAGGAAGTGGGAAGAGCATGAGTCTGGGAATTGACTGAGTTCTGAATCCCAGTTCTGCCTATTAGTTATAAAATATAGGAAACTTACACCTGATGAGGAAACTCACACTCAACTCAACCCCCGCCTTGCAAAATAAATCCTCATAGAACTTTTATGAGGAGTCTTTGAAATAATAATATAGACTAAAATAAGGGCAAAAAACGTGGTCATTTCTTATGCCTCCCCATACGCCTTCTTTTGATGATCAATTTCCCTCCTTTAAGGCCTGTCAATGAACTAGAACTGTTCAAACATTGAAGTTCAGTGAAACATAAAAAATGTAATAATCTTTAAAAATCTGAGAAAAAAATGCCCATAAACTCATGGTGTGCACAACAGGCCTGGAATTTGGATTCTCTCATTTGGTGGAGTTTTCATATTTTCAGCCTTTGGTCAGACTTAAATTCCAGGGGGACTACCTCGCCTGGTATTTTGGCACTTTCCCTAGTCACAGTTGGAAGCCAGAGGTATAGAAATGAGTGAAATGGGAAAATAATGAAAAACAAAAGTCAATCAAAATCTTTCTTTTCACTTTTCTTTTTCCTTTTTTTTTAAGCAGATCTATTTGACTCTCAGTCAAAGCTTGGGATCAAGTTATAGTTCTGTGAATTTATTTCCCATTCTCTAATTTAATAGGGTCCAACCTACCCCATCTGGCCACATTTTTGAAACCCAAGAGCTCCTTTAAACCAGTAATATCTTATCAAGACCGGTGATTCTTACAACCAAGTCTCTGGTTGTGTCCTTTGGAAAAACACTACATGCACACAGGTCTCACTAAAGCTGAGAAAACACAGCTTTCTGTTTGCTGCCAACGTCACATGCCTCACTGTAGGTACCCGCACAACCACGTGAGCCATCCGAATCCACACTGCAATTAGCACTGAGACTTGGAAGTTCCCTCGATCAGACTGCATATCTGCAGCTGAGGTCCTTCCGATTTAGCAGAGCATACCAGCCTCCCCCATCACCCACTGCCCCACCCCCAGCCCATGCCTGAAGGAAATCACAATTTCTTTTTGGCAGAATACAAGGCAGAGATGTCAGTGAGGGAGCTGGACATCACGAGAATCCTAGCACTTGTGTGCTGTAGAAAGTGAAGTGACAGAGCCCTGGCAGGGGATGCTCATTGCTGCGGAATGTGTCAGAGGCTGACATGAGCCCGGGATGGTAATAAACCTAAAGTCAGGAAGAGTGGAAAGAATACTAACAGCACCAGCGTGAGGGTTGGGAAGAGGAGGAGTGTCCACTGATGGCTATGCTTTGTCTCCCCTGGACCACGTGGGAGTCTCCTCCCCTCCTAGGCTTAAATGAACTGTCTGTGGAAAATGAGGAGCATCGGACCTGCTGGCCCTCAGGGGCCCTCCCAGGTCTGATACCTACAAGTGGACAAAAGAACACGATATGCACAGTAAGACTCTGAGAGCTGGGCAGCACTGACAGGTCAGAGGACGCCCAAAGACCATCCATGTGGAGATCATCAGTGATAGGGGTCGGCCCACGGAGTAACCCAATTTGCATAATGGCTGCAAAGAACAGACCGCACTGGAGCCGCTCAAAGCGTGTCACTCCTGGAATGTTTCATTCACTATGGAATGTACTTTCTCCTTGTTGAAATACTCATCAGAATGCCTAACTGAAGGATTTTTTTTTAAGCCCAGTCATGAGCAGATTTAAAATCCTAGAAGCTAATTTGGTGAAGTAGCTCTGGGAGGAAAAGACACCAGCACGTGCCAGACTCTAAACTAACGTTCATGAGCGAAACCGAGAGGGATCGACACAGCCCCAACTCCCAGAGACAGGTCCCCAGGCCCTAAAGTAAAGGGCAGCGGTCATAAAGAAGGAGGAGGCCATCTGTCCTTCCCGGGGGTGTCAGAACTGACACTACAGTGAGAGTGACATTCGATGGTCATTCTAGGGCCTTCTGGCTACGATAAAAGTCACTGCTCCAAGTGGGAAAATGAAAAATAATGCTTTAACTACACAGGATAAGATCTTAAGTCAGATTATTCACTTCCTTGAAGAAACAGAGCTTTTCAACTTAATGAAAGTTTAGGAAGCACTTAAGCTATTTGATGTTGGCATGTGTTGCACCCTAATAAGATCCAAAAGAGAAAGAAAAAATGATATGGGGGCTCCACCTCCAGGAGAACAATGATCAGCTATGAAATAACAGAGGCTTAATTAAGGTTGCATAATTAAGTACCTGCTATATTAATTCAGGGGACCATAAAATGTTTCCTGGGTAAAATTTTCACAATATGATCCCTAAGGCATCTTTGGAGGTAGGAGAGAAATAGAAAAGATATTGTAGTTCTTTATGAATAGGTTGAGCCTCTTCCAACTTCAAGGTTAGAGAGCTGCTCCCCTCTTCACCCCAGCCATTACAGAATATGACATCAGGATGCACCTAGAACCCCCATGGGGACTCATCAGCCTCCGTGATCATCAAACTCAAAGGCATCTGTCTGCAAGTACACTAAGTCTCGTGCACTTACAGGGTACCAATTGCACGTCATCCCCAGAGCTGATCCCAAGTAGAGAGAATGGTATGCAGAACTTCACTCCTTTGTTAGCCAACATTAGGTAAGTCAGACATGCGATCAAGGGAAATTCAACGTGGCATGTTCTAGAACCATTCCATCTGGAGCAATCAGAGAGTGTTACAGAGGAAGTGCCATTTGGGTTACCAAGCAGAGAAGGGAGCAAGGACATCTCAGGCCAAAGGAATATCTTGAGCAAAGACTCAATGGGCTACAGCAACATGGGAATCTATTCAGGTTCCAGCTTGAAAAGGACGGTGAGTTTTCTGAAAGCAGAGAGTATGGGGGATACTGCCAGAGATGTGGGTGAGAGTCAAGTAAAAAAAAAAGAGCTACCCTGTGTGCCCAGGCTAGGAGCTGGGACTTCATCCAACAGCCACAGGGAGCCACTGAGCCTTTCAGACACAGGCGTGACGTGGACGTTAAGAGTACTCCCTCTGGGGCACCATGAAGGCAGATTGTAGGAGGAGAGACTGAAGACAAGGAGGCAAATTAGGAGGAATTTTATAGCTATTTTTGTGTAGCACATCTGTTCTAAAAGGAACAATAAAGGATGAAGTCATGTGGCCTAATAACCTTCCACGTGGGCTACTGTGGAGGCTGTTGCCACCCAGTAAGTGGACACACATTATAGACTCAGGATACAGTGCTCGGTGAGGGGCAGGCGGCAGGCACTACATGGTCTCAGAGGGAGAAAGACCCAACAGAAACCCCAGCTCTGCAACTGAACAACAGTGACACTGAAGACCCTAGCCAACCCCGTGCAGCCAGTTTCTTCCTGTGTAAGGTGGCGATCATAATGCCAGCCTGGCAGTTTGCGGTGAGCAAGAGTTGCACACAAGGTCCCCTGGCAGAGCGCTGAGTAGGTCCACCATAGTGGCAGCTGACGTTATCACAGTGAAAAAGCCTTGTTTAGCCAAAAGTGCTCTCAGAAAAATCCGTTCCAAGACGGAGGCTTCCCCTGCTGAGCACGAGTAACCAAAGCAAACAGAGCAGTGGGGACAAACCCTGAGTTATTACTTACAAAGAGGCTCAGGTATCCCTTTGAAAGGAAGCAAAAACCAGCCTGCGTCTAACAAGCCCATACACACCGATCAGAGCTGCCTATTCTCAGCAGCCCTGGGCACATTCCCACGTAACCTGGTTTGACAAGCTGCGCTGGCCCAGTGCCCGGCTTCCAATCGGAATCTACAAGGCCCAGAGACGATGTGACAATTTTTCTCTCTTTAGGAGGGCAGTTGCACATATGTACCATCCTTTTATTCCCTAGCTCACCTAGAGGCTGAATGACCTCTGCTAGACAGCAACAGCACCACCTTGGTGGCCCAGAGCTCTCTCTGAAAATAGCTCCCACAGACCGCATAGCTAATTTATTGTCAGGGAACAGATCTGGTTCTAGAATTAGGGTTCATGGTTGCAAATATTCTCACTGTCCCAGTTCAGACAGGATTGAGAGTCCTGCTGTAAGCCACTTGCTTGGAAAGTGAAGGCAGTCAAGGGCGAAGACATTGCTCACTGCCAACTGTTATCCCTTCTCTTATTTTCTGACTCTCATCCTCTCACTTGCAAACACTCTGGAAGGTTCTTATTCCCCCATTCAGACACCAACAGCCTCCTTCCTTCTGCCACTGTACACATTGCTCAGAATATCCCACACCTGCCGGCACTTCTCACCTGATCCTGCTTCAGCCCGTGGAAAACTTTCTGCCTTACCCATGAGACTGAGGGTTCGGAGTGAGTCACGAGTGACCGTCCCGAATCTAACAGGGTCTCGCCCTAAGTTGCCCCCTTGCAGCATGCTCCACTTCGATCACTTGCCACTTTTGGAAAGCTGCCCTTTTCTCGGCTCCCGGACACGCCTCCCACTCTCCTGGCCCCCACCAGCTGACCCTTTTTTCTCTATTTCTGTGGCTTTCTGGAGCTTCTCTTCCACGACCCCTTTTCTTTCCATAATCCTCTTCCTAGGAGATACCACAGTCGCCCATTCTGGTTCTACTCCCACTGGAATACAGTCTTTTCCAATTCTAGCTCGACTGTCTCTCTCTCTTAAGTCTAAAATAGCAAAGCCAGCCCCTGCTGGAACCCCATCCCCCCCTGTCCTACACGGGCCAAAACACAGCTGTCCAAATCCGACCGATTGTGTCATCAAAACCTGTTCATCTGCTTGGCTTGCTGCCTTGGTTGGTGGTACCACCATCCTCTCCACCCAAAGTAGAGAGCTCAAGCATTCTTGACCCTCCTTCTATTTTACCCATATTTTTAAGTTCATCTGCCCCTTCCCTCCATCCTTCCTGTCCCAGCTTCGGATGAAACTCTGGCCTGAGCTTTTGCCATCACTTCATAACCAGTCTTCCCGATTATTTCTCTTGCTTTTTCAAAGACTCCTCATTGCTGTCTTTCTAAAGCACCAACAATGACCTTCGGATCAAAAACACCCACTGTCCCCACAGCATCCTCTTAGCATAGCATCCACCACTCCACAGTGTAGTGAAAATATACATTGGGGTCTGTCTCTCCCACTAGATCATAAACTCCTTAAGGATTCCAATTGTTCCTCTGTGGCTGTGTCACACGGAAAGCACGCAATGCACAGCCTGTCCAGCTCTGCTCTCTGAAATTAAGATGTCCTTCCATGACCATCTGAGGATTGAGAGCTCCTTCAGAGCAGGTACGTGAAATCTACTGAAGTATTCCAAAACTTTCAGGAGTGATGAATGCCCTATCGTAATTGCTATAGCACTGAGCGGCTTCTGGCTGGTTATTTATTCACATTAGGCAAAAAGTCTTTTCATTATGTGTTGTGGATAACAAAAATAATTTCAGAATTTTGTACTTTGACTTAGCTTCTTTTTATCTGTCGGGGTCCAACCAGAAACACAAGAAGTCGCTCTATTTGATACAGATGGAACTCAATAAAAATAATTAATTATTGAATAATCCAGGTGATGGAGAAGCTGTGGTATTTAAGCAGATGATGATGCAATGAAGCAGGAAGCTGCTACCACTGCCAGGATGGAAGAAAATGAGGGGACCAGGGACCTGTCACCTAATAGAAGCTGGACCCTTGATGCAGAGGAGATCTGCCATGAAGCTAATGAGGCGTATGCTTTGGGACTCCTTCCCTTCCTGGGCCTCTTCTAAGGCCCTACATCTAATTTTGTCTTCATTTTCCTTAAAAGGGAGCCCTAAATTATATAAGCTTTAATCTTCATAAAATGTGGGTCCTCCTCAAACCATGGAGGAAACATTACCACTGCTGCAATTGTTGCCCAAGGCTAACATTGGGGAGAGATCCCCTGGCTTTTCCCTTCTGCCCACCTTCCAATTTATTGCCAATTCTTCCCATTGGCCAAACCCAGGCACAAGCCAATTGGACGAGAGCCTGGGAAACACAGACTTCAGGTCAACCTCCCTGCAATACAGAGCAGAGCAGGGGCGGAGCGGGGCTCGGTCTGAGAGCAGACCAGCCCAGGACCAGCATATCAGCCCCACTGAATCCCCGCAGTGGTTGGCAAACTCATCAGTCAACAGAGCCAAATATCAACAGTACAACGGTTGAAATTTCTTCTGAGAGCCAAATTTTTAAACTTAAACTATATAGGTAGGTACATTCCTTATCGAGGTAGCGCCTGCTCGTGGTATTTTGTGGAAGAGCCACACCCAAGGGGCCAAAGAGCCGCCGGTGGCTCGCGAGCCAGTTTGCCGAGCAGGGCGGGAGCCAATGTTGGGGCTAACAAAAGTATACAGAGTTGTAAGGGTGTTACCAGGAAAAGGCCAAGTGGTGCTCCCTCTCCCAAGATGTCACCCTCGGGAGCACTGTCCCAATGTATACGTGACATATTTGTATCTGCCTCCCAGCCTCGCTGACTCTGAAACTCAATCTTGTCATTGTCCCTAAAGCAGTCAGATTTGGGGAGGATAACTCGCACTAACCAAGCTTATAGAAGCTTGAAGCATTAGCCTGGAAACCAGTGTGCTCATTTATAAGAAGAAATATCCCTGTATTGTGTGGCAACATGTTTGTGCTGACAAAATCTGTTCGGCTCTTCTGCTCACTGTAACACACCGTTATTGACTGTTAACACCATGGCAGTTACTTCTAAGCAATGTGAATGCAGATGAGCAACACGCAGTCCCCATCCCATACAGTAACATCATAGACAGATCAAAAAACATGAAAATCCTTATTAAGCACAGACTCACAGCCAGTCTGGTTAACACGATTTGAATGTTTAATAACACCAGGCTCTGACAGATACAGACATCAGTCTTCAACCAGAGAGACAGATCTGGCAGGAAGATTGTGAATAGTGGTTTGCCTGTCAGGGCACAGACTCCCTGGGAGAGCCCAAGTTCGCCTCCCTGGCTGGGTTTTTCTATGTCGTACCCTGACCACCACCTCCTCTGATGGGCACACACATGCAGTGCCATTAAATCTCACAGGCCTGGGAGCCACTGGCTCGCATTAGGGCGGGCTTCTGAGTTGTCCTGGCTCTATGAAAATCTCATACAAGCTTCAGGCTTTCTCTGAAACCTACATACACACATATTTGTATATACTTTCAGGGGTTTCTTTGACTTCATTGCCTCCAGTTCTTGCTCTAGAGCAGGATTTTTTTACCTCGGCAAGACTGGCATTTTGGATTAATTCTTTGTTTGGAGGGTGGGGATGTCTGTCCCTTGCATTCTAGGCTGTTTAGCAGCACCCCTAGCCCCACACTAGATGCCAGTTGCCCACCATCCACCAGTTGTGCCAACCAAAAACATGCCCAGATGTTGTTGAATGCTGTCCCCTGGGAAGCAGACCTGCCCCCGCTGAGGACCGCGGATGCAGAGGGACGTCGCTGCTGCCTCTGCTCGGGCTCCAGGCACTGCGCATGGAGCGAGCGGCGCCCGGGGCGAGTCTGGGGGCCCTGCCCCTGCCCTGCCCTGCCCTGCCCTGCCCAGGCTGTAGGCTACAGTCAGTTCAGCGGATGAGTTAGCTTAAAAAGAAGAATTTTGACAAGTTTCTGGTTTTACCAATGTATAAAATAAATATCTACATGCGGATCGAGGTTAGGAAGGAACCTAAAAATACGTGGCCAGGTGATTGATCGCAGTGAAGATATTTTAAGCTTGTTTGTTTGTTTTCATCATTGGGGAAAAGGAAACCACTCCACCGGCGCGCACTATATGACAAGACATTATGCGGCCGCACTCATGAGCCCATGAACCTGGAGTCCGCTGATGCCGCCTAGGCTCCCGCAGCCACCTGTGGGAGCGCCGCATTCCGGGGATAGCTGGCATGACTGTCGTCTCTCCTAAGGGAGTGGAGACCTGCAGCCCATTCCAGTGCTCAAGGCCACCTATAGGCCTTAAAAGATGGCACAAAGGCCATCATCCCTCCACCCCCACGTCCCGCAACATGTACTGAGGATTTGCTGTGGGCCAAACACTGTGTTTTGCGTACATTAGATTGTTTAATACTCGAAACAAGCTAGAATAATGGGTACTATTGTCCCAGCTTAAAAGAGAAAAGAACTGAGCCTCAGAGAAGTTTAGTAGGTTGCATACAGTCACACAGCCAGAAAGTGACAGATGGGAATTAAAACCCAGCTCTCTAAGACTAAGACCAGGGCTCTCTTCCTACCACTACTGTCATGTGTCTGGCTAAGTTGTAAATTTAAGCAAAGATTATTCAAGACAGGAAGAAGTGGTCCTTGTGATATGTCTTAAAATCAAGGCAAACAGCATGACTGTTTTACTTAGATGGGGAAATATATCAAAACAGATATTTGATGTCAAACCAATATAACTTTTTTAAAAACATATAAACGCATTTAGAGCAGTATTTGGCTGTTATCTTCAAATTCCCAGTCTTCCCATAATACAGGCAGCTACATGCAGAGCTGAGGGTAAGGCAGAAGCCCAAGAATTCTGAGTTGGAGGGCATTCCTCCCCATCTCATCAGTAACTGCAAGTCGCGGACTCCGAGCAGGAAAACATTCATTAGCCTTTAGTTACCAGTTCAAACCAGGGCCCTCCTCCTTCTGCCCACACAACTCCGGGGAAGTCTGGGACAGGGATGGAGAGAGCAGATTGATGGGGCCAGTCCAAAACACAAATAATGTATTTCCTCCCAAATGTAGAAACAATACTTGAAGCCAGGGTATAATAATAGGTTTTCCCAGTATGGTTGCTTTCATAGAGCGTTATGAGTGCCCCTTGATTATACTTCTAAGAATATCGAGTCTGGATTTCTTCCTTCTTTTTCTTCTTCTCCTGTCTTCCCTTCCTTCTTTCATTCCTCTTCCCACAGGCACATCCTGACCTCCTCCATAGCACCAGCCCCTGGGCTGGAGCCCGGGAATATTGGGTGAACAGAGCCCAGACCCTGCCTCATCTTAGAACCTAGTGGAGCAGATGAACAGTCCCAAGGGAGGGTCACAGGCACTGCACCAGCGTTGTGCTATTGCCGCCTCACAACGATGGAGACATTCAAAGTACCGTGGGGAAAGCATTCATTCGCTTGAAATAGTAAAGGTCAGGGTCAAAAGAGGCAACTGAAAACATATGACATTTTGTGTTCAACACTTCAAACCTGGGCCTCAAAACTTGTCAGGAAAAGATAACTTGGAAGGGCTTCTTGAATTCTATGGTATGAAATCTTAATAAAAAGAGACAGGAACAAAGCTGTTTCCTTCTTCCTTAGAGAGCTGAGTGAGGAGGGATAAGGAATACAGTTAACAAGTGCTGCTTTTCTTACCCTTCATTAAATTCATTAACATCTTATTGTGTTTTAGTTTTCAAATTACTCTTGCATGCATTATCTTAATTCCACTTTACAAGACCCTTACGAAGTGGGCATTATTATCGCCATTGTACTGGTGAGAAAACGGAGGCTTGGAGAGGTTAAATGGGTCTTTTGAGGGCTCACAAGTAGCCAAGACAGGAATGGGCTCCTCAAGCCCACCTCTGTCCGCCTTCAAAGCCCGCGTCCCTCCCTCCAGACTGCGCCGCCTCCATGCGTGCCATGAGTCCTGGGAAATAAGTAACGTTATTCAACTGCTGTCTCCTGGATATTGCACGTGGAGTAGAAGGTGTGTTCATGAGGCTCTGGGGTGTTGAGAAGAGAGTAAAGTGGGTTTTAATGGAAAAGATTGTTCTACTTATAGCAGCTCCAAAAAAAAAAAAAAGTGATTCACTTTTCAGGCCTGACATGTTTTGGGAGACAGACATGCCTGTAAATTTGGCCAGACTCGTGGGTGCCAGATGATAATTGACGAAGACCCTAGGGCTTGGTGATCAAGCCAGGACTTCCTCGTGTTCCTCACGGGGCTCTCCAGGGGCCAGACACAGTGCATAATTAAGTCAGATGGTGGCAGAGGGGAAGAGATGGGTCATTTTCTCTCTGGAGAGTTGTCTTCTTGGCAGGATACAGACTGACACACTTCAAGCAGCAGGAAGATCGTTTCCATAGAAGTCGGCAGGGAGGGAGGGAACGCACAGTTACTGAAAGACAAACAAAGCCCAAATACCATAAACAGAGTATGGAGTTCCCAACCAGAGGCACAATTATCTCTTACCTCAAACTTGGAAAGGGCTCAAGAGAGCATTATAAGAGATTTTCTCATGCACATGAGTAATTGCCCCACTCATTAAAATGTTATAGATGAGCCTCACTTGGAAAGCAGTGAAGTGTGAATTCCAATGCAGGACCTGGAGGAGGCTTAAAGGGGCCCAAGGAAGTCCTAGCAGAGAGCTTCGAGGCAGCCCAACAATCTTCTTGGAGGCAAAACAGCCACAGTGGGAAGAGAGATCGAAAGAAGAAAGGGTATCATTTATGTGAACACCACTATCACAAACACACAAATGTCTGCCATTTTACTACCTTTCATTTAATGAACACACAAGTCCATAATCATACATGAGATTATTTATGTCCAGAACAATGAGGAAAAATGCTTTTTTCAATCTTATTAATCATTTAACCACTTGGGACTCTTCCTTCTTGGACCAAAGTCAGAACCTGTTAAAAAGAAAGAACTGATGGGACTGATAACACTGCAATTCATGAAGGTGTGATTCACATGGGATTTCATGGAATAACAGGGAATGCACCCATACCCATAACCCACTAGTCCTGGGACACCATCTTCCCATCATAGATGATTTCATGACATTTCATGGCCTCTGAGCCACCCAAGAAGGGCATGAATATAAATTTCAAGCCTTAGAAATTCTAGTCCAGTAACCAGAAGTCACGTATGAGCTAACTCTAGAATTTAAAATAATCAGATTTGATGTTTTAGCTCTACATATCATCCTGAAAGCATTATGACTTGGTTGATAATAGTAACATTCACCAAGATAGAGAAAGAGTATCATGAAAACAAAAATGAACATGTTTAATGTGAGACCCACTGAACATGAGCCACCTACTGGACATTTTCAGGTGGGGACGTATCCTATAGCAATTGATTACCAACATTTCAAAGAGCAGAAACAGAAAGAACACAATAAGATATTAGAGAGGACATCTGACCTGTGAGGTCACCAGTTCAAAACCTCAGGCTTGTCCAGTCAAGGCACATATAAGCTTCCTACTCCTCTCCCCACTTCTCTCTCTCTCTCCTCTCTCCCTCTCTCCCCTCTCTCTAAACATCAGTAAAATTTTTTTTTTTCATCTAAAAGAAGAAAAAATTAGGTTCTGGCCGATTGGCTCAGTGGTAGAGCACTGGCCTGCATGTGGATGTCCTAGGTTCGATTCCCAGTCAGGGCACACAGGAGAAGCACCCATCTGCCTCTCCACCCCTAACCTCTTCTTTCTCTCTCTCTCTCTCTCTCTCTCTCTCTCTCTCTCTTCCCCTGTCTCTCTCTCTCTTCCCCTCCTGCAGCCATGGCTCAATTGATTGAGTATGTTGGCCCCAGACACCGTGGATGGCTCTGTGGAGCCTCCACCTCAGGCACTGAAAATAGTTTAGTTGCAAGCATGGCCCCAGATGGGCAGAGCATCAGCCCCAGGAGAGGGTTGCCGGGTGGATCCTGATCAGGGTGCATGCAGGAGTCTGTCTCACTATCTCCCCTCCTCTCACTTAGAAAAGAAAAAAAGAAAGAAAAGAAATTAGAGATGATGTTTATTTTTCTCTGCTCTCCTATGTGTATGCATCACTTATTCCTGCTTCCTTGTTGTTATTTGTGCTCTTTGTCATCAGATGTGGTAACTTTTATTCCTTTGTACTGCAGCACAATGACTTCTGAGTTAGGGCAAACATTCTCCCTGGAAAATTTTAGACATGTCCCACATTCAGACTCATTTTATCTTTAAAGGACTGAACATGGTAAATATTATAGGAAGGTAATATGTCTGCATGGGATTTGATGGGAAAAGGGGCATCCATCGAGTCACTTTATATAAAGGACTGATAACCTGGACCCACAGTGATGATTCACCTGAATGTATACCAAGTACACTGTGACAACTTTAAAATATGACAGTACTCCCACAAGTGATGAATATCTTTCCAGATCACAGGTAGTTCTCTCATTTTGTTTTTTATGTTTCTTCTGATTACAAAGGAATATATGCCCATTGTTGTATGTTTTAAAATGCAAAAAAGAACAAGAAAACAAAAATTACCTTTAATTGTACCGGAGATGACCACTTTTAATAGTTGGCTATATTTCCTCCCTGTTCATTTCTACTCATTATAAATATATGTATTTGGGGGTATATTGCACCACTCTGTATATACCATTTGATACCAATTTTTCTCCTTAGCACTACATATTGAGTATTACTCCATGACATTAAATATTTTAATAACATTTTTATTGGCTAAATAACACCTTATGATATGAATATATCATAACTAATTTAACTAATCCTCCATCAATGGAAATTTGGTTTATTTCTAGCTTTTTGTTAGTACATGTAACAAAATTTAAAAATCCCTCATACTTAACTCTGGTTACACCCCCATAAGAGTCAGATCTAGACAGGACGCCAGACGCAGGAGGAGTTTCATGAAGAGTATTTACAAAGGCATTGGTGGGTTTAAGGGAAACCAACCAAGATGATGAGATAAAAAGGGAAGTCACAACTAACCAGGCCTGAAAGGGCAAAGGGTTGCAAGTACCCAGTGAGGGCTGTAGCAGAAAAAGGGGCCACATGACAGGGGGTGTGGCCTCGGATGAAGAAGAGGACCGCTCCCAAGCCATGGTCCAGCAGGGACAAAGACAAAGGAAGAAAAAAAATACCCTAACCTCTCTTTCCACCTGCTCTCTCACTGCTCTGGCTTCCCAACAGCAGAACGCAGCCAGCAAACAGAGGGCAAGGCAGGTGCGCTGATATGGTCCATTGAGTTCAGCTCCCTGAGCACAGAGCAGGGTGGAGAAGGTGTCAGATGTATCTAGAGACACAAATAGAGAATAGCCAGCTCAATACCCTGGCTCCTGCCCTCTGTAAGTTAGAGCCATGAATGCTGGGAAGGTTTAAATACCTACTGTGTGACCCAATACCTCTGAGTTTCACTGCCTGAACAAAGCAGCCCAGCTCGTCTGTTTGTGCCAAGTCTAGGACTAGGTCAACCCTTCCTCCAAGCTTTAGTGTACTGCAGCCATAGAAGAGCCTTCTCCTGCTTGGTCACTGAGCCAGCACTGACCAGAGAAGCCTGTATATTAGCAAACTTGACTAGCTACCTAGGTCAATTATATAATACAGGATGCTCCCTGTCACACTTATTACATAATTACTAAGCCTATCTAACTGAACTTCTTCCCTAGATCCAAGTTTTAATTCATTCACTGTTAAGAGAGTCCTGCTCGCGACGCCCTGGAGGGGCAGAGCATCGCCCCCTGGTGGGCAGAGCGTCGCCCCCTGGTGGGCGTGCCGGGTGGATCCCGGTCCGGCGCATGCGGGAGTCTGTCTTACTGTCTCTCCCCGTTTCCAGCTTCGGAAAAATACAAAAAAAAAAAAAAAAGAGTCCTGCTCTTAGCACTAGCTAGTATTCTGTGGCCTTAACACCCTACCTAATTTTGGCCAGCACTGTCTTCCTGGAGGCTGGTCGCTGTTTCCTTTCCAGTTGGCTAACCTCCTGCCTCAAAATCAACAGACCACCAAGAACCATGGCTGTGCCCATGAAATGAGTACATTACTACTTTCTAGAAACACTTGCTGTTGAACTCTGCTACCAGGCTGAATGCCTTCGGCTGTCAAGTCTAGCCCAGATAGAAGCTAATATTTTTCTAATTAACTGAACTTATTGGGATGACATTAGTTTATAAAACCATACTGTGTTTTGGGTCAATCCTACTGTCTAGTTATGCTTCTAACCATAGCTCAACACAGCCTGAATCTTCTATCCATTGAGGTTCCATTACGTCTTGTAGTCAATTGTGCAATAACTGGTTAAGCAGTGAGGTTTACTAACTATGAGAAAAGGCAATAAAAGTCAGGTGATTTGGCTGCTGCCTTTTGGTAATGACATCACCTCCTTTCTATGTCCTCTGACCCTCAGGTCTAGCAGATGGGGTTTGAATGTTCTGCTGAGGACCTGGCAAGTAATTTGGAAAATTGTCTTCTATAATGCAGGGAAATAGCTCATTTTTCTTGTCTGATCTGTACCAATGAACTCTTTTGCTGGGTCCCTGGCCATGAAATATGCCTCCTGTTTACTATAGGAAGAACTGCCTCTTTGGAGAATACATCCCAATTGCCTTTGAAGTCAGCAACATCCGAAGTTAATTCCAAGCAGGTCTTCTAGGTCCTGTGCATGCTTTGGTGCTTTATAACATGCATTAAAACTTAATGGAAGCTCTTGCGCCCAGTAGACATGTCCTGTGTGCCTCTATTTCACCTCTTTATTTCCAACAGTATAAGCTCAAGTCCTGTCTTTGTTTTGTCAGGTGGGTCCCATTAGACTCTTGTACTCAACTTTGCCTCTTTTGAAGTCCCAGACTTCATCCATCTGTTTTGTTCTTTTATTTTAATGACTTTGTTTAGAATTTTTTTCAAAGTTAATGAAAATATTTGAGGGATGAGGAGTCTTGTTAATTGATCTTTCAGTTAAATGAGGGTTATTGTCAAGCAGTATTTCTAGATTTTTATATTTCACTTCAAATATCCATTCTGTGTATATCAACTGCCCATCCTCCCTTAAGTGCATTTTTCCTCCTTTCTTCAGTCTTATTCTAGTTCCTTCTCCTTCCAAACCTTGGATTGGATACCCAGATAGTATAAGAACCCTGGAGAGAATATGTGCCCAACTCTATGAGGCAAATATGATAAGCATGGACCATATATAAGCATCAAATCTGAAAGTATAAGATCATAAACAGCAAGACTGTAAGCCTAAAGAGCTCTGGACCACAGAGAAAGTGGACCAGAAATGAGCAGAAGGTTCCAGAATATTGATTCCAACACTGATAGGTGTTTGACCGTCCTTATCAGCATGTCTCTCAAAACTTGTACCAAAAAATAAAATAATAATAACAACAAAGCTCATGCTTACTGAATGTACAGAGAAATATTCCTTTCCTTGCAAATTTCAACCAATGCCCCCGATTACTGGTGTATATCTTACCTAGACTATGTCAATATCATCACTGCTGTTTAAAGAAAAGTTTTAAACTATCCATAAAGGAAGCATATCTGCTTTGTGTCAAAAACATGTATTTTCATATGAGAAGTCAACTTAGGATCTAGCTTCTGTTTTCTCTTATTTCTTAAATAAGCTCATTATTTGATGTCTTCAAGTTTCTCATATTAAAAAAGTAATGGTTAAGAACAAGATGATCTGCCCCTTTGCTTCCTTCACATACCTGAGCATCACATTTCGTGACCAGGATGAATGACAGGACACAAAGTTCCTAAACAGAAAAGGTAGCAGAACTAGTTCCAGCATCAAGAAGTTGGGTGGCATGAATGGCTATGCACTGGGCACAATGGAACCTCTAAATTAATACTAAATGTGAACAAAAGAAAATCGTGTTCTTATTTCAGAATGCAAGTTAATTCATTGTCAATAAGTCTTTTTGTCTTTTTCATAAAGCACCCTTTTGCTATGAATGAAATACACCTGGAGGAATAAATGGTTATGGAAGGACACTTGACTTGGGGTGGTGAACACACAAAACAGTGTACAAATAATGTACTATGGAACTGTGTACCTGAAACCTGTTTAACAGTGTCAACCCAATAAATTCAATAAAAAGGATAAACTAAAAAAAAAAAAGAAGAAGAAGAAGAAAGACATACACTCATACACTTGGCTATAGTCATCATCAAGATTCTGATGCTCAGAAAAGAACAAAACCAGAAAGAGAACACTCATTATAAAACACACTCTTAAGAAAACTCTTATTTTTAAATTAGTCAAATAGATTCTGTTTCAAGAGGAAAAATCAAATGCAATTAACATCCCTTATTTCAGATTCTATGAGCAGTTTGAAATTCACATTGTCTGCTCTGTTCTTTCTGGGAAATGAAACCAGATGATCTTGATCTTGGCAAACACTTGCACCCTGTGTGTGCTTACCCACAATCTTGGGTACAGGTGTAGTCACATTGCATGTCCCCAGTTAATTGCTTATGTCCATGCTCACTGGTTAGTACTGGTCGCAGTACCCACCACCTTAGGAATCCACACCCATCATCCCATCACTCCCTTTCTTTCCCAGAGATCAACCCAAGGGAACGGGCAGTCTTTTCATTACACATTCAAAAATACAGAGGATTATATCATATTCTCTTTTACTAGACAGTCTTGTGAGGACAGCTACCTCCTTCTCAGCAACATTTCCCTAGTAATCACAACATCAACCCTTGTGGAGAGACTACTTGCAATGACTCACTAAAGAAAAAAAATACAAACTTAATCCCTTGAAAAACACCCCTTCACATGCAATTCGGATTATGTAACTCATCTTAAAAAGCTTCAGGGTTTCCCAATTATCTACAGATTAAGGTTCAATATCTTCAGTTTGACCTACAAATCCTCTTATAGCCTAGGCTTTTCCTATCTTTCCAATGACAAATTCTGCCAGGCAGCCATAAAAAGTCATCAGTTCAGCCATGCTGGACTTCTTGCATGTCCTCAGAGAAGGAGGCTTTCTGTGCCTCCGTGTTTTTCTATTTGGTGTTCCTTCTGAATAAGATGCCCCCACTACCACCACCTTCACCACCACTTCTACCAGCCCCAGCCTCTCCTCCATCTGGAAAATATCTACTCGTCCTTCAAGGTTGAGCTATTCATCAGCTTAGAAAGTCTTTCCTGGTCTTTGGAGGTAGAGTTCAGTGGCAACATCTTGGCCAACTTATTAAACAACTCATCATCATATTTGTTCCACTTGTAAGCACTGAAAGGTTTTTAATCTTGTGTAACTGGACCTTAGCAGAATGTCTGATGCAAAGGCTATGGTCCATTGGAGAAGTGGAATGATTCTGAAAGTTATGACATATGAAAAAGAGGTGAAGGAAGTAGATCTGATGAAGCCTCAAGGAAGAGATAATAGCTCTTAATAATACTAACAGGAGCCTCAGCTAGGTTACTATTTGGGTGTGTTGCATGTAGGAGGCATGGTACTATAGCTAATGTAATCCCCACAAATCCTCTATGAAAGAGGTATGTTTATCACCCTCATCTCCATCTCAAAGAGGTAAAGGAAATTACTCAAGATCACAGAGCTTATCAGTGGCAAGGCCAGTGTTCAAAGTTGGACTGCCCATTGCCAAAGTCTAGTCTATTCACACTGCAGCACCCTGACCCACATCTGACTTTAGGATCATTGGTCTTGGACTCTTTCTTCAGCTTTGAATTAGCTAGCTAAGTGGTTTTAAACAAGTCACTTCCCCTCTATCCTGCCCTAAAACCCTCTCTTACTCTATCCAATCCACCACAAGTTTTACTTCTTCTACCTCTAGAGTTTGTCTCAAATATGAACATTCCAGTCTCCATCTCCACTATCCAAACCATAGTCCCAGCCACCTTCATCTCTCACCTGACCTTGTGTAGTAAGTTCTTAATTCATCATGGGTGTCCTCACACCTACTCAGAATGGCCTCCAACCCAAGATCTGTACTACAACCAGACTGAGCCTTAAAAAGCTTAGCATGGCTCACCATTTGTTTTTAGGGCAAAAAATAAATTCTAAATCTGACACACAAGGTCCCCGCCCCCTGCTCGAGTTTGCCTCCTCTCACCCCACTATTCCCTGCGCTCCAGCCTTTCAGTTTCTCAGGCTCCTCATAGCCTTTGCAGATGCTGTTCCTCAGCCTGAGAGGCTCTCTCCTTCCCTCGTCAACTCTTCAAGTGTTCCTCGCCCTCGTGACCATCTCAGGGATCACTTTTCTGGGATGCCTTCCTGAACCCCCAGATCAGATAGACCCCCATTAGACACTCTCAGTACCCGCTCATTTTTTTTTTCTTCACAGCTCTTGATAATAACATACTTCCGTGATAATTTAACGAGTATTTATCTGTCTTCCCCACAGGCTGTACCCTCCAGGAGAGCAGTCCAAGTCCACGTTTTTCCTGTGTCCCAGCACATGGTATAGGTCTTGGCAAAGAGTAAATGTACAATAAATATTTGTAAAATAAACGTTGAAAGAATGTATATCAAGTTTTCTCGTCTGAACAAAGAGGGGATTCAACTCTATGGAATTATCTCTAAGAAACCACCAGACAATACAGCCAACTCCTTCGGATACTAAATCACATTCCTTATTGCTATGGAAGTCATAACCAGACCAAGAAGGAGCAGGCGGTCGATTTTAGCTTGGGAGAAGGAAGAACCTTCTAATAAAAGGGACAGCCCAACAGTGGAAGTGCTTTCCCTACAGAGTAATGGAACTAAAAATTCAGCAGTTACCTGACCCTCTGCCAGGGATATGATAGTAATGATGCCTGTGTCTGATGAGTATGAAAATAAACGAACTCACCACCCCTCTCAACTCAGAGTCTGTGATTTTATATCTGTGTGAAATAACCAGACTCAACTCTAAATCCCCACCAGGTGATTAAATAATAAGATATTTTATGCAAGGTCCACATTCATTAAAATAAGAGTTTAATCCCAAAGGTAAATCGACACATAATATTTTAATTATATTGATCCACCTTGGGCACTTGGTAAAAATATGAATTCTCAGATCCCCAGTCCTGAGATTTTGATTCAGTAAGTCTGGCTATTTTTCACAAGAGATCCCAAGTGATTCAGGTGAGTTTAGAAAACTCTTACCTAATGAAAAAATTGGACTTGAAGTTAGAAAATCTGGGTTCCAACCAGAGTCTATGGCCAATTAGCTCCAGGACCCTGCTGAATTATGTGATCTAAGTTCCATGCCTTTGGCATCATCTTGGGAAGAGGAACAATACTTTTAAATGGCCTAATGTGAGCTTACATGGAAGCTGATTCTTAAAGATGACATGTGCTACATTGCTCCTAATCTCACTACTTCTGCAAAGGATTCTAAAGCTCTTGTCTCTAAAGCTCACAACCAATCCATTTAATGTTTCCCTCCCTTCAGGGAATGAAGGCATATTTCACTTTCCTCAAAAATGATGAGAATTTTGGCAAAGATAAACTCAACCACCTCAGTGACCAACTGTCAAAACAAGGCTTCGGGATTTCAAAAGTTTCTCCCCACAAATGAGCCTTTTAGAACAGATGTGGGATTACAAATGACATCCATCTAAGGTAGAAACCTGCCTTCATTTTCCCTTCCTGTCACTCTTATTTTGTTCAAGATTCTATCACCTTTGGAAAATGCACTTAAGAAGCATTATTAAAGTAGGAATGTAAGAACCTGTCCAAATAATTTTTTTCCCTGCTTTTACCCTGTAAATTTGTAGCTTTGATACATTTTGAGATGTTGAAAGGGAAATGGAAGTTGATATTATTTTGAAAAGCCTAGGAACTAGAATTCAAACCTATACTAGTCAGGGCCCAGTTTCAGCTAATTTTCATTCATTCTCTAAAGCCTTCACTAACGTCCACACATTCTGCTAGTTTCTGCAGTTGGAGAAGTAAATCCAACAAGTAAATCTTGAAGTTTCTACCTTCAGGGAGTATATGCCCTAGCACTGTTTCATTCAGTGTAACTTCGGGTAGTAATAAAAACAGTCTCTCACACTGCCATGGTAGCCACTAGCCACTTGTGGCTTTTGAACATTTGAAATGTGGCTAGGGAATGGAAGCTTTTAATTTCATTTAATCTTAATTAATTTAAAGTTAAACAGCCAATATGGCTACCATACAGCACAGCTCTAGAATAAAAGACAGGTATTAGAAAAAAATAAAGAGCAAAGAAGAGGAGGAGGAAGAGGAAGAATTGTGTGACAAGTATAAGTGCAGATATAATAAGCTATCAATTATCAATCATGTGATGACTAACTTTCCATTGAAATGTTTGAGGGTCAGGTGAAGATGTTTAGGAAAAGATGCAAAGTGAAACTGCACTTAAAGAGTGAGGGGTGTTTAGCAGATGGAAAATGGGGGAAGGAGACTTTGGGATAGAAGTCCCAACCTCAGACAGCGGTTGAAAGCACAAAGCGGTTTTTTAGGATAATGGTATGGTTTGGTTTGGTTTGGTTTGGTTTGGTTTGGTTTGATTTGGTTTGGTTTGGTTTGGTTCGGATTGGATTGGATTGGTTTGGTTTGGTTTGGTTTGGTTTGGTTTAGATTGGTTTGGTGTGGTGTGGTGTGATATGGTGTGGTTTGGATTGGTTTGGTTCAGTTCGTTTCAGTTGGTTGAAGCACTGGATACTTGGGAAAGAGATAGAGTGAGGAGGGCGGGTTAATAATGTAACAGGATTAAGACTAGGTTCAAATCACAAAAGAGCCTGATGTATAGTTCTGAGGAGGTTGGGCTTTTGTCCATAGGCAAATATTTCTCTTGGGTACATTCTAAAGCTTTCCAGTGGTGGTTGATGTGTTTTTTGCTTGTTTGTTTTCCCAGAGATGGGAACAAGGGCTGGTGTTTCCATTGTCTTTAACTTCCTGCACCAGCTTTATGATTGTATTTTTTCATTGCACAACATTCTTAGTTTCTCCATTCACACTGCCCCATAGAAACATAAACAGCAAAGTTAGGTTTAATTTGGCTGCAGTCTTTCTTTACTTACCCCAAAAAACTACTTCAACAGAACCTTTTCAGGCAACAAGTAAACCTTGTTTTCTGGTAGGCATTATTATGCTTGCAGGCCTGCCAGGGCCACCAAGAAGGCCCCAGATACTCAGAAGTACAGACACATCCCAGCTCTTTGCAAATTGTAGGATTGAAGGGAATTTATGCATGGTTCAGTTAAAAATATAGTATATCTCTGGAATGACCTGAGAAAGTAAGAAAGAGGGGACATTGTCTGTGGTCCACTGAAGCACTGAAATCTCGAAGAAGATTTAATAGTCACTGTTAATGTAAAGTCTCCATCTTTTAGGTCAGCCTTGTGAAGCCTTGTGTTAGTCATGAATCATAAAAGATCACCCCTTATTGAGCATCTACTTGGCACTGAGGCAGAGTGCCACGCATTTTACTTACATTACCTACACTGACTACATTTAGTCCTCACAACAATATGCAAAGGTAGGTATTCTTATCCTTGGTTCACATGTAGATAAAGTAAAGCTCAGCAACACTGTACAGCATGTTACTTGCCCAAAGTCACATGGCTAGGAACTGACAGTGCCAGGTTCCAACCCAAAGTAAGCTACTGAGAGAGGCATTGCTAAGGCACTGGTAAGACATTCTCACCTCCCATATTTACCCTGCCTAGTGATCTTGGGTAAGTCTCTTGATACGTCAGTCTCTGTTATTTCATCTGTAACACGAGGATAATTAGACTTGCACTCCAACTCTGAAAGGTATGGAAATAGCTTTAAAAATTTACATTTAAGCTTGAGACATTTGAAAGTCACTTAATCATCAAACCGATACATATCAAGAACCTACAATTTACGGAGCCTTCAGTTAAGAACAATGTATAAGGGGAGTATTAAGACCTCAAGAAACTTTGCACTTAGTGTTTAAAAATCATTATCATTATAACATACCACTTACCCAGAAAGGAATACTGCTCATTCACAAACAATTCTGTCCACTCCAGGCACTAAGATCTTAAAGGTTTGAGGCAGAAGAACATATAGTGCTGGGAATTATATGCCGCCTTGAGCACCCTCCATCTAACCTCCTTGCTGAGCTAATCACACTCTCCAATCTTTCTGTGAAATATATGGACAGACACTCAAAGCAGCCCACTCACCAGAACACTCCACCAGTTTGTTGTGGGCTACTGAGAGTCACCTGGGTTTGAATCCAAATGCGTTCATTCCAATTGTACTACTAGTGAAATGACAAAATTTATCTATTTTTGGACTCCAATAAAATATAAATGCCAATTGGATTTTAAAAAAAAAATAGGTCAGGAAAGCCCTGAAATGGAACTAACAATACAAGGGCATAAATTTAAAGGACTTTTAGATACTGGAGCTGATGTATCTGTTATTGCTAAGCTACATTGGCCTCCTTCCTGGCCCACTCACGCAGCAGCCACAGAATTACAAGGTATAGGGTGGAGTAAATCCCTTCAACAAAGTTCTAGTTTTCTACATTGGGAAGATTAAGAAGGTCATTCTGGATTTTTTTAAGCCTTATGTGCTCCCTGGATGGCCAGTTAATTTGTGGGGTAGGGATGTTTTGAAAAATATGGGAGCGTTGCTTGTCAGTCCTAATGGTCTAGTCAGTACTCAGATGCTTGATCGGGGATTTTTGCCCACCAAGGGACTAGGGAAAGAACAGCGAGGAATTCTCACCCCTGTAGACGTGGCACCCAATAACAGAGGTGTGGATTAGGATATCAAAATTTAGCATAGGAGCCTTGGTGGCTCCTGCTACCCCAATAATGCATTGTGCAGACCCAATTACTTGGAAATCAGATAATCCTGTATGGGTAGACCAATGGCCCCTTCCTCAGGAGAAACTTAGGGCAGCTGCTCAATTGGTACAAGAGCAGCTACAGCTTGGGCACATTGAACCATCTAATAGCCCATGGAATACACTTCCATATTTTGATCTTGTCACCTCCTGAATTATCAAGGGGCATAGGCAACCCTTACAGTTTATAGGTTTTGAGCCTCAAAATTATTGTTGTTCCTTTTTTCAAAGTATCAATATCAACAACAATGGCTCTGGGAAACTTCCACTAAATGGCAAATCGCTCTTGCAAATCAATGGACAACTTTATTCTGAAACAGTCAACTTAAAATCAGCTCAAAGACTAGAATTACATGCCATTATCATAGCTTTTCAGCATTTGCCATATTCCTCCCTTAATCTATATACAGACAGCAAATATTTACTTATGGTTGTTCCCACTATAAAGACTGCTGTCTTAGGGACAACTGCTGATGAACTATTTCAGCAGTTCCTCCTTCTTCGAAGACTTGTATGTCAACACAGAGCACCATGTTTTATAGGACATACTCGAGCTCACTCCATGCTCCCTGGAGCTTTAGCACAAGGGAATGCCCTTGTTGATCAAGCTACCCAAAAGAAAATTATTTGGAGCAACCATGACAGATCAAGCAATTCAGTCTCATACTATACATCACCAGAATGCTGCAGCCCTGTGTAAACAGCTTCAACTTTCTCAGGAAGCAGCATGGCAGATTGGTAAATCCTCTCCAAGGGGTCCTATACTACAATCTGTCCCTTCATTTGGAGTTAAGCCTCAAGGACTCCTAACAGGACAACTTTGGCAAATGGATGTTACTCATATACCTTCATTTGGCAAACAGTCCTATGTCCACATTACAGTGGATACCTATTCTGGATTTATAGTAACCTCTGTCAGAACAGGAGAGGCTGCTAAACATGTTATAGCTCATTGTCTGTATGCATTTTTCTATTATTGGATTTCCTAAACTGGCTAAACTGACAATGCTCCTGCATATGTAGCAAAAGCATTTACTGTATTTTGTCAAACCTTTTGAATTATGGGTATCTCTTACAATCGTTAAAGTCAAGGTATTATTAAAGGGTACCCAGCAAATATTTTAAGGTAAATTAAAAAAAAAAAAACTTAAAAGGGGGAGTCATATCCTGGAACTCCTATGGGTCTACCATATCATGCTTTTTACTTAAAAATTTTTAAATTTCTTTTGAATGCTGATGAACAGGAGACACCAAATCTTTTTCTCCTGCAAACTTCTACCTTCTTTTATTTGATCCAGCTAATAGCATTGTTTTGTCTTTTTCCAAATAGCTCCAGATATATGGAAAAGGTTTATATAGGTGGATGGGGATCCTCAAACCCCTCAGCCAGATCTTCTGAGCATGGCTTTTAAGATACCAAGAGGCAGAAAAAGCCCAACAGAGATCAGGAGAACTACCAGCTTTTAGGATACGCCCTTAAAGGCTCCAATGCCCCAAAGGGGTCTCATAGGATGCCATCTGGGTCCTGCTTCAATAGTGAATAGGAAGGTCATTGAGCTAAAGCCTGCCAGGCTTACATGCCTTTGCTGTGAGGAAAAAGGGACACTGGAAGGTAGGCTTCCCCCTTGCTCCTCTAAGGGAGGGTTCAATCTCTTCCAGCCCTGCTCCAGCCACCTATGACCTAACCTTGCCCAGAATGCTGGGGTTTGCCACTGAAGGCTGAAGGTGCCCAGGGCTGTCTGCCCCATCTACGACACTGTGGAAAAGACTAGGGTATTTCTTTCAAGAAGCAGGTAAACTGATCTCACTTGCACAAGGGCCACTTAACTATGTCTTGCCTGAATAGTCAGGTTTTTTATTCTTCCCTCGAAGATCTCTGTTGTGGGGGTTGATAGTCCTATTTTTTGCTGCTTTGTTTAATATATAGTGTTTCCTTTATTCCTCCTACCTCAATGCCCCACTCATATTTCAGGCTGGGACCTAGTCCTAATTTAGAGCTCTCTTTCCCCCCTTTGCCAACTTCTATTATGAATTTACCTTTGCCACCCAGCTTAATGTATCCCAAGGTTCTCTTTACCATGCCACAGTTGCAGAGCTCCAGGGAAAAGCAACCTGGTTTCATCTCTTCAGGCAGAGGAGATCAGAAGCTCCATTTCCACACATGCTGCAGATGGCTTTTCCATTATACCTGAATCATTACCAGCTAGAAGCAGCGGTCATTGGGATTTGGACGTGAGCTGCAAAGTATAGAATTGTGACAACAATTCCAGTGCCATGCGGACTTTTCCTGAATGTGGACATTTCCTGGACTACTGCTCCTTGTGACAGCTCCTAACGGACTGAACTGGGGTTGGGTTGCATTTGCAGGGATTTGGAATGATGTGGGTGCCAACTTGGACTTGGTGAACATGTTAAGGACACTACTCTTTTATGGATTCTTGCTGTATTGGCAAAGAGTTTGCTTAAAGGCTTTAATCACTGTAAAAAAAATAGAAGACTGGATAAAGAAGATGTGGCACATATACACTATGGTGTACTACTCATCCATAAGAAATGATGACATCGGATTATTTACAACAAAATGGTGGGATCTTGATAACATTATACGGAGTGAAATAAGTAAATCAGAAAAAAACCAGAACTGTATGATTCCATACATTGGTGGGACATAAAAATGAAACCAAGAGACATGGACAAGAGTGTGGTGGTAATGGGGGGGGGGGAGGAAAGGAGGGGAAGGTGGCGGGGGAGGGGCACAAAGAAAACTAGATAGAAGTTGATGGAGGACAATCTGACTTTGGGTGATGGGTATGCAAAATAATTGAATGATAAGATAACCTGGACATGTTTTCTTTGAATATATGTACCCTGATTTACTGATGTCACCCCATTAAAATTAATAAAAATTTATTTATAAAAACATAAAAATATATAAATGCAATAAAAGTTGTGTCTATGAAAAATAATTTGAATACTTTGAAAAGACTCAATAAAGAGGAATCATTAAGTAAATGATTTTGAAATAGATGTGGGTGAGATGCCTGTCAATAATAGGGGGGAAGCAGTCAAAAAAGTCCAGGATTCTATGCTGAAGCTGTTTCACAAATATTTTTATGTTCTTATTCCATGTTAAAGAAGGTAGAATGGGAAACAGTAGATTGTGCATCATGGCTATGGTTTATGAAAGAAGAATGACTACAATCAGTGAACCATCCCCAAAGCAAAGTTCTGGCCTAATACCAAAAGATTGGCAGGGGCATGTGCATGTATTTATCTACATTACAATAAAATGTTTATGGTGTGTGTGTATCACTTTCTCCCCACTTGAACCAACTTTTCAAAAAGCCATCCAACTACTAGTCCCAATCATATCTGATAAGAGAATTTCTACTGAATTAGAAGAACAGACATTTTCTTTTAAGATTATAATTTTATAAAGATGGCAAAATATTTGTTGAACATGGCCAACACCATGCTCTGTGATGAGCTATATTTGGTGACTCTGTCTTTTATGAAACATATCATATGAAACATAGGTTTGAATCTCAATCCTTAAGCCTTTGCACAGAACCCTGCAAAAATATTAGATTTAGGATTAATTTTATTATTCTCTTTCTGTAGATAGATTTTTCTTATTGAGACAACACACTTAACAGTCTCCATGCCTTGGTCTACTTTAACCTGGGTCCATCTCCACTGAACTACCAGATTTGATCATTTCACCTTTCTGCTTCAACTAAAAAATAGTGATAGATTAATTGATGGAGTAATCTATCTTATATATACACCACAAACCCAACCAAATTTTCTCACTTTATTTCCCCCACTCCCCTTTATACAGTCTTCACTTTAATACAATTGAGCTGCTCCTGGCACCAGGTTTTAAGATGCCCTGCCTTGCATTTAGTGATCCATCTCCCCTACATCCCTTTCCCTTACTTTGTATGGGTTCACATCCTACCAAATCTTTAATTAGCCCTAAGGCCACCATCTTTTTTTTTTATAAATAAATTTTTATTAATTTTAATGGTGTGACATCAGTAAATCAGGGTACATATATTCAACGAAAACATGTCCAGGTTATCTTGTCATTCAATTGGGTTGCATACCCATCACCCAAAGTCAGATTGTCCTCCATCACCTTCTATCTAGTTTTCTTTGTGCCCTTCCCCCTCCCCCTCCCTCTCTTCCTCCTTCCCTCCCCCCCCCCCCGATTACCCCCACACTCTTGTCCATGTCTCTTGGTCTCGTTTTTATGTCCCACCAATGTATAGAATCATGCAGTTCTTGTTTTTTTCTGATTTACTTATTTCACTCCTTATAATGTTATCAAGATCCCACCATTTTGTCGTAAATGATCCGATGTCATCGTTTCTTATGTAAAGCCACCATCTTTAAGTAACTTTCCCAAACTACCCTAAACAGAGAGTGATCTCTCTTTCCAAATCCCAATGATATGTTCCCTAACTTCTCCTTTAAACTCAGCATTTCTTAGCCTTGCATCTTAGTTTACTGCATCTGCCCTTCAGACTATAAGCTTCTTAGTGATGGGATTTGTACGGTGTTCGTCTTCCTATCCTCCCACTCTCATACCTGTCACTGACCTTACAAGTAGCAAACAGTCAGTAAATGATTAAATGAATGAAATATAGGAATGAATGAATCCAATATACATATAACCAGATGGTTCTGTCTTCCTATAGTTTCATTTCACCTCTATCCTTAGATGTCCTGGCCTTGCTAAGATTAGGCCAGGTAGGGCTCAGAAGATTGGCAGGGAGTCTCTTGTTCTTGAGGCAGAGAAGTACAGCCTTGTTGCAGGACAGAAACAGAGCCAAAAACTGCACCAAGGAAATCCCTCCCGCCCATACTTGCAGAGAAGGACAGGATTTTAGCCAGCCTCAGACTCTCCTCCTCACACAGGGCAACCGTATAATTTGTATTCCAAATTTCTAAGCATGAAAGAGAGGTTTATTATTGATTATTTTAGGTTGGTAGATGTGACCCAGGACTGTGCCAAACAAAAAGGGACAAGGGATCTCTCCACTCCTGGATATGTTTCACCATCTGTAAAGTGGGGATAAAGAAAACTAACCTCAGAGTTTTCCACAGGATGAAACATGACCCTGTGCCTGACCTGTGGTGGCACAGTGGATAAAGCGTTGACCTGGAACACTGAAGTTGCTGGTTTGAAACCCGGGCTTGCCTGGTCAAGACACAAACAGGAAGCAACTATGAGTTGATGCTTCTTGCTCCTGTCCCCTTCTCTCTCTCTCCTCTCTCTCTAAAATTATTAAGTAAAATCTTTTAAAAAAATAAAATAAAGAAACAAACACACAAACATGACCATGAAAACAAATCCTCTAGTAAGCACACAGAGTCTTGCATACAAGTGGTATTTTATAGAAAATAGTTCCCTCACCTACTTCTTCAAAAAAACCTTATTTTATATAGCACTTTTTATATTTATTGGCCTGTGTAATCCTCTCAACAAACCTTTGTAGATATCAAGAAAGCCATTCCCACCTCCCTTCCCTGACAAGCATGCTGATACTTGATACCACACGAGGCTCCGCTCGAGGACACCTGTGATGGAGACAGGACTTCGACGCGGGTACATCTGTCTCCAAACTGAAACTCGAATGAACACCCAGGCTTTGTGAACTTCACAGATGGGACTTTAAATCTGACTGGACACACTGTGACATGTAGCTGAAATCATATGACAGTGGGGCACCCGGAAGTCCAGACTCTTCTCCCTCTCAGGGGAGACGGCGGGTGCAGCCAGGAAACACCAGTTTCACCAGCCTGGGCTTTTCTAAGGAGAGACAATTTCCTGGCTCTGTCAGAATCAGTTTCACGCTCCGTCTCAGAAGTGGCTGCCTTTCAGCAAAGGGTGGGAAGAGAGTCAGAATTCACCGCAGTGATCTAGACTGATTAGGAGCCCAAGGTTGATCAGGGAATGGTAACAGTCTGGCAGGAGGCAGTTTCAAGTTTCTGGTAGGTTTAACAAGCATGCAAAAACATCAGTTAGGTGCATATAGCTTTAAGCATCCTGGTGAAAGATCAGCTGCTCGCTTCTGTTCCCAAATGAGACAAAACAATTAGCAGAGTCAGGCGTTATCCCTGCTATTCATGCTTCATTTCCAAAAGACAAATGGTAATTTGTCTAACTAATATATTACCCCTTTATGTTTTTATGTGAATGTGTTAGCTGATCTTGACTCCCCTATGAATGATACAAAACTTATTAAAGTCCAACCCAATTTATCCATGAACGTTTCTTACTTTCCAGAGAATATGACTTTCAACACTAGTACCACGTGGCTCTCCTCCTCTAAATTTAAATATAACAGCACTCGTGTCTTATAATTCCCTCCTCTCCCATGTCCCTCCTCACCTCCAGAGTTAGCCCATTGTTCTGTGGACCAGATTTCACCCCCTCCACCTTCCTCCAAGACTGTGACCCATTGTCCACCTCCTGCAATATTGGTTTTCAGTTATTTCCACTCTGGCTTCTTTCCCTCAGCCCACAAATAAGCTCAAGTCTTGGAAATCCTTAAAAACAAGTAAACTCTTCTTTTCCCTTCCAGTTCTCACCTTACCTCTCAGTGTTTCCCCCTCCCCACACATATGGAAAGTGTAATCCATGGGTGTCTACCACCTCAATTTCCTTTTACCCGCCATTCATTACAATATGGCTACCCAAAGACTCCACGGAAACACCATCATTGGGGTCACCAATGGCTGACAACAGAAACCAATACCTTACTCGTTCGTGAATAAGCTTGTCAAATACAACACCCTGGCTTATTTCCTCCCCTCCTTACCCCAGCATTACAGCCAGAAGCATGGGGGTCATCATCACTCTTTACTCCTCCCAGCCAATCAGTCACAAATTTTATATAGAAAGAGCCCTAGGCAGAGAATGATGAGCCTGAGCCCCAAGCTTGTTCTTGCTGCCAAACTGTTTTATGACTTTATATCAACCACTGTCATGCTCAAGTCAGCATCCTCGTCTGTAGGATGGAGGATTAAATTAAGAGTGAGTGGGTTCTACCCTCCCTTTGGGTACAATCCACTTAAGTCATTGCCTTCCCACACCCATTTGTCAATCCAGTGCCAAAGGATTGTTTAAGTTTACAGTCTCGTTGCCCTCCAAACATTGTCTATCACACCTCTCTTCACAATTCTTTTTAATTGTTGCTAACACAGCTGAATTCACCCATCATGTTCCCCATAGCCCTGGTTCTGAATGTTCCCAACTGGCAAAGAACTGAGCTTTTCATTTCATCAAAGTCTGTTTTTATGAACGATTCAATTACTGTTGCATTACTGAGTCCTTGTTCTGCTACAGACAAGCAAAATCATAACATTGAGCAGTTTCCCAATGAGAAGCCAAAAAAAAAAAAGCAAAGGAAATAATATCTGATGATATCCAGTGATGGAGAAGGAACTAAACAACTTTAGAAACTAGGTTTAATAGAGACCTGGCACCAAGCTGCAGCTGAACCAAGGTCCAGGCTTCTAAATACTCAACTTCTTACCTAGCTAGAAGGAGGAGAGATGGTCAATAAGAGGCCAGTTCCGTTTGGATCAGCTCACATTCCTCGTGTGAGACACTGGGCTTGGTGCCAGGCACTGTGATCAGGGAATAGAGAAATGAAGACACCATCTTTGCTACCAAAGCCCTCACTGCCAAGGATCCAACAATCCTTTCTCCTGGAAGACGGTCAGTGTGTGAAAGCAAAAGGACAGGCTTCTGGTGTCAAGCGACCTGATTTTGAATCATGATAACTCTATTCATTAATGATGGTACCCGAGGCAAGTTATTTAACCTCCCTGGGCCTCTCTTTGGCCCTCTGTAAAATGGGGATAATGCCTTATAATACTAATACAAGTGGGGAAAGTGCATTAGTCTGTCACTTGCCAAAAATGTGACATTAAACAAACTACTTTGCCTCCATGACTTTCAGCATCTTTATCTTAAAAAGGAGCTAACAGGGTCCAGCTCACAGGAGGGTAATAGGCCAAATTATATAAAGCATATAAAATTATTTGATAAACTATAAAATACTTTGGCCATATATAATGTCATTATCAGTGACCAGAAGGTATAGAATAGGGACATTCGAATCTCACAGAGCCATGAGTCATTTTTTCTAATAAAAGTTTGTTTTCATTTCTCAACAGCCGTTGATATGCCTTGTACTATGTGCCAGTCGCTGTCCTAAGTAGTTCATCCTAACAGTCCCTCGGACTTTACACAATCTATATATTTAGGATGGGCACTTTCATCATCCCCGCTCTAAGATGGGAAAGCAAAGGCTTACTGCATCTAAGTAA
Source organism: Saccopteryx leptura (assembly GCF_036850995.1). Taxonomy (NCBI): domain Eukaryota; kingdom Metazoa; phylum Chordata; class Mammalia; order Chiroptera; family Emballonuridae; genus Saccopteryx; species Saccopteryx leptura. The sequence goes on along the minus strand of NC_089504.1, from coordinate 25,739,870 downwards.
CTCACCCACATCACACAGATCGTGGACACACTTCTGTACTACGCTTCACTGACCAATGAATTGTCTCTAGAGCCTAAACTGTGGCTCCACTGACATGTTCAAATTTAGGGCTCCTAAGCCAACTTCCCCCAAAGAACCAGCTAGCTATATGGCCGACTCTCTGCCTCAGTTTCCTTCCCTATCAAATTAGATTGAAATACTAGATGGTTCTGCCTCTGGTACAGTGATGCTTGAAGATTGAATCATGTGAAAACATTTCCAACACAGCTTCATTATTTTTGTGAAGCAGTTTCCTACATAATTTTCTATTAATTGCTATAAATTCTTCCAACCTACTTGGTGGGGGTGGAGAGCATTTTGACAAGGCTAACAATATCTGACCAAAAACTGCCATAGACATAGGCAGGAGGCATAAGTTCCTTTAATGTTAATAAGGGGTCCGGCAACCAACCACACAGCTGTGTGAAGGCAGCGTGTGATGCAGGAGGCTTGGCCTCGCCACCCCCAGAGAAGGCTTCCCCAGCCTTCAAGTCTCCAGAAAGCCACCCACTGTCAGTGACAGTACTTGACTGAGCCATTCTTCAGGAAATCTTCACTGGCGTTGACACCCTCCACTGTTTGGGGGGTTCTGACTCCATACCCGCCTGCCCACATGTGCAGACAACTGGCACAACCAGCACACATTCTCTGTACTTATCCCAGTCTGGGGCAGAGGGAGGTGAATTTCCAGGTGCCTCGGTCTTACCCGAAGTCCTCTCCTGAGGTAGGCAGGGAAGGAGTCCTCGTGTGTAGCTAAGGAAGCCGAGCACCCTTAGACTGGAGTGATCAGGAAGACGGACTGGCCAAGTGTGGTGGGAAGCCCAGCCTGGTCCCCAGCCGATCAGGACCAAATTCTGCCTGCACACTGCCTGCGCATAGAAACCTAGTGAGGTGACCGCTAGGGGGACCTCCATGACCCAGGGCCCTCACCTGCAAAACGGAAAGATCAATCTCCTCATGGGGTTGCTGTGAAGGCTGAAACAAAACAATGTATATTAAAGCCCTAGCACCATTGCCGGCACAGAACAAGCCCTCCAAAACACATTATTTTCTTCTTTACTCCTTTTCCTAAATCATGTTATTTGGGGAACAGGTGAAGAAGTGTAAGGGCTTTTTAGTGTGGAAGAAGCTTCACAGGAGAACAGAAAGATGGTAAGCAGAGGCGAGACCCAAGAATTATTGTAGGTAGTCCTCCAAAGACAGGACTAAAATTGAATGGATGAAAGTTTCGGCTGGCGCATGAGGCTAAGAATGGGGCAGTATAAAGCTGTCTAATCATAGCAGAGATTTTTCTAACATTTAGTTTCTCTGAAAGTTTCCTAAGAAGAAAATCATTCTTCAGCTACAAGGTATGACCTTATAAATAATTCTGTTCATTAGCATTGACAAAATAAACTTGATCACTTCAGAAAGATGACTTAGGCCTGACCTGTGGTGGCGCAGTGGGATAAAGCGTCAACCTGGAACACTGAGGTCGCCGGTTCGAAACCTTGGGCTTGCCTGGTCAAGGCACATATGGGAGTCGAAGCTTCCTGCTCCTCCCCCTTCTCTCTCTCTCTGTCTCTCTCTCTCACTCCTCTCTCTCTAAAAAATCAATAAATAAAATATTTTAAAAAAAGAATTAAAAAAAAAAAGAAAAAAGAAAGAATGATGACTTAAAACTCTCCGCAAATGGCCCTGGCCAGTTGGCTCAGTGGTAGAGTGTCAGCCTGGAAGTCCTGGGTTCGATTCCCGGCCAGGGCACACAGGAGAAGCACCCATCTGCTTCTCCACCCCTCCCCCTCTCCTTCCTCTCTGTCTCTCTCTTCCCCTCCCACAGCCAAGGCTCCATTGGAGCAAAAGATGGCCCGGGCGCGGGGGATGGCTCCTTGGCCTCTGCCTCAGGCACTAGAGTGGCTCTGGTCGCGACAGAGCGATGCCCCGGAGGGGCAGAGCATCGCCCCCTGGTGGGTGTACCGAGTGGATCCCGGTCGGGCGCATGCGGGAGTCTGTCTGACTACCTCCGTTTCCAGCTTCAGAAAAATTAAAAAATAAAAAAAAACTCTCCGGCAAGCAGAGCAGGCACTAAGGACCTCCACAGAGGCAGAGTGTCAGGCTTCAGACAGTCTTTCCCAAATCTCCCACAAAAGATTGCTCTAATCAAAGGCATGGTTTTGTCTTTTGAGACAGACAGAGATCTTCTGAATTGGTGTAGAGTCTAGACTCATACTTTATCCCCAGAACTGGCACACACAGGTGCTTGTCAAAGGATAAATGAATGAATGAATGAGATGAATGGTTAACACTTCCTGTCACTTGTGATATACGTTCTGAGCATGCTGCTTCTGTCCATTTTCAAAATCAATTGCATACGTCCTTGGCAAAGATGCCAGTCACTTCCCAAGACCTGTTCTGTTCCAGTCTCTTTAGTAACAAAACCCTGAATTCCTGAACTTACTCAGAGCAACCACATACCCAATTAAAGGAATTTATGTCCCTGCCTCCCTTAAAGGTAGGCGTAGCCTTGTGACTAAGGCTGACCAATGAGATTTAAGAACTTATGATACTTCCAGGAAATCTCCTTAAAAGGAAGAGGAAAGGCCCTTCTTTTCTCCTCCTTTCCAGCGACTGAAATGTAACAGGTAGAGCTGCAGCCACCATCTTAGACTATGAATGCAAGGGTCACACCCTTGGGATGGAAATGCTGTGAGTCAGGAGTCCGACCCCGACGACTCTGTGGGGCCACCAGACGCTGGCCAACCTACTCCCAGATCTCACCATGTAAGAAAGCTGTTTTCAGTGGGGTCCCTCCTAACAGTAAAAGGTTCTGCTCCTCGAGCCCACTCTGGTTTTTCTGGTTGTGCAACCAAATCCCGCGTGACTCAGTGCTGCCTCAAACATGTAAACCTGGACAAACAGACAACCTCCCCCTGAATAATTAGTAGCTTAATGCCTTCTTCACAAAGCCGATGCTTTCTGCAAGGCTGCCTTTTGACTTTTATGGCTTTGTAAAGACTTTCCTCTAACAAAACCTACCCTTTGACCCTCCTCTGACCCATTCCACTTTCAGGACACAGCCCACCGTGGTCCTGCCGTTCCACCTGGTGCCGTCTCCTGTCCAGATCCTCGCCCTCTCTGTTCACCCACCTCAGCCACTGGGTCTAGTTAGAAAATCTCACAAACACCAGTGCACACCTGCTTCTGACTCTGCAGCCCCCAAAACGCCACAGTTCTTGGATGGAGAGCCAGCATGACAGTGACTCAGCCCAAACTTGAAAGCAAACTTCTACCTCCACAGGACCAAACTTGATGGGAATGTGGGGTGTTGTCCTGACATACCAACCCCAGGAACGTGACTTTTACTCAAGCCTAATCACTAACATCACACATAAGACTCCAAAATAACTGTATGATGTTCCCAGCTATTTCTATATAGTGACATTTCAGAAAATGCCTATCCTATGTCTCAGTGCTTAACTGTTTTTAAATGAAAGCCGCAGAAGACAAATCATGTGCAGGTCCCCTCATGAGTTGTGGGTATGATTTTTCATTTGAGTATAAATCCAAATAAGGTCTTCTTTTCTTCCTAAAAGTCAGAAAACTCTGTCTCATTCACAGAACCTCTAAAGGACAATTCTAGCTCTAGTTCCCGCACTCCGTCTAATATGTGTGTCTCTCTGTTGGCCGCCCTCAGCCTTGTCCCCACCTGCCACTCGGCCACCCAGCCCCACAGTCCCACACCACAAGAGCCCTGAGAGGAAGAACTCAACTTTTTCCCTCTCTACCAAATGTGTGTATACAGTCCAACTCACATTAATTAATTTATCAGAACACTTCAAGTCCTTCGTTTAAAAACAATGTAAGAATTATAAGATTAGCTTAATTATAGATTCATATGTGTCAATCTTAATCTTAATTAAGATTTCATATATGTGTGTGTGTGTATATATATATATATCATACTGTCATATATGTGAATATAAAATTAATCCAAAGTATTAGGAAATCTCTTATGTAAAGTCTTTCTGAAAACTCCACCTCATTTTAGGAAAGAATAATACACAAAGAAATCCTTCCATGAATTTCATCTGTTCCTTTTTATATCTTCCCTTTCACCTTACTTTTGCTTCCTTAACGCATATCACTAGAACTGTGAATGTCAAGCTATGATTAACTTTAACAAAACTGAGTCCTCCTTAGTCTCCTTGCCTGGAAAGAGCAGTATAGACTCAGGGCACCATGACAAGAGACTACAAATGTCAACTGGGTCACTCTTCAGGCCCCTTCCTTGTAAATTGGTGAAGAACGCTTTTATTCAGGACTTTTATGAACAAAAGGGGAGGTTGACCTGTGGTGGTGCAGCAGATAAAGTGTCGACCTGGAATGCTGAGGTCGCCGTTTAAAAACCCTGGGCTTCCCTGGTCCAGGCACAGACAACAAGCTACCAATGAATAACTAAAGCGAAGCAACTATGAGTTGACAATTCTCTCTCCCCCCTATAAAATCAATAAATAAAATCTTTATTTAAAAGAGAGTTTAGAAAAAGAACAAAAGAAAAACTCGAGAAACTCTATCCTATAAAATGAATTGTGTATAGTTCGCTATCTCCTTTAGCATAAATGCCACAAAACATGCTGCAAATAATTTACTGTAATAACTTACCCGCTGAACCACACTGTAGTTGCGGTACAAAGCCCTTAGCTAACCCTGGCTTTGCCCATCCACAACTGTGATCCTGTGTCTTTTCTTTTTTTTTTCTTTAGAGATCTTATTTATTGATTTTAGAGAGAGGAGAAAGAGAGAGAAAAGGGGACAGGGAAGAGCAGAAAGCATCAACTCATAATGCGATAGTTGCATCCTGTCTGTGCCTAGCTTTGGTACATATATACTATGGAATACTACTCAGCCATAAGAAATGATGACATAGGATCATTTACAACAACATGGATGGACCTTTATAACATTATACTGAGCGAAATAAGTAAATCAGAAAAAAACTAAGAACCTTATGATTCCATACATAGGTGGGACATAAAAATGAGACTCAGGGACATGGACAAGAGTGTGGGGGTTATGGGGTGGGGAGGAGGAGAGAGAGGGGGTTGGGAGAGGGGAGGGGCACAAAGAAAACCAGTTAGAAGGTGATGGAAGACAATTGGATTTTGAGTGATGGGAATGCAGCATAATCAAATGTCAAAATAACCTAGAGATGTTTTCTCTGAACATATGTACCCTGATTTATCAATGTCACCCCATTAAAATTAATTTTAAATGTAATAAAAAAAGAATAAATATGCATTACAGTAGAATAAAATTCTATGGAGGAAGTGGAATGAAAAAAACTTTAAATGAGAAAAAGGAATGTAAAATTCTTACTACTAAAGATTTGATAAAACAACATAAATAAGAACCAGAGAAAGTCAGAAATACGGTAACAGAATTCAGAAAAGAATCACCCTAGGAACAAATAAACAAAAAAATAGAAGAAATGCAAAAGTAAATAAGCACTGTAAAATGTCTTAAGAGACAAGGAAGACAAGGAGGAAAATCAAACAGAAATAAAGAAAGGTCAAAAATGTTTAAGAGAAAGACCAATAAAGAAGACTGGCAAGGAAGATTCAACATATATAACATATATGAGTCAGCAAGAAGATCCTGCGTCTTTTCATCTGTTGACCCTCCCCTCTGCCCTCTGCTGCTGTATATACTGCTGAGTGTTTGCCTCCTGACACAGAGCTGACAGAGGTCCTGCAGAAAGGTTTACATGCGTTTGTGGTATAGACTCTGTTTTGTTTCTTTTTAATAACTCAGTAATTCTGCCATAACATTTTCTGGGCTCCTCTAATTTCAACTCCTCCCTGAACCATGGCCTGAACATTTGTCTGGACAGTAGTCAGACAATCACCTTATTTGTTTCTTATCTCTTACTTAGACTTCAAAGATACCCATCGCCTGATATCCAGTGTCTTGAAACTGTGATTTCATGTTGGGGACCAAAAAATCAACAGGGTAATTTGCAGTTTGGATTCTGCGGACGGAGCTGACTGTAAGCTGACAGTCTGCCCAACCCCCCACCTCACCTGCCTGATTGAGTTGCAAGGGGCTGTGCTTCAGTACTCATCCCCCCTCCCATGTTCCCGGGAAGGACTGGAAGGAAGTTACTAAGGTTGTGTATATTAAGTATTGGTGGGGGTTTTCTGCACCTGGTGGTTTTCTTGTGTTGCCTTGGAAACATCATTGAATTGCTCGTTTCCACCTTGCCCAGAATAATAAAGAAGGATGTTTTCTGGGGGTGGCCATATTTTTGCGGCTTGTCCAGGGCAGGAGTTACTCCTGGCAAGGAGCTGTGGCACCCTCCTGAAATCCATCTTTTATATGTCTTCAAGTCTTTGTCTGTTTTTCATTCAATTTTGTACCATTCCCGCTTGAGACCCTGGAATAGACTCGTTGCACAGGTAACGGCAGTTTCTTATGTTTTGCCTGGTTTAAAGGGAGGAATATTTTGGGCAGGAGAATATACCCAGCCCTTTTACTACACCTGGACAAGAAGCAGAAGTTCTGTGTTCATTTTTAAAACCAAATCCCAGACAAAATGAAATAAAACAAATTGTATGTGAGATAGATAGATGATAGATGGATAGACCGACTAAAATCAAGACAAATTTGCCAACATAGCTTTAGAACATAATTTGGTGTTAATTTGGGGAAATGATTGGTAGGTCACTTTTTGCTTGACACCAACTTCCTCCTTCAATACAATAAATTATCAATTGTTAAACAAAATAAACCATCCAGAATCTGCTCTTTACCAGCTGATGACTGATACTCAACCATCTTTTCTGTTTAAGAAAGTCACAAACATTCTCACCAAGTCCAAAATGTAATAGCATCCATTGTGTGATTATCTAGATTTTTTATCTTTTTACACTTGGGGGACTCATGAAAATAGGAGAATTATTTCAGGGACCACTGAGGCAGAAATCACCCTGACCATAAGGGAATTTGACTAAGATCGTTGGGTCTATAGTCTTCGTACAACATCAGGGTGGTTAACTCTTTCACGGACCAGCACAAAATTTCTGAGAGACCAGTTGTGGACTGGACGTTAAAAACTACTGATCTAGTCTATTCTACGACATCCTCCTCATCCTGTAAGTTGCTTTTCGTGCTTCTCCTGGTGTCCCGCTGCCTGAGCAGAGGACAACCACCCAGAAGACTGTTGATGTGGGTGAGTTTTGTGCTTCTTGCTTTTGTTTTTCATTTTTCCTTTCTGATTTTTACTTGGAAAATATTCCTTATTGTCCTCCTTTTGCTCATGTTCTGGCTTTGAACAGCACAATGTTTTCTTAATTGTATTAATACAAAATCCCTGCTTACACCAGGAAGTGGAGACATCATTTACTCTGTTGAACGCATCACCTCACCTCTCCTTTTTCCCGTGTCTTATTTCCTGAGATCTTACACTGTTTTCCTCTCCAGCAAATTCTCCCCATCTACTTCTAGGTCATTTCTGAGCTCCTTGGCTCATAGGGTGGCTCAGGAAGTCTCCAAGTCCCCGAGTGGGTAAACGGGCTCAGAAGGAATAGGGAGCAGGCAGCGCAGTATGGCTCACCTGAAGGCTGGGCCTTCGGGCTCTACTTTGAGTCACCCCAAGCTCAACATTTAAATTAGTCTATAGTCCTAAACATTACTTTTTCCTGTTAGCTGTTGCACTGACCCTTGCAAATATAAGAGACACAGTAAATATGTTTTTTACTCCAGCCACCTTCTAAACTGACAGACAGCTCTTCAGAATGCCTTCACACCCCTGCCAGGTGGTTCAGGGGATAGAACATAGTCCCAGCAGACAGACGTGGTCGGTTCGATTCCCGGTCATGGTATGCATCAGAAGCAATCAGAGTGCACAACTAAATGCAACAACTAAGTGGAACGGGTTGATGCTTTATTCTCTCTCCTTCTCCCTTCCCCTCTTTCTGTCTCTTTCTTTCTCTCTCTCTATCTCTCTCAAAACAATGGGGAAAAGTAAATATATATATATTTAATATATATATAATGCCTCCACTATTCTAGGTAAAAGAGTTACATTACTTCTCAGCTTTTGGAGGAAAGAGATTTAATAGGGCGGCCAATTGTGCTTGTTTGCCCAGGACTGAAGGAAGTTCCTAGTTTGGTCTGGGACTTTTAGTTTTAAAACAAAACAACCCCATGTAAATGAGAACAAGTTAGTTAACCTAGTACTTACTGGTTAAATACCACGTCACTTCTGGTTCACTCTATCTCCAGCTATGGGATAATCAAAAGGTGATCAATGCAAAAAATTAATCACAATTATGTTCAAAAGTAAATATCCCCTGTAAAGTACAGAATAGGGAATATAGTTAATAATATTGTAGTAAGTAACTGTATGGTGCCAGGTAGGTACTGGAAATATGGGGGAGGGGAATCACTTCGTAAATTATATGATTGCCTAGCCTGTATACCTAAAACTAATGTAAAGTAATATTGAAGGTCAATTCTAATTGAAAAATAAACCTAAAAGAGAAAATAAAGCAAACATCCTCAATTACTGATTACTCCAAGAACTACCCATCTGAATGCACAATAGGGCAGTTTGGCAAGCATTTTAAGTGTTTTTAAACATATTTATCTGTTTTTGAAATGTTTCACAGTTTCAAAAATATTAGAGCCCATACACTAACCAATACATGGTAATGGTTTAGAAAATGTTAGTTTTTCTTATTAATATGAGGAAGTTAATTGGACATAAAATGGCCATTGATCTTTCCAATGGCTCTCAAAGCCAGTCCCCGACAAGCAGCCTCAGCATCACCTGGGAACTTATCAGAAACGCCAGTGGTCAGGCCTCCCAGCAGACTGACTGAATCATTAACTCTGGGGGAGGCCAGCAATCTGGGTGTTAACTGGCCTCCCGGTGATACTGAAACACATTCTGGTGTGAGACCTACAGCTCTACCTCCCGGCAAACTGCCCATCGCCTCGCCGTTAGTCTCGTCATCAGTCACTCTACCTTCACTCTTGCTTTTCCTGCCCCTCGCTGTGTTCCCTCTGCTCTGTCTCCTTACACTGATGTTGTTACTGCCTCGCACGCTCTCCCTCTAAATCTCTGTGAGAGCAAATGACTCGTCTTCAGAGAGACTTTTCCAGACCACTGAGTCTAAAATAGCCTGAGTATCTCCATCACATCAGAGCTTTATTGTCTCCATTGCATTTATCACCATCTGCATTTGTTATTTACTTGTTTACTTGTTGATTGTCTGACTCCACCGGCTCACATATAAAGACCACAAAGCCAGGGACCTTGTCTGCTCACCACTGTATAGATCCTTAGCACCTAGAATAGTGCCTGGAAAATACTAGGCACTCAATAAATATTTGTTGCATGAAAGAACAGACAAAATAACAGTGAGCTTTCTATAACAGTAATGTAGGGGCTGACTGAACTATGCCACGCTCCCCACATGATTCAAATCATCACATTCTGATGCTAACAAGTATACTCAGAAGTCAAAAAATCACAGCCCACAAGGAGCAGAGGACAGGGAGAAAACCAGCCAGGCCGTTGTTTTTGCTCTTATCTGTAAAGCTATTCAAGCTTTTCCCATGGTTATGGTGGTACATTTGTTTAATTACCCTGACAACTCAGCAAGTCCTTCTGCCTCCACGTCAAGCCCTATTTCCTGACATCCCAATGTTCCTGGGGATGGAGAGCAATGTGTCCATCTCTACCTTTTAATAACCTTTTATGGCTGCAAAGCGAGTAATGAAGTCAATCCTCAGCTCTCTGTTCCAAAGTGAGTGACGCCAAGTCCCTTCAACAGTCCTCCGAGGGCCCATTTAAAAGTGCCTGATGCTTTTCTACAGAGCCTCTCCAGATTTGTCCCATTATTATGAGGACATTCAAACTGGGAGCAATGATAAGAAAGAGTCAGAACATTTATTTTTCACTCAATTAGAGGTGCTTACAAAAGCCGTGCTACAGCAACAAAGCTGGAAACATGATGGCATGGGTTCAAATCCCCACACACTCATTTATGGGCTCAGTAGACACACTGCTGAACTTTTCTGATCCTCACTTTGATCCTGCTCAAATGGGAGTTCTCACCCCTCAAGATTTTGGTGACAATCACAAGAGAAAACATATATGAAAGTCTGTAAAATGTGACCTACCTTACAAGCATAATAACTGTTTAGAGAATGCTTTTCATTTCTCTTTAAGAAGTCAATGGATGCAAAGGACATTATTAATAAATCCTATATTGTATCAAGAAAAAAAAGGGAGCAGCTCTAAGAGAGAACATGAACCCCATCCCCATAGCTCTTTCAAGGATCTACTTACGTGTCCCTTGGCAGATGAACTGATTTAAAAAGAGAGAGAAAAGACATAGTACACACATATAATGTAATACTACTCAGCCATAAAAAAGACAATCTTACCATTTATGACAATATGCATGGACCTTGAGGGTATTGTGCTAAGTAAAATAAGTCCAACGAAAAAAGACAAAAACTATTATTCCACTCATGTGGAATAGAAAAGTAAAAGAACTACAACAAAAAACTATACAACATAGTCAACAGTTCAAATGCTACAGAAATGTTTACCTGAAACCTATGTACTCTTATTGATTAATGTCACCCCATTAAACTTAATTTTCTAAATAAGATATATTTTTAAAAATCTTATAGATACAGACAACAGATTAGAGAAGAAGGGGTTTGGGGAAGGGCAAAATGGGTAAAGGGAGTCAACTGTTTGCTAACAGAGGAAACTAGACTTTTGGTGATGAGTACACTATACTATATATTGATATATTGAATACATATCAAATTATAACACTGTACACCTGAAATTTATGTAATGGTATAAACCAATGTTACCTCAAAAGTAAAGGGTCCACTTATGCTAAAAGTGGTGCTCACGCTCTCAAGTTCCTTCAATACATTATCAAGCACAGAATGCTATTTGTTGACCTTCACTGGAAGAACGGCTGTGTTGGACATTCTGGGAAGAGTTCCTCACACAGCAAGTGGAATCAGAATAGTTTTAGTTGCAAACGGTATATTATTCTGTTAATAAAGTAGTAGATTCTTCATCACAATAAATGTGTGGCCATTGAAAATATACCAGCTATAAGGAGCAAAACTGACCAATGGACCCAGCCGCTGCTCTGAAATCCATCACTTCTTTGTGATAAGGCCATAACTCTTGCAAGCTTGTTCCAGACAATTACTGAGCTCCAGACAATCCACGCAAGGGATAGCGTGGGTGCCCCGTTCCTGAAAGATGGAGCATCAAGAATCTTCTGTCGGTTTGCTCTGGTTCAAGGTTGTCTCCTCTTGCCAAATCTTCAAACAATGGCAGAGCCCTCTGCGATGCTTTCACCCATCGTCCCCCCTCTGTCCTTCCCTCAGGCCACACCCCATTGAGGTCCACCAGCCCTGCTAGCTTCTCAGCTCCCACCCCACTTTCTCATACAAGTATTTCCCCTAATGAAATTCTTGGCATCTCTTTCTTGGAGAATCCAGATGAAAGAAAGGAAGAAAGAAAGAAAGAAAGAAAGAAAGAAAGAAAGAAAGAAAGAAAGAAAGAAAGAAAGAAAGAAAGAAAGAAAGAAAGAAAGAAAGAAAGAAAGAAAGAAAGAAAGAAAGAAAGAAAGAAAGAAAGAAAGAAAAAGAAAGAAAGAAAGAAAGAAAGAAAGAAAGAAAGAAAGAAAGAAAGAAAGAAAGAAAGAAAGAAAAAAAGGAAGGAAGGAAGGAAGGAAGGAAGGAAGGAAGGAAGGAAGGAAGGAAGGAAGGAAGGAAGGAAAGAAGGAAGGAAGAGGGAGGGTGGGAGGGAGGGAGGGAGGGAGGGAGGAAGGAAGGAAGGAAGGAAGGAAGGAAGGAAGGAAGGAAGGAAGGAAGGAAGGAAGGAAGGAAGGGGAAAGAAAGAAAGAAAGAAAGAAAGAAAGAAAGAAAGAAAGAAAGAAAGAAAGAAAGAAAGAGAGAGAGAGAGAAAGAAAGAAAGGAAAGAAAGAAAGAAAGAAAGAAAGAAAGAAAGAAAGAAAGAAAGAAAGAAAGAAAGAAAAAAAGAAAGAGAGAGAGAAAGAGGGAGGGAGGGAGGGGGAGGGAGGGAGGGAGAGAGAGAAAGAAAGAACTCAGTTTTCAAAGAATTTTTTGCATCTATAATAACATCAATTCCTTATAAATATCCATTAAATTACACAAAAGGAAAAGTGAAGTGCCCACTGTTTGGATAAAGAAATGGATTAAGTGACCTGGCCAAGATTAACTACCTCACTTTTATTTTTTTTAGTAGCTTTTCCATTTCCTAGTCTTCCATGTTCAGTGTTTAAGGGGGAAAATAAACAACTTTGAATTTGCTTTTCTTTCAATTATCACTTTCCTATTATGAACAACAAAAACACCTACAATTTATTAAGCAGGCACTGTATAAGTAATTTGCATATATTCAATTTTTCATTTAACCTTCAAAACAAATCAAGACAATAAGTACTTCTCCTTTGTATATGTGAGCTTCAAGAAGTGAAGTAACCTGTCAGGATCACCCACCGCCTAGAGGACCCAGGACCCGCCCCTGACTCTACAGCCAGTGCTCTTAGCACACGTGCTATTACCTCACATCCTGGAGCACTTCACTGAGCACTTCTACGTGATGAGGAAGGGGGCGGGCGCCCAGCAGTAACTCCCCCTGCAGAGGGCTGCAGAATTCAAGAGCTAGGGGGAGGACCCGAGGGCGACAAGGGCTGGTCAGGGGCAGGCCAGAGGGAGGGTGACAAACCTTCTCCCAGCTGCTCTGTCTCAGGTTGCAAAACAGTCACTCAGGACCACCTGTATTCCAGAGGTCCTATGTTTTTTTTTAAAAGTATTTCTTAAAAGTAAGTTTTTATTTAAAAGATGTCCAGCAAATATTTCCCCAACTAATTCTCCTAAAATGATTAAGAGATACAACCCAGATCCCTACCACCTGATGCCAAGGCATGGGGAAGAAACCACGGGGCACGCAAGGTGCCCCAGGACCCTTCCTTAGCGTCCTCCCAGCTCCACCACCCTCGTGCTCTCTTTACTTGATGCTCAAAGACAACAGCGCCATCCCGTGCTGCCGCCGCCTCTGTGCATTCGGACATGCAGTTCACTGTCCAGCTCACCCTTCCTTCCTCTGGCTAACTCTTCCCCACTCCTCAACAACTCAGCTCAGCCATGTCGGGAAGCCGCACTCAACACCCAGACTGAGCACCTCCTTGTGCTCTCCAGCCCTAACCTCTGTGCCCTCCAGTCCCAACCTCTGTGCTCTCCAGCCCTAACCTCTGTGCTCTCCAGTCCCAACCCCTGTGCTCTCCAGCCCTAACCTCTGTGCTCTCCAGTCCTAACCCCTGTGCTCTCCAGTCCTAACCCCTGTGCTCTCCAGCCCTAACCTCTGTGCTCTCCAGCCCTAACCTCTGTGCTCTCCAGTCCTAACCTCTGTGCTCTCCAGTCCCAACCCCTGTGCTCTCCAGCCCTAACCTCTGTGCTCTCCAGCCCTAACCTCTGTGCCCTCCAGTCCCAACCTCTGTGCTCTCCAGCCCTAACCTCTGTGCTCTCCAGCCCTAACCTCTGTGCTCTCCAGCCCTAACCTCTGTGCCCTCCAGTCCCAACCTCTGTGCTCTCCAGCCCTAACCTCTGTGCTCTCCAGTCCTAACCTCTGTGCTCTCCAGTCCTAACCTCTGTGCTCTCCAGTCCCAACCTCTGTGCTCTCCAGTCCTAACCTCTGTGCTCTCCAGTCCTAACCTCTGTGCTCTCCAGTCCCAACCTCTGTGCTCTCCAGTCCTAACCTCTGTGCTCTCCAGTCCCAACCTCTGTGCTCTCCAGTCTTAACCTCTGTGCTCTCCAGTCCTAACCTCTGTGCTCTCCAGTCCTAACCTCTGTGCTCTCCAGTCCTAACCTCTGTGCTCTCCAGTCCTAACCCCTGTGCTCTCCAGTCCTAACCTCTGTGCTCTCCAGTCCTAACCTCTGTGCTCTCCAGTCCCAACCTCTGTGCTCTCCAGTCCTAACCTCTGTGCTCTCCAGCCCTAACCTCTGTGCTCTCCAGTCCTAACCTCTGTGCTCTCCAGTCCTAACCTCTGTGCTCTCCAGTCCTAACCTCTGTGCTCTCCAGCCCTAACCTCTGTGCTCTCCAGTCCTAACCTCTGTGCTCTCCAGTCCCAACCCCTGTGCTCTCCAGTCCTAACCTCTGTGCTCTCCAGTCCCAACCCCTGTGCTCTCCAGTCCTAACCTCTGTGCTCTCCAGTCCTAACCTCTGTGCTCTCCAGTCCCAACCCCTGTGCTCTCCAGTCCTAACCTCTGTGCTCTCCAGTCCCAACCTCTGTGCTCTCCAGTCCCAACCTCTGTGCTCTCCAGTCCCAACCTCTGTGCCCTCCAGTCCCAACCTCTGTGCTCTCCAGCCCTAACCTCTGTGCTCTCCAGTCCTAACCTCTGTGCTCTCCAGTCCTAACCTCTGTGCTCTCCAGCCCTAACCTCTGTGCTCTCCAGTCCCAACCTCTGTGCTCTCCAGTCCCAACCTCTGTGCTCTCCAGTCCTAACCTCTGTGCTCTCCAGTCCCAACCTCTGTGCTCTCCAGTCCCAACCCCTGTGCTCTCCAGTCCTAACCTCTGTACCCTCCAGTCCTAACCTCTGTGCTCTCCAGTCCCAACCTCTGTGCTCTCCAGCCCTAACCCCTGTGCTCTCCAGCTTTAACCCCAGGGCCTCCAACCCTAACCCCAGGGCCCACCTCACCTCTACATCTCCCTTGCTGTGATGAGATTATCTCACACTGGACACACAAACAGAAATGTCTTCTTGAAACATCATCCATACCACATCACTCTGGCCCACACAGTGCGTCCAGAGGCAGCGCACGGAAGGTCAGAGGACCCAGGTTCCATGCTCTGGCCTTGCAGGCTCTAAATGGCCTGGTACCTGACTTCTCTGCAAACTCCCCCTTTTGCCCTTGTTTACCATCACTGCTGGTGTCCAGATCCACTGCCATGCCAAACCCCTTCTTGCCTTCACACTCAGTTCCTCGCTCTTGGCAGAGTTGTTCCCGTTTGCTCCCCAGGCCTTCGCTTGAGCGCTGCCCACTGAGAGCGCCTCCCATCCCACTCCAGAGCTGCCAGCACTCTCGCCCGCTCTTCTCTGGCCCTTTCTCCATGGCAACCTCAGAACTTCATAGTTAGCCAATTTATTAATGTATTCATTTGTTTGTTATTTAAATCTTGATTTCAGTGGAAAGTACATCCTCAACAACTTACACTGCTTGAGAGCCAGGGTCCAGGCTTATTAAATCGTATCGCTCCAGGGTGTTTGGTGCACGAGTGCGTCCTCAAATGTGCTGCATAAACGAACAAACAAGCAAACTTCAGGGAGGATAAGAAGGGAGTAGGAATTACAAAACAGCAGAGATTTGCAGAAATTACACATTACTGTTAGTTTTCATAATGATTTGAGCTAAGGAAACTCTAAGTGCTTTGTGTTAATTTAGACCCTAGTCACAGAAAGAACTTATGAGCTCTAACTAACTTACAGGCAAAGAAAATAAAGCCAAATGAAGTGATGTTTTCAAAAGCAACATAATGAGTTAAATAGGGAGCTCAGTCTTGACTTTGAATAGCTTTATTTTATACCCTGTCTTGTTCCCAAAGGACTTGAGGTGGCTTTGAAAGACACAGACAGTTACACAATGTAGAGTGTCCACAAAAACAAAACAAGCCAGTTGCTCAGGAGAAGCACGACTATTGCTGGTACGAGATCTGAAAGAAAGTTCTCCCGTGGGCCCTCAGAAAGGGTAGCAAACCACATCCTCACTCCCATCCTCTGGGACACACAACTCCGGGGCTCGCGGGGCTGTTTGCAAGCATTCCTCAGTGCAGGCTGGTGGCACAAGGCCAAGGCTTAGATCCACGGAGCAATTCTCCAAGGAGCCAAATCAAGACAGCCCAGGTGTGCGGTGCTCTGATGGTCTGTCTTAATCCAAAAAGGACATCTGGAGATTCTGAAGGAATCGTTTAACAGCACACCCTTCACGTGCTGGGCTCTGTGGATCTTACTCCTCGCCCAAAAACTTGACTATTCAGTAGTAATGGATTGAAAGTGACAAGCGCTGGAACACAGTCAACATTGTAGAACTACGCAGAGTTCCATATGATTTATCTGTCAGATGACCTGGGGAAGGGACTATTAGCTGAATTGTAGAGTAAGCTGCTGTCACAAAGAGACCCCAAAATACGGAGACCTACATAAAACTAAAGTTGATTTCTGCTCGCCTCACAGTCCAGGTGAAGGAGGGTTGTTCCAGGCAGGTGGCGGTGCTGCTCCACAGGTGGCGGCGCTGCTCCACAAGGCCACGGAGGGACCCAGGCTGGAGGAGGCCCTGCCGTCCTCACAAGCAGCTTCCTCTGACCTCAGCAGCTCTCTGATCATCCCCATTTCACAGCCAAAGGAAAGAAATACAGAAAGAAGACAAACAGCCTCCTTGTAAAAATGTGATCTAGAAGTCGTACATATCGATTCTGTTCACATCCCATTGGCCAAGACTTAGTCATACAAACACACCCACCTGTGAGGAACATTGGGGAATGAAATCTCTACCTGGAAGCGGCGTCGCTACCTAAAACTCAAGATTATATGGCTTTCAGGAAAAATGGAACTGTGGGCAAAGGAAACTGTGAGAATCTGTCACACGGAACTGACATTTGCTTAAACAGAATTACTCCTGAATTAAAGGCCCACCCACTCCTAGCCAGGGGTAGACGAAGGTGGATGCGTTAACACAGGTTCAAGTTTTCTGCATTCATGTGCTCTGTTTAGTGTGCAGACAATGAAGAATCAAGACACCCAAGTTCTACACTGGATGCATGATTCTGCTCCTTGTAGCCAGGAAAAGTTGTACAACTGGTGTTTCTAAATGCCAACTATGGCCACGGAAGAATCAATAGAGCTTCCAAATACTATCAGCTATTGAGAAGTCTCCTTTCCCTTTAAACCCTCTAAGATGAACTACATAGTTGCAAGATGTAAGTGGAGGTAATCAAATAAGATGACAACTGTATAAGAGTCTTAATTCTAAGACAGTTAACTGTGAGAAGACTCTTACTCCAATTCAGGAAACTGGTTTTGGAATCGTTGATCTGAGACGACCCCTTTCTGGCAGCCATTAGATAATAGCACCGGTTTGTCTATTGGGGTATTCTTAGTTTGAAACAATAAAACTCATGATGAGGTCAGCATATTGTTACTCTCTCTGACAAGGGACATAGAAAGCATATGTCCATCTCATCCAAATGCAATGTCACGTTATCACCATTCAAGTTTATAAAAACAGGCCAGCGGGATACATCATTTACCCCACTGAAAATCATCTCATCTGCCCTCAGATTCTATATGAGCATTAGTCTACATGGAACATAGATTTTCTCCCATAAGCCATTCCTTCCCATGGAGTGAAAGTATAAGAAAAAGTTAATGAAAGCTAAACTCTTAGTTTCTTCTTCCTAATTTTCCCCAAAAGCTGATAAAGAATATAACAATGGCTGACAGTGCTTAAAGATGATCTCCTCA
This sequence comes from Saccopteryx leptura, assembly GCF_036850995.1. Classification (NCBI taxonomy): domain Eukaryota; kingdom Metazoa; phylum Chordata; class Mammalia; order Chiroptera; family Emballonuridae; genus Saccopteryx; species Saccopteryx leptura. The sequence goes on along the minus strand of NC_089504.1, from coordinate 25,722,263 downwards.
TGTAATTGACTTGGTCTAACAGGTCCACATGTGTTCTTGGTCAGAAGCCAGCAGAGACTTCGTCTAGACATTAGGTTGATAAGTGTTTAGGTCTGTGCTTTGGGAGGAATCAGTCGTTGCTCTATTAAACACGAATGGGACTACACAGTATTAGTAGGCATGCCTCCAACTGTGCGCTCATTAATAGAATGAACAGGGAACATCAAGCCTGAGTAATTTGCCTTAAGCATCAATCTATGTTCTTCTGGCTGTGATTGTCCCAAATGTTATGTGATCATACACACACACACACACACACACACACACACACACACACAACTGAACAAGTAGCTCAGTTGGTTGGAGTGTCATCCTGATTCTCCAGGTTTGTGGGTTTGATCCTGATCAGGGCATATACAAGAATCAACCAATGAGTGCATAAATAAGTGGAACAACAAATTGGTGTCTCTCTCTCTCTCTTGCTCTCAAATAAATTTTTTTAAATATTTTTTAAAACATAATGTACTCAACAGAGCTAGTGACATACAACTTGACAAGCAGAAAAGGAAAAGGGAACTGACATCTGTTGAGCACCCCCAAAGTTCCAGGAACAATACTCTGTCCTTTATCCTTGTTTCTGCATTTATTTCTCACTAGAACCCTGTGAGGCAGATATTGTCATCATCATTTTAGAAGTGGAAAACCTAAATCATAGAGACGATTGTCTGCTGATCTTGGATTCCACTTATTCCCCCACTCCCTCTCAGCACCATCGTGCTGCCCATAAGTGGAGCTTGGGTCTGCACAGTTCAAGCGGTGGGACCTCACGGGGCTTCTGATTCCACTAAAATTCCACTGGCAGGCTCCTTGAGAATAAACATCTGGTAGGTCTTATTTGCTGCTCTCTACATCACCTAAAATGGTACCTGTACCCTCTCCCACCAAAAAAAAAAAATTTTAATGAATAAATGAATGAGACTAGTCACTTCCTTGTAACAAGAATGGTGTACTCTTTCCAGAGAATTCTTAATGTCTTTAATTGTTTGGATGTCAGCTTGGATCTCTATAATATATAAATCCTGCCTGCAATGTATTTCATAGAATTCAACAATTATTTCTAGTATTATTATTAAACTGACATTTCTTGAGAATTTACTATGTTCCCAATATTGTAATAGGCACACACACGCATATCTCACTACTCTCACAATAACTCTACAAAGGAGATACTTATTGTATTCACGAGAAAGCCGAGGTTGAGATGATTCCGTAACTCAGGGGATTTGACTCAAACCAAGCTACCCACTTGCAAAGACCAGCGGTGGAACTAGAAAATTTCACATTCGAAACATCATTTCTTTTTAAATTTTCACTTCTATACAACAGAATTACTTCAAGTAAGTATCATAAAATAATCATTATTGTCTTTATTCTTTAGTTTTAAACAAATAATTCAAAGAAGAATACATTTCTATTTTAAATATATCATTCAAGGTCAGTAGAATGTTTCACATGCACTAAAAGCTATACTCAGCAATGAAAACATTGCACCTCGCAGTTTGTATGTGGTCTCATTGTTTTAAATTTCAAAAACAAATAAAAACTCTAAGTGGTCATATGGACTAACAGAATGATTTAACTTAATTCTGTTTCTTTGTATGCATAATCAAAGTGCTATCATTGTTTATTTCAAATCTTCAGTTTAAACACAAGAATAGATGTGTACAAGAATTGGAGAAAAAGGCACATATAAAATGAGAAGTAAAGATTCCAAATCATTATGAATTTACTCTCAAAACCAACACCGTAGCTGAGTCCTTGTGTACAGAACACTAACCACATAACTTGAAGTTATCTAAATTAACTTCTATGTAGAGGACAATAGTCATTAAAAAGTAAAATATAGGCCCTGTCCGGTTGGCTCAGTGGTAGAGCGTCGGCCTGGCGTTCAGGAGTCCCGGGTTTGATTCCCAGCCAGGGCACACAGGAGAAGCGCCCGTCTGCTTCTCCACCCCTCCCCCTCTCCTTCCTCTCTGTCTCTCTCTTCCCCTCCTGCAGCCAAGGCTCCACTGGAGCAAAGTTTGCCTGGGCGCTGAGGATGGCTCTGTGGCCTCTGCCTCAGGCGCTAGAATGGCTCTGATTGCAGCAGAGCAACGCCCCAAGATGGGCAGAGCATCGCCCCCTGGTGGGCATGCCAGGTGGATCCCGGTCGGGTGCATGCGGGAGTCTGCCTGACTGCCACCCCATTTCCAGCTTCGGAAAAATACAAAAAAAAAACACTAAAATATAAAATATGAAGCTTACATGTATATTATCAATAGTACCCCTAGTAATCATTTAAAAGTTATAACAAAAAATCTCAAGATGTCACTGACATTGTTGAGAACTGGGAGCGCATGTGACAATAAAATGCAAAGCAACTTTTAGTTATTTTTATTACTATTTTTTTAATTTTTTATAGACATCTCCTATCACCTCCCAAAATTGTCCACCTTGGCAAGTCACTGCCAAACAGGGCTCTCAATCTCCAGTCACCTTTGTGTTGCTATTTATTTATTTATTTATTTATTTATTTATTTTATTTGAAAGAGAGAGAGAGAGGAGGAGCATCAACTTTTAGCTGTGGCACTTTAGTTGTTCATTGGTTGCTTCTCAGTATGCTCACTATTTATTACATAAGCTCAATTACTCTTCCCTGGCTCTTTAAATCTGTGCAAATTCAACATGGTAGAAAAAGCAGTTCTTCACCAGCATGGAGTCCCATAAAGACCTCCCTGCTTGCAGAAGGTAAGAGGCACTCCCAACCTCTGTTATCTTGAAGACTCACCTGTTAGACAGTAAACCTCCCTTTAAAGTTGCTCCCTGTGCACTACTGAGAAGATGCGACCTCACTGTAAACACTGGAGTGACAGCTTGTCTTCTTCCGGTCTTTGTTAGTGCTCTGTGATTTTTTTCATGCCCTCCTATTTTTACAGTATGTGCATAAACTAGAGTAATCTGGAAAAGTGGGGAAATCATTAGTCACTGTTGATTTAGTGAAAAGCAAAGTCATCATCTTTAATGTCCTTTTCCAACTGCTGAACATCTCCAAGAATCCCTCTGAAAATACAGCCTAAAATAAAATATTAAGTGGACAATAAATTGCAGATGAGATGGGGAAAATGGGAATAAGAAGAGATTGAAAATCATTCTGATTAAGTCAGGAAGATTTTTGAGGGGAAAAACAATTGTGCTTAAATTATTTTTGTGTATATGTATGCCATGTAAGGTGGAGAAAATGTCTAGTGTTTATATAGTCTCAATAAATATTTCATGAATGAATGTGTTTTTAAAATAAATATTATTTATACTGAGTCAGAGTATTTTGTCATCTGTAGCTCTTTCACCTAAAATGATTCACCTAAATTGCAGCCAAATTATAATATTTGTTCTTAGGGAAATTTAATCTCATGACAATTCTTTACTAATGTTTATTAATCCCTAAGGTAAACTGAGTTGATAGGTCATTAACTTCATCTCTTTAGAAGTGGTGACAAAAAGTAATTCCCCTGAGTGCCTCAGGATGATGACAAGAAAGGAGGTGAGGGTGGGTCCTTGAGACTTGCTGTCACCAGCTAGGAACAGAGCTCCAGGAAGTGTCACAGACTCTCAAGCATAAAAGACACCTCAAAGACTCTCTTCCTTTCCTTACTAGCCACAGTCTATGCTGAAGCCTTCAGCCTTCATCGGCAATACCTCCAAGAAGGAGAGCTCACCACCTCCTGAGCCAAACCATCCTGCTTGGGACATCTGTGGTTATTAAAAAATTCTTCCTCGTGTTGAACTGAACTCTGTCACTTGACATGTTCTACTTATCATTCTGAGGCTGAATGGAACAAGTCTAGTCTCTCTTTCACCTGATCTACCTTCAAAACTATGCAGCAAGCATTCTGCTGTCGACTGACCCAGTTCTTAACCAGTCCTCATGTGACGTCCTCCCTCACCACCCTAGTCACCGCCTTGTAATATAACTTGTCCGTGCAGAAGGTAAGGCTTTGTGGTCAAAGGCCTACCTCCTATAGCGCTGGACTTGGCTAGTTAATCCTTGCTCTTTCTTTGCTTATTCCTCTGCTCAGAAGCAAAGAATACACAAAACAGAATTTCTGCTCTTGATCTTCCCAAATATGCCAACTCTCAAATCATTTTTTAACAACCAAATTGACCTTGTTAAGGTGGTACTGATTGGGCCCTGGCCAGGTAGCTCAGTTGGTTAGAACATCATCCCAGTACACCAAGGTTGTGGGTTCAATCCCTGGTCAAGACACATACAAGAATCAACCAGTGAGTGCATAAATAAGTGGAACAACAAACTGATGGTTTTCTCTCTCTTTCTCTCTCTCTTCCTGTCCCTCCCCTCTATTCTCTCTCAAAAATCAATAAATTTTTTAAATGTTTTTAATCTTAAAAAAGAAAAGGTAGAACTGATTTAGACAATGCTCTGCAGAGCATAAATATGAGGTGGTAAGGGTGAAGCTGCAGTGAGAGCTCACCACATTACTGAAGAGAAGAGATTGTCTTTCTTTACAAAAACACTGTTATGCCTGGCCTGTGGTGACGCAGTGGATAGAGCATCGACCTGGAACGCTGAGGTCACTGGTTTCAAACCCCGGGTTTGCCCAGGCAAGGCACATATGACAAGCAAGCAATGAACAACTAAGTGGAGCAACTATGAATTGATGCTTCTAGCTCTCCCCTACCTCCTCTTTCTGTAAAATCAATAAATAAAATCTTTCCCCAAAACCCCACATATTATGTGATTATTTTTTACATAAATAATCCAAGTGATGGTAAAAGAAATTAAAATTAAGAAAATACACCCAGAATTCCATCAGTCACCAAAAAGTCTTTTTCATTTTTCTGTTTTGCCAATCAATTCTTTCCCAGATAAATATGTTTACAGTTTTATAATCATGACGCAAATGTATCAATAATTTTAGATTCATTGTGTTAAGTCTAACATTATACTATAAGTTTTATTCATCTTCTTTCATGGTTTTTACTGTTTTTGTTATAATGAATATATAATATTCCTCAGAATAGATGGATAATAATTTACTTTTTAATGGATTTCCAAAATGGTCTTATTATAAACAGTAGTGCCAAAACTTAATGCATATAGCTTTCTCGCTTTGTAGACAAAGTCCCATTATCTCCATTTTACAGATTACTAAGTCAAAGGGGATAAGTATTTTTATGGCTCCAGAAAAAATTCTGACAATGAAAACTATTTTTTTTAAATGGACAGGTATCTTTCCTTTACTGGAGGCATGAAATGCACAGACTCCACTCTGAAGGATTTAAGAGTAGGGTTCAGTTTAACCCTCATAGGAACTTAAGAAGAAAGCATTGTTTTATCCTGGTGGTAGAGCCTAGGAGGGAGAGGTTTACAGAGTTTTACCTAGGCATCTATAAATACTACTTGGAATTTACTCTTGAATCATTGGGAAAATAATCTATAAGGTGATCTTTGTTTTGCTAGGTGCAACCTACAATCATGGATTATATGGTTTGCGACTTGAGTTGTGGCCAACCATTCACCCAATTTCACACATCCCATGTATTTTCCACACTCTATGCTTTCTTCACATGCTATTCCAAGAGAAAAGGAAGGAAGGAAGGAAGGAAGGAAGGAAGGAAGGAAGGAAGGAAGGAAGGAAGGAAGGAAGGAAGGAAGGAAGGAAGGAAGGAAGGGAGGAAGGGAGGGAGGGAGGGGAAGGAGAGGGGGAAAGAGAGAGGAGAAGGAGGGGAGGGGGGGAGGGGAGGGGAAGGGGGGAGGAGAGGAGGGGGAGTGGGAGGGGATTGGAGGGAGAGAAAGAAAGAAACCATGCCCTTAAGTACCATCCTGAACTCTCTTCCTGAGTAAGATGCCACTCACAGATATATTTGTATCCAGAAATGGTACAAATGGTATCAGTCCAGCAAGCTAGAGAGCAAATAGCAGGACAAGGAATTCATACATCAAAGAACTCAATAAACATTGGTTAAACTGAGAAAGACAGGAGTTCCATCTATTTAGACCTCTTTGGACCCTTTCAACTGGAAGCTTCTCTAGTCCTTGCTACTTGTACTTTAAATATATAATTAATAATACTGCCTTTTTGAAAATTCTACATGTAGCAGGCTAGACTTAAATCTGGTGTTTTGTAACCGAGACGCAGGGAAGATGTACGACCAGGGGAGATGGAGACGGGACCGGGAGTGACATTGCCATCCTACCTTTCAGCTGGCTTCTACCTGTTTTCATTCCCCACAGAGCCCACTGGTGACCCTGAAGGTGTTCAGATTGTGAGTGGAGAGGGGCAGGGAATGAATTTTGGGGAGAGAGAAATGAAAGTGGCTTTGCATTTGCTTAAGCAGAACATATGTTGCTAACGAACACTTAAACAGACTGCATCTGGGATTTTGCAAATAAAATAGTCCCAGCCCTCAAGGGGCTGCTGATCTGAAGTCCACAGAGCAATGCAAAACTGGCTGGAGAGGCAAGCCTAGCAGGCAGGCAAGAGGAGGTGTCCCTGATCAAAGAAACTCCCTCAGGAAGCTCAGGATCTGCTCCTGAAAGTTTGGGAATCTCCACTCCTACATCTGGGACCTGCCTCTGACTCTCATCTGTGAAACAGGACTAACTGTTAGCACTAGACAAGGTTATGCTGCGTGAGAATTAGGTGAAAGCAAGTACAGAGAAAAAGCTCTCTAAACCATGAGGAAATATGCAAGTATATATTGAAATAAAACTTAAGGCAGAATTCCTGTGAGAATGCTATGTTCACTCTATGGATTGATAATCCTCACACTTTCCTCTGCCTCCAGTTAACTCATTGAGCATCAACCTTCACACTACGCACATGAATAAACTTTAATCCTCCCAAACACCTGCTGGGTAACTGATAAGGAGACATGGCTCTTATGAAGATCACAAAAGATTTAGAATTCATTTTGCTCATTTAATCATCTTTCCATAATGCTCTTGGTCTGTTTTTAGTATATTTTCAATACTATCTCTACCAGAATATTGAGTTTGGGTATCAAGATCCCAGTCCCATCCGATAACTTACTTGATTTTATTTGTTCATTCATTCAACCAATATCTATCGAGTCTGTGCCAGGTGCCAGGGACTCTCACAAGTGCTGTGAACACTGTTATATAGAAAAGAGAACAGATAAAATAATATAATTTATGGCTCTTAAAAAAGAAAAGAAAAGAACGATTCTGCTCTTTTGGAGTTCACATCGCAGATGGAGATAATAGAGAGGTAGACAAATATTAATACATCTACATGATAGTATTCCACGTACTACACGTACTACACTAGGAAGAACATTTAAAATACATTTGAATGATGACTAAGTGAACAAATGAAACTGCTATGTGTGTTATTTCAAAGTTTACATTTCTCTCAACAAAACATAAAATGGAACCTGTATAATGCCATCCGTCTTTTTCATCCACCAAAGACAAATGACCCACAAGCCAAAGGTAAATGCTTCCTGTTAACAAGGTGAAGTTATTCATGTCAAGGAACCGTGCACATCGGAGGAGTGCAATTTCCCCCAAGGATCCTCTTTAAAACATTCTCAGTTACTTACACCTCCTCTTAAGTTGGCCACCTCCCTAAAGCTATGGAAGAAAAGCAGGAGAGTTCTGAGGAAATTCCTGTCTGCAAATTCCAGAGCGCCGCTGTGATAAAAGCCCATTATTATTAGGCATGAAGGGATCCAGAATCTGCACGTTTCCCACAAGGAGCAGAGATGAGGGTACTGCGAATGTCAGAAACAAAGCAGCCCTGGCTGGTTGGCTCAGCAGTAGAGCGTCAGCCTGGCATGTGGAAGTCCCAGGTTCAATTCCCAGTCAAGGCACACAGGAGATGTGACCATCTGCTTCTCTACCCTTCCCCCATTTCTCTCTCTCTCTCTCTTTCTTCCCTCCCTCACACAGCCATAGCTCAAAGGGTTCTAGCAAAGTTGGCCCCACGTGCTGAGGATGGCTCCATGGCCTCACCACAGGTGCTAAAAATAGCTCGGTTGGCGAAGCAACAGAGCAGTGACCCCAGACGGGCAGAACATCACCTGTTAAGGGGCTTGCCAGGTGGATCCCAGTCAGAGCACATGTGGGAGTCTCTCTCTGCCTCCTTGCTTCTCACTTAAAGGAAAAAAAAAAAAAAGAAAGAAAGCTAGGGGCACTTTGAGCCAATCTGAGAGGGAGACAAATACATCTTGGGGAAGTGTCCTACAAAATTCATGTGGATTATTGGCCAAGGCTTCTTGGCTTATTACCACCAAAATTTAGTTTGGTTTGGTCGATGGCATTGCAAATCATAATATGTACTACAATTTTCTATGGTTTTCTGATGACCAAAGTAAATTCCAAAACATCAAGCATACTTACTACGCTACGACATACGTAAATCCTTCTGGTACGTTGCCAATAAAGTGCCCAAGATAATGTGATTAGTGCCTTCTACAAGAATAATTTAACTTCCTCATTTAAAAAGGCACCCTTGATAAATAACCCTCCTTGACAGTTTACTGCTCCCTGGGTGGAGAAGTAAACAGCAGCACAGTATTTGGAGATCAGGACCTAGTTTGAGACATATCTCTGCTATTTCCGGGTGAGTCATCTTCTATAAGCTACTTATCCTCTTTGAGACTTTGTTTCCTCATCTGTAAAATGGGGAGAGTAATAGCTATTAATCAGCATTTTTGTGAGGATTAAGGAATATGCATTTGCACACATCTAAAGGGCAAAACATCATATACCCGGAAACATCTCTTCCTGGGGAGCCCCTGCTACAATCAGGGTAAGACATTTGTCAATGATACATTCATTTTCCACTCATCATTAAACATCATATGCTCACTCACGAGGTCAAGTCTGGGCCCAGTGCTGTGCAGGGCACTGTCGGAAGGCTGGGGTCATAGTGCAGGAGGGGAGGCAGGTAAGTAAGTCACTGATAGCCGTGTATGGTGACAAGGACAATAACACCAACAAGAAAAGTTGCCGCTGCTGATCAGGCTTCTGGTTGTAAGCAGCAGGTACCAACTCGCTTATTTAAGCAGAAAAGGAATTTATTGGGGGGAAACAATTGCTCACAGAATTTCTGGAAAGTTTGGAGAACTAGATGTCAGAAATGGGCAGAAACTAAGAGAGGCCACACAACAAGACCACAGCCAAAAATCCCACCACAGAGAAGATCTGGTGAGGACATGTCGAGTGATCCTGTTTCCACAGCTACTATAGAACACAGGCTGTTCGTGCTGCTGCCAAGTTCAACAGGATCAAGCCCTACGACCATCCCCCCACATAGTACAGGGACATAGGACACTGACTCTGAGGCTGGCGCACCACGTCCAAGCCCCACATCTCAGTGGGGAGGCGAGAGCAGCAGCTGGCCCTTCGGCTCTGAAGGTGGGTGCAGTCATCCAGGACTCATCCGGAGGGACTTCTCCAAACATAGGATGATGATAGGCAGCCAGACGTTTACTCGGTACTTCCCATGTTCCAGACACTGTGCTAAGCAACTGACCTGCAATGTCTCATTTGATCCTCACAGCAGTCCTGTAGGACGGCTACTTTACTGATAAACTAAGATTTGCCAAGAGGAGGAAATTTGCTAAGGTTGTTCGGCTAGTAAGTGGCAAAGCCCTGACTCAGACTGGGTTTTTGAAGACTGCACTAGACTACAAAGGAAGAAAGAAGTACAGAGGTTCTCAGAATCATAGGCAAGAGGCCCCTGAATCAGACTGGGAAGTGAGGGAAGGCACCCCACAGAGGAAGAGAGCTTGCAAAGAGATTTAACAGATGAGAAGTCAGTTAGATATTGCGGGGAGACAGGTTGGAACCTAAGGTCAGGGCAGTGGGGGGTCGGAGACCCCAAGTAGAGGGAACAAATAGAACATGAAAAAGTGTCAGGAAACAAGCTGAGGGTCCTTGGAAGCGAAGGTGCTTTGCTCGTGCAGCACTGCTGGAGGGAGCGTGCGGAAGGGCGTGCGGGGGGGGGGGGGGGGGATGCGGTCCCCAACCTCAGGCACGGGCTTCTTCCCGGAATAGACGCACAGAAGAGATTCCGGGTCATTCCATCATTAAAGAGCACCCACATCTAATCTCAGACATTAGACTGTGATACTGGTATTAGTTAATTCCTTCATCTTCACTGAGAAAAGTTATAAGGAATGAAGCAAGCAGAGTATCCGAACAACTTTCAGCACCATTTTCCTAAGCTGATGCCACCATACTGACCTGAGACTCCGTAGAGTGAGAACCTTCCCAGGAGCAGGAGTGAGAACCTTCCCAGGAGCAGTAGGAATTCCAGAAAGTGTTCAACTTTGAGTGACCCTGAGCACTGAGTGATGATCCAGGCATTTGCTGAGAGTGACCAGTGACCAGCTCCTGGCAAATCTGGCCATGGTCAGGGTTTGTTTACTGAGAACTTCCCCCAGGCAGGGTCAGAAGGAGAAATGCTGAATGTCTCATTCCCTCAGCCCAGGCCATTGCCCCCAAGTCTCACATCACATTGGCACTAGCACCAACTCAGTGAGTAAGCACGCTGGGTCAAGGGTGCCCTGTCAGATTGAATGTTCAAGCATTTCACTTTTTTCTAAAGAGAGAAAGATGTTTTAAATGTTATGTAGGGGTGTATACACAGCAACTGTCAAATGTCCCCAAAAATTCATTCTCCTTTTCCTAGTTAGTATTAGAATACATACATACACCTCTGCTAAAACCCTGAGTTTGGGCAGAACATATGCCCACTTTACCAGAAACACATTTCCCAGACTGCTTTGCAGCTAGCTGTGCCCATGTGAGTATGTTTCCCCAATGTTCTGAACATAGGAAGTGATGCTTACAAATTCTGGTCATTTCTTCAAAATAAAGTACTTGCCTTCCAGTCATTTTCTTTCTCCCTTCCAAGGGGTTAGAACATGGACATGTTATTGGCAAGAACCCACCTATGCAGATGAGATAAACATCTGGGAGACGGTGGGACAACAGTAAAGAGCTAGGCCCCTGAATGACCTCACACAGCCGCCCAGCTGTCCCAGGCCATCTGTCTACACTAGATTGTGATGTGAAAGAGAAGTAAGCTTCTAGTTTATATAATCCACTTCATAGCTGGGTCACTGTGTTACAGCCTAACCTTTTCCTAACTATATCGGCTTCATCTAAAGGTAGACAGAAAGCATGTTTTTTTAAGACTTACAGACGTGAGTTCTAATTCTAGCTTTATCATTAACTAATCAACTCAGTCAGCTACCCTAGGTCTCATTTTTCTAACACAAAAAAAGGACAAATATAGGGGTCCTTGGATTATGACAGTTTCGACATATGATGTTTTAAGTTTACGACACTCACTTACATAAAAACTAGAAAATTGAGATGTGTTTAGCTTATGCCATTAGCATCATACTTACAGACGATGTGGGTGAACTAGTCTGGTGGCCATGTGGTGGAAGGAGACGCAATACCCTGTACAGTACAGTATATTAATGTCTTTTTCCTTTTTCTGTGGCTTAGTTGTGTTTTTATGTTCTATATTATGATTTTACAGTTCTGTTAGGCTAGGTAAGTGACTTAGGCTAGAATCTGTTTTGACTTACACTAAAATTCAGGTTACATCACTGTCGTAGGAATGGAACTGTGTCATATCCCGAGGACCCCTGTAATATCACATTTTCACAGTTTGTTAAAGAGATCATCAAGACCCTTGTATGGTGCTGGCACACAATGATTGTTACTGTTTTATTGTTATCTTATTTCAGGCCACTGATAAGACCCACTGCAAATACCACAGCGCCCTGACGCACCCAACATGGAGCACTCTATGTATTGTTTATTATTATTCAGTGAGAGAAGGAAAGGCAGAAAGACAGACTCCCACATGCACCCCAACTGGGATCCACCTGAAAAGCCCACTAGGGGACGATGCTCTGCTCATCTGGGGCGTTGCTCCATTGCTGAGCAACCTAGCTCTTCTTAGAGCCTGAGGCGGAGGCCTTGGAGCCATTCTCAGCACCCGGGGCTAAATTGCTCCAATCAAGCCATGGCTGCAGGAGGGGGAGAGGGTGGGGGAGAGAGAGAGAGAGAGAGATAGAGAGAGAGAGAGAGAAAGAGGGGGGAGAATGGGAGGGTGGAGAAGCAGATGGGTGCTTCTCCTGTGTGCCCTGACCAGGAATCAAACCCAGGACATCCATAAGTGGGCCGACGCTCTATCACTGAGCCAACCGACCAGGGTCATGGAACACTCTAAATATAGGAAAAGGCTCAGGCTCCAAGTCCTACAAACAGTCAAGTTCATCTGATGGAACATGATACGAATTCTACAAGCTGGGCCTGGACTTCTCACCTTTGAACATCTACAGCCTTTCAGTTTCACCCTCTGGGTGCCAACCCTGCAGCTGGAACGTGTAGGGAGGCCTGCACACCTGTGAGAGTGGAGGGTTCTGCACCCCGCAGACCCCTGCAGATGGCCAGGTGCTCTCTGCCTGCAGTCTGTGCTTCAGTTAGAAGCTGCTCCTGTCACTTTCATGGTCTGAATGATGTCACCTCACCAGATATGGCTTTTTGGGGCCAATGTAGGTGACAAACCTGGTTCAGAAAAGGAGGCCCATGTAAGGACTTCATTTAGCATTGGCTCTACTGCCCTCTTACATTTTACCCACGAAGTTTCCGTATTTGAAAGGCAGAGACAACAATCACATCCTGCAACTCGGTTCATGCCGTTCAAAGCTCTGAACCACGTCAGCGCAGCTGAGAAGCGTACAGTGCCAACTCTCCCGAGTTCTTCAGATGTCCGCACACTGTGTGAAGTCTGGACACCGAGAGTCACCAACCCGCCCTCAGAGAGGCAGCCGACTCTCCCATCTGGAGCCCCCCGTCAGCTTTTTGTATTGGCCACTTTATCAAGGTATGATTGACATACAAAAACTCGTACATATTTAATACATACAACTTGATGAGTTTGGAGATAAGTACACATGCATGATGTCAGCTTTAAGGAGGAACAAATTCTCCTCAGCTCATAAATCCCAGGTAACATCCTAACTGAGATTAACTTTTCCTCTGGAGCCGAGAGAAGCCGACTGCTCCTGCTCCCGTGCCAGAGGGGCTGTAATCGCTCACGGCTGCCCTGGGTTCTCCAGAGGCAACTGACGCCGCCTACTCTCGGCCAATATTTTAAGTAAAACTTGAGCTCATGGCTAGAAAATGTTGTCCTGGGTATCAAGACCCAGGCAAGGCTGTGAGCAAGCTTTCAACAAAAACTCAACAGACCTTTTCTACTGCAAACACTGTTTTAACTTAACTCTACTCCGCGTTGCTGAAGCATGAAAGAACATGGATTTACACGGACTCCAACCCCGGAATGCTAAACCACAGCACCCTCTGCCATCACCCTGCTGTGCTTAGTTCCCTTTTCTACAAAAAGAGATCCCTGGTGGCAGCTTTCCCAAAGCTCATCCCCTGGTGCTTTAAGGCAGCAAGGCAGCCCTTGGGCCAACAGTGAGAGAAGTCAGTTCCCAGCACTTGCCCAAGGTCGCCTAGTCAGTGGGCCAGGCTAGAACCCTGGTATCCCAGCTTCCCATCCAACGCGCCAGCATGCAGTGTTTCCACGGCTTCAGCTGACAGGCCATCTGTCGTGTTTCTCCTCAGCTCATTCATTTTCAAGGGCCAGACCATGCCAACATTCATGCAGAGACTTCACTGATGGCAGCAAGCACCCAACAAGGACTTCCATGAAGGAGGAAACTTAATGCTCAAAACCCAGCTCTCCCCAGAGTACTGCACGCCATGAGGTCAGAAGCCAGGGGGGTTCCCGCGAAGGTGTGCATTCTGCATGGAACGCCTCGGCTTGCCAGATCTCAGGGATGTTGGACTTCTCCCAAGGAGAGTTTTGCCCTGACTCTTGATAACTGTCAGCACGTTTCACAGAGACAGGAACTCCCGAGATCGAGATGCCAAGCAGCCGGGAACCATTAAGAATAAAACTTGAGCTGCTGAAGGGAACTGGAGACTGAGTGATTCATCTTCTCTGGGCTGTAACCTGTGACCTTGGAGAATGAAGCACCATTTGTCGTGGGCCTGCTCTGGACCTGGCTCTCAGCACGCTGCCTTTCAGTGAGGGAGAACAGTGCAGTGTGAGGTTTCCGCACCGAGGTACTGCTGACATCCTGACTAGCTCAACTGTCACAGGGCTGGCCAGGCCATTGCAGGGGCTCAGCAGCGCCCTGGCCTTCATGCACGGGTTGCCAACAGCACCTCCTCTTGCTATTTGTGACACCCCAGACATTGCCAAATGTACCTCAGGAGGCTGAGTCACCCCAAGTTAAAAACCATGACTCTTGTGGCTAACTTTGGAGGCTCTGGAATCAGATGGCCAGAATCTAAACCCTGACCCCTTTATCCCATGTATCAGGTCACCTAAGAAAATTCCTTAATTCCTCTGTTCCTTGCTTTTCATACCTGAAAATATAGATAACCCACGCGCAGGGTGGTTATGACGATGAAACGAGCCGTTGCATGTGAAGCACGCAGAATCCAGCCTGGCTCAGAGAATGCCAGTGTCCGGATACCTACTATCATCCTCAGTTTTCAGAAAAGGAAAGTGAGGCTCAGAGCAGTGACTGAGAAGTCACACCACCAGCAAGGAGCCCGGCTAGCACATAAACAGAGGGCTACACGGCTCCTCGTGCATTTAACAGCCACCGAGTGGGCTGCAGTCGTGCAGTGGGCCTTGTTCTGGGCACGACGGCTGAAGAGGAAGCAGGAGACATCCCTGTGCTCAAGGAACTCCCAGTCCAGTGCAGGAGGCAGCCACGCGGCCCTGCCATATCGGTGACGCCCACTGTGGGCCGTGGCAGCAGTCCTGGGCTGTGCGCGCATAGAGGTGATGGAGGCCCACGTCGCAGGGAAGGCAACTCCCAGATGGATTGTGAGAGACTCCAAAGCCCTTCCCACTTCACTGCACTGTTACTGCATCAAACAAAAGACAGGCAGCTTTTGACAGGACTGCAGATGCCCCTCTGAAATGTGAGGTCTTCAGGAAGACTGGGCAGACCCCACGGTCTCCAACCCAGCATGGGAAGGGGAGGAACCATACAGTCCCCCTGGGACCGAGTTCAACCTCTTCATTCAGAAGCACCCAGCAGGTTAGTGGAAGGCTGCCCCTTGCCTGGAGTCAGTGCCTTCTTTAGCAATTAGGCAAGAGAGGTTAGCACATCCTGCTCACCGGCTCGGGGCTCTCTGCTCAGTTTCAAAGACAATGAAAACTTACTCAGCATGAAGAGGCAGTGATGATGAATAAGTAAAAACCCAAATTGCCACAAGAGCAGGTCCTTTTTCTTGAAGAAGCTGATTGCATAAGAAAAAGTCCGTGATCCTCAGGACAAAAGGTTTCACAAGCAGATATAGTTTAATAGCCTGTATTTTACTTAATGAGCTGACTGCTGAGGGCACACATTCATATGCCCACTGGCTGGCTTAGCACCTGCGTCAGGGTGGTGTCATCGTGCACCTGCACAGAACCCCAGCGGCTTGGGCCTGTCCTATGTGGAGAGCCCCGGGCCCCTGCTGAGAAGGTGGGGAGGATCGAACCCATGGCAACCTTTGGAATGGCACCCAACACCACTTCCTGCCATCAATCTCTGAGAGAAAAGAATGCCCCGCAGGCCAGTACTGTACAGTCTGGCACTTAGACCAACAGCACCAGCATCACATG
Organism: Saccopteryx leptura; assembly: GCF_036850995.1. NCBI lineage: Eukaryota > Metazoa > Chordata > Mammalia > Chiroptera > Emballonuridae > Saccopteryx > Saccopteryx leptura. The sequence continues at coordinate 25,706,538 of NC_089504.1, read as the reverse complement.
GGAGCTTGTTAGAAATACAAATACTCTTGCCCTGGCCATGTAGCTCAGTGGGATAGAGCATCATCGCAGTACACCAAGGTGTGGGTTCAATCCCCAGCCAGGGAACATACAAGAATCAACTAATGAATGCATAAATAAGGAGAACAACAAATAGACTACTTTCTCTCAAATCAATACATTTTTTAAAAAAATAAAGAAATGCAAATTCACAGGCTCTACCCCAGACCTACTACATCTGTAGGGGTGGGAATCTATATTTTAACCAGCTCTTCACATGATTCTAAGGTAAAGTTTGGGAACCAATGTCATACACCATCATCCCTTCCCCATGCATTTTATTAAATCATTCAACAAGTATTTATTTTTAATAACCTTGCTACTAATGCTGGGTGTAAGGTAGTGAATAAAATTGATTTTGCTCTTGGAGAATTCAAGTTCTCTTCTGGGGAGCAATAGGAATGGGCACCACTTTTGCTGAGAAGCCCATGATGGAATTAAAAGCAAACTCCGAACCCTGACATATATGTAAGTAGAGTCATATCATGTTATAAATGTGAGACTGCTAACTCAGAACGAACACAGAGTAGGTGTCAAGTGAAAAGTGACAGAAACAATGAAAGAATGAAGCGGTTCCTACTGTCTTCGCAGCCCCTGCTCTGGACTCTGCACTCGGTTCTGTTTCTATGTCCCCTTCCTGAGCCTGAACTCCGTGAGGAGGGCCAATGTCCCATTCACCCTGGCTTCCCAGGACTCAGCAAGGGACCTGGAACTCACTCAATATTTGAGAAGTGAATAAGAAAAGGCCTAAATTGCAATTAGCCGGATGGTTTCCCAATGCCCTCTGTGTCCTAGGAACCCTCCAGAGAGCCTACAGGGTGCCCCAGACTCGGAAGGGGCCCCTGCACATCAGTAACTTGCATGTCTGCAAAGCTTCTACAAACAGGACCCTACTGTCTTTACAATAAGTTAGGTCCCCACCTGGAGGGCTATGGAGTCCGCTTCCTTCACAGAAATCAATCTTTCTGGAGGCCCCTCGCTTTGTGCTGGAGGAAGACAGCAGAGGCACAGAAGAGGGGCCGGGGAGATGGGCCTCCCTGCAGAGCTTCCCTGAGGGCACAGCTGGAAGTAAGTGGGGCGGGGTGAGGGCACACAGGGAAGCGCTGTCCCCTGCCTGCCTCCGCCTCCGTGTAAGAACTGGAAGGACACACATCGTAGTCTACGAGGTGGGTGTTAGCCCCGCCCTCCAAGGTGAGACTCTAACAGCACATCCCTGAGATATGCAACCCAGAGGAAATTCAATGACTCTTCACATCTTTTCAACTCCCTTCAGCAGCACGTGGCTGCATGCTGACCCTAGGCCAGGCCCAGCACAGGGGAAGGAAGGGGGCACTGGCTCTCCATTGGCTGGCTCGACAGCCGTCTCCACAGTCCTCAGTCAATGCAGCGGGTCCGGTACCCGTAGTAGGAAGAAGCCCACAGGAGTATGGAGAGCAATCAGTTTTGCCTGGCTGTTTGAGGAATGTGGCATTTGAGCTAGAGCTGGAAGGATGAGCTAAAGTTTCCCTAGCAGGGAGGAGGACAGCATGCAGGACCAGCAAAGGAAACCCCGTGAGTGCAGGCCTGGCGGGACGAGGATGCAAGGAGCCTTCCAGAAGGCTGTTAGAAGTTCAGAGCAACAGAACTGTACAGAGAAGTGGCAAGAAATGATCCCGATGAGAATTGTGAAGATGTGATGGTGATGGGTCTCAACAAGCTCTCTAAGGCATGTGCCCTGCTAGCCTCTGAGGTCAGGGACTCGGAGAGGCACGCCAAGCTCTGGACCCGGTCCCGTACACACACAGAAACTTTTGCTTTTGGTTTCAGGATGTTTAGATCTCCAGGTAACAATATAAGTGCCCTCATTGGAGGCAATAGGGAGCTATAGATTGTGTTTAATGAGAATGATATGATCAGATCTATGCCTGACGAGATGGCCAGAGAGCAGAAGGTAAAAGGCCTCACTTCAGGGTCAAACAGCTCCGAATTTGGATTTAAGACCCTACTCCACCCTTACTAACTGTAAGACCTCAGGCAAGCTGGTCAAGATTCAGCAACTCCCGGTTCTCATTATAAAATGGTCATAACAATAGTTCTTACCTTATAAGGTGGTAGCCAAGATTAAATGGGACAAAGCATTTCAGGTTCATAGCACAGAGCCCAGAGCACATGGTGAGCAATGGCTCCATGGAAGCTTTCTGAACAATGAACATGGTTACAGCGGTCACGGTGAGGGAAGAGGGAGGCCCCAGAGAATGATCCCAGGAGACCTGGCTCACCTATCACCCCAGGAGGTGCACAGTCCCTGCTCTGTGGATACCTGGCTATGTTATTGTAGTTTAGAATAGGGAAAATGATGAAAAATATTGTAATAACTATGTACAGCTCCAAGTGGTTACTTGAAACACCAGGGCAGGGGTGGGGAGCACTTTGTAAGGTATGTGATTATCTAACCACGATGCTGTGCATCTGAAACTAATGCAAAAGAATATAGCATGCAAACTCTAACTGAAAAATAAAACATTAAAAAATAGAATAAGGCTCAGTGATGAATAAAGCAGGCCTGCCCCATGGGAGGTGTGTGCTACTACTTCCTTTACAAATAGATGGCACCTGCGCCTCACGAAGCCACCAAGCAGGGTTGGAGAATGACAGGGCAAAATAGCTTACTCAGAGTATTTCCAAACAGATTTCATAACCAGATTATGCCTAAGATTTAAACTTGGCAACCACAGACCTATTCTTCAGGTTGTGAAACCAATAGTCAAATAGCTGATAAGACAGATTTCCAATCAAATGACACAGGTTCCATTGAAGATGCCGACTGTAGATATCTCATGGACACTTCACTATGTCTCATTCAGCAGGAAGGGCACAGACCATTTGAGAGAACTCTGCTTAGGGAACACAAATCAATACATTGTTAAACAAGTGAACGAAAAGAAAGTTACCTCTGGACTTTCCAAAGTGAAAAGGCACAAATTATAATGGGGGCCTCAGGGTTCATCCACCTAGTCCAGGCCCCCATTCTACAGGTGTGGAAAGGGATGAGCAGGGAGGCCAAGTCTTCTTCCCAAGGACTTGGTACTTGTTATGGGTCGAATTGTGTCACACAAAATATCGTATGTTGAAGTCCTAACCCTCAATACCTGGGTGTGACCTCACGGGTCTTTACAGAGGTAATCAAGTTAAAATAAGGTTGTTAGAGGGTGGGGGTGTGCCGTAGTCCAACATGACTAGCATCCTTATAAAAAGGAAAAACTTGGACACGGATGCACAGAGGACGAACACCATGTGAGAACGAAGGTGATGCGTCTACAAGCCAAGGAACTCAAAGGTTGCAGAAAACCACCAGAAACCAGGAGAGAGGCCTGAAACAGATTCTCTCTGACAGCCCTTAGACACAACCCACCCTGCCAACACCTTCATCCTGGACTTCTCATCTCCAGAATCATGAGGCAATACATTTCTGTTGTTTCAGCCATCCAGTTTGTGACATTTTGTCACAGCAGTCCTAGCAAACTAATACAGTACTCTCTCTGCTACATACCCAATAGCTCTGAAATTAAAAAAAAAAAAGAATGGAGGCTATTTCAGCTGACTTTTAACTGGCTCTTTATAGGATGGTCAAGTCAATGAACTGTAGGCTAGGAATAGGAGAGCTCACTGAGGGCAAATGGTGCTGTGGGAGTCATTTCCCTCTAAGGCTTGCGCACACCTAGATAAGTCTGCCTCAGCCTCGGCACGTGGTGGTTCCCCCAGGGCTCCCTGACCGGCACATGGGCTCCAAATCAACCTACCCTGTTAGGCCTTGACCTTGCAAGAGGAGGCAGCCCCATGACGACAGGAAGACACAGGGTGTCAGAATTCTAGGCAAGGGAACCAGGTCCTTGAAGGAGTCACTGGGGATCAAGTGGAACTGGAGTCCTCCCAGTCATACAACACTCTGTCAAAAAGCTCAGAATGCTGGGGTTCACGGGGGCTCAGCAGCTGTCTAACCTCATGGCCTCTATAGCCTTCCATCAGCTGCTTTCCCAGCTCACGTTAAAACTCCACCCAGAATGGGGCAGCCTGGTTCTCACAGCCCAGCTGGTCTTTAGACAGCTCTGACCTTTAAAAAGTCTTCCTTACCGTGAGCCCACTCGGTCCCCCTGGTCAACACCTCGGTGCCCCAGGAAAAAGTCTTAATGCCACTTCTGGACTCTCTTCAAGCATCTGAGGATAACAGTCGTGTACCACCCTCCTCTCCTGGTTAAAGCCCTCCAGTGGCTCCAACCTCTCCCCACGGAAAGACTTCACACCCACCCGCACGGTTCCTGCTCCTTGGAACTCATGCCAAGGATAAATCGCTTCCAGCTTATCGCTTGAGATTTTCGCGTTGGAAGGAGCCTTATGCCAAAGATTTCCCGTCTCTTCTCTGGCACCCGGAATCACAATGAACTCTTTAGCATGTCACCATTCTGAAGACATCTCTTGTCTTTTTGGGTAAAGTGCACAAAGAATACTGAGTGGAAGACAGAGGCGGCCATGGGGAAAGAAAAGATGGGAAATACGTGTTGAGAAAGCAAGACCAGGGGCCAAGGGTGGTGAATGCGGGTTGTGGGGGTGAAGGTGACCCCCTTTCCCTTCACGCCGATTCTTCTGAGTGCGTACCCAGGACGGTCACTCTCACTGCCTAGACGTACGGAAAACAGTGAATTAGAGCACAGTACCAAGTGACCACAACTGGGGGTTCTTTCATCCAGAGATTTGCTTTGTTTAGCAGGAGGACATTGATTGTTCTGAATCCTGGGGTGAATATCCCCAAGAGGTGTGCAAGGCAATCCAATAAGGTGTGAGGAAATATACTAGAATTTCAATTTCTGAACAATTTATCTCATACTTTTAAGTCTGATTTTTATGTGCATTCCATGTATGAATCCATTATATAAGTTGTTAAGTAAATACATATATATTAGAGATGCATGTTCAATATACTTTTACTGAGATGCTTTTATAATCAAAAAGATTTAAAGGATGCTGCTCAGAATGGCAGCCAATTAGCCAACACAAGTCTCCAACAAGCTTCAGGGTGGGGGAGACAGGACTGGGGCCACTCGTAGCGAGGCATCTGCACTGCTGTAAGAACAGTCACATTGCACAGGCCCCCCTGATCTCTGGTAGGTGTGTTATTAAGAGGGCTATTTAAGCTGCATTAATAGTGATAGCACATCTAGAATGAGGGAGGGGATGGTCATGTTTAACCCTGCTTGTTCAGACCACATGTAGAGGATTGTGTTCCATGCAGGAAGTTATATTTTAAGAGAGAACTCCAAAACTGGAGTCTTTTCAGAGAACAGTGACAAAAGGTGTCAAGGACACCTGAAGCCATGTCATCACAGGAACACTGGATGGAACTGGGGTATCACACACCTGAGAGCCACCTTCAGGTTTCTGACTGACTGTCTTGGGAAGTGAAAATAGACAAAGTCTATGTGAACCAAGAGCTAAAGCCAATGGGTAAAATTACAGGTAAGAAAATTTGGGCACGATCTATAAAAGAATTTCTAGCATTGTTGCCTCAAGAGAAGGAGTGAGCCCCCCATCACTAGAGATGTGTAAACAGATGCAGGGTGACTACTTGTTTGTGTTGCAGAGTCAACTCCATCCACAGAGGGGCAGCTCAGCTGGAACACAGGTATCCAACAAAGTTAGTGCATAGATAACTAGTGGTCCACAGGGTGATTTCAGGGGGCACATAAACGGATATTTTTTTATTATAATAGTTACGAGGCAATCTCACAAATATCTTTGAGTCAGATGAGGCTAAATTCTCTTAAGTCAGTCGATGTCAAGAGAACGATCGAGTAAAAGACAAGGAAGCAGTGCAGATGACTAGAAGACCAAGAGCTCACCTCCCTGCCTCAAGACTCCAAGATTCTCTGGTCTGCGCCTCCCACCCTCCAACCAAGGTCACCTGACATCTGCCTTTCTCCTTCCAGCAACGTGCAGGCCCATGGCTGGAATCCCCAGAGCCCTGGCGTCCACCTGGCCATCCAGAACAGCCAGCCCGGGCCCCTTTCCCTTCCATCTCCCCAGCTAAACACACCTGTCCCGGACCCTGAACACCTGCTTTCTTGCTACAGGACAAGATGAAACTGATAAATGTATCTCCCATTTACACCTGGGCCAACCCTCCCCACTTCCATCTCAGGGCATATGTGTTTATTTGAGCAATGGTCTCCTGTAAGGTGTATTTTAACCCCAAGGGGAAACTTGAGAGTCAGGAGAGCAATGATTTTTAGTCAGAAAGGGCCTTACAACACACACACACACACACACACACACACACACACACACACACACACCCGACTACATTTACAACAACATTAGAATCATGCATTCAGTTTTTCACGGTTTACAAAGCATTTCCCACACCCATGTTTCATCTGATGCTCACAGTGAGGTGGGTATTACAGAGATTATCCCTATTTCTGGACAAAGAAATTGGGACTCAGAGAGGTTGCATAACTTGCTCAAGGGCACACAGCTTTCGAACCTACATCCAAATCCACTTAACCAAATTCCCATTTCAAACCATTGTACCACACTGCCCCCCAGTGTCCCAGAGGAAGGACTTTAGTCGATGTATGAAGGCAGCAAGAGCAGCTGCTGTCCCCATATGCTTAACAAACAAATGCTCTTTTTTTTTTTTAGTTTTTATTGGCTGTCTGGACTGTGATGTTAGTAGTTAGCCTCAGAATGATTCTCACATAGCTCATGTCTGCCCCCAAGAAGTCAAGCAGTTTCCTCACATGCTTAATTTGCATGGCTGATACCTACCTGTCTCCTAGGATGGTCCTAAATGGAAAAACATAAGCAAAGGGGTCTGGTGTGCAGGAGGGACTCGCCAGTTGAACACTGGGTCTGCTGGCACGCCTCACTTTTCTATCAGAAAGCCTGGTTAGAAAAGGTGGTTTGAAACAACTAGCTGAACCTATAAACAAAACTGGAACCAAACCCAGCTTTCCAGATCATGTGTTTCCATTTGAAACCTAAGTGCATGCCTCTTCTTGTTTGGGGCCCACAGGAATTTTATAAAATGAATCATTTCAGCAAAATGCATTTTCATATTAGGGAAGGCAGAACCCGGGGAGTCGGGGTAACGCAATAAAAAGCACACTGTTACATGCACTGACTCTTGGTGCACCAGGGCTTTACACACCTTTTCACAACATGCACCTGGTCTTCCAAGATGGTCCTGACGTCAGATGCTCGGTCCCTTGCTCAGACCATGTGGTGGACACTGTGGAGGACACCTGACTCTATTTGGGGTTAGGGTAAGGCGGTCGGTGTAAGTGTGTGCCAGCCCGCAGCCCAGCGGGTGCTCACATCAGGAAGAGCGGGCAATAGAGAAAGGATGTGACATGCAATGGTGGACAAGGAGCACAGCAGCAAAGTCAGAGAACACGTCTCAAGGGCAGGGTGTTCCAGGTGGACAGCTGACCAGGAACTTCCCCTGGAGAGGAAGTAAAATGTACTCTCTATCCCCCCTTTCTGTGCAATCCCTCGCCCACCTGCTGCAACCTTCCCCTCCTCCTGTGACCCTGGTGGCTCCCCTTTCCCACCCATCCCCGTACGATGGCAAAACTCCCTCTCTTCCCCTCTGATTCCCACCCAACCCATGCCTCCTCCCTCCTCCACATCTTCCTCTCCCCGTGACTCAGGAGGCCCATTCAGACTTTCCTTCTCTCTGAAAGACTCAAAACGGCTTATTTATCTAAGACTCTCCCTCCACCCCCAGTCCTCTGTCCTCACAGTGAAGGAAACGCCAGACCCAACAGAGGGCAGAGAGTGGAGGTGCTGCTGGCTCGTGATTCATCGTTCAACAGAGACAAGTGAGAGTCAGTGGTGGGTGTGGGAGCCACGAAGCCACAAAGAGAAGGAGAAGGATTAATTGAACTAAGCCCAGCTCAACCTTAAAGATCCTGGTTTGGTTTGTTCCTGAAATAAAATTGAGCTTATGGCTGGTTCTTACTTGTTAGTAACCAGTTCACCCATCCCTTCTCTTAAGTCCTTGTTCATTAATCTTCTTAAAGACAACAACCTGACTCTGTCAGGTTTGCTGGCTGTGTGTCAGAAACCTGTTCTTCCACTAGGAGATTTCAGAGGTGAAGTACATATATAGAAATCTTCACAGAGAACTTCCATATAGAATAGGGAAATCATTCTCCCAGCCCGCTGTTGTGAGCTATCTACTGGCAAAGATCCACAGAGTTAAGCACTTGGAAGCTGCATTTACTTAACCATTCACTCACTCATTTATTTATTCATTTATTTTAAAATATATATATTGACTGGGATCCAGACATGAGCTAGGTATTGCAAACATGAGCAACAATGAACAAGTCAGGTGTGGTCTCTGCCCTCACAGAATGATGCGAAACTTAGACACACATACACACATACACACACACACACACACACACACACACACCTGAAATGTATTGTAATCAGTGGAATAATAGAGACCCTAAGAGCATGCTTTGGGAATTACCAAAGGGATTAAAGATATTTTCACAGAGAAAGTAATACTTGTGGTCTCTTTGAGGTCAGGGACTGTGCCCTATTCATCACCGCGTCCCCCAGGCATACGGCTCAGGGTTTCGCTCATTGGAGGTGCTCACAGATATGTGCCAAAGAAATAATCAAGACCTCAAAGGATGAGTAGGAGTCATAGACAAAAAAGGAGAAAGGAGGTGCATTACAGGAACAGGGCACCGTGATGACAGGCTCAGTGAAGAGGCCTCTGGGGGAAGGACAAGTATTTCAGGACGGGTGTGGCATCACTAACAGCAAGGATGAGGCTGGAGAAGGAAGCTGGGTTCACATTGGGAAACGCTCAGTATACCGTGCAAAGAAGTTGGAACTGCATCCCGGGAACAAAGGGTAGATTTATTAATGTGGGCTTGCCATGGTCAGATCTACGCAGACACACTTTCTCACGTAAGAACATTGTCTGTCTGCGCCGGCCAGGGAGCTTAGTCAGTTAGGGCATTATCCTGATATGCGAAGGTTGCAGGTTTGGTCCCTGGTCAGGGCACATACAAGAATCAGCCAATGGACGCATGCGTAAGTGGAACAAGAAATCGATGTCTCTCTCTCTCTCTCTCTCTCTCTTTCCCAGTCCCTTTCTCTCTCTCTCTCTCTCAAAATCAATAAATACACTTAAAAAGTTTTTTTTCAAACCCACAACATTCTTAGACTTCAGTAAGTTGGAGACCTTTCTTTTTAACAACAAAGTATTCATCTTGGTAGCTTATGGTTTAGCCCAGAATGTGAAAGCATAAGGACATCAATCAAAGTCTAGCCAGGTACCTATCTGCCCCGAGTCCTGATCTCACCTACCCAGAAGCCCCCTTGACACCGAGAGCCCAAATCCTCCATCCCACACCTCAAATATATCTATTAGAAGTGTCCCTGCTGACCGGCTGCTGCTCCTCGGAATCTTAGAGTGAGTGGCGGGTGCACAGAGCAGGAAGAGAAGGCTCTAGGACCAGAGGGACATGTGGACATCCACAGACACGCAATAGAGCTTCAGCACACTGAAACAATAACTGAAGTCAACATTTTCCAAAACTACAGCCATAAAACAAAAAACCCACAGGGTTACTCAGTTTTCTCTTTCCCTCTTTCACTCTTTCTTTTCAGACAACGTTTAACATCTACGTATGTCCATCAGAAACCCTTGCTCTCCAACTCACTATGAGACTTTGATCAACTCACTTAAAGTCTGTGGCTCTCAGTGAAATCATCTTCAACTGACAAAGCTCTTATGGAAACTGAGGGACAGAAGGTCTCCCGAGTCCCTGTCAAAGAGCCTGGTGCTTAGAAGGCACCTGACTCACCTGACGCTGCCCCTTCTGGTAGAGAACCACGTCACACCAGGCTCACAGTGCTCAGTTCTGCCTCTAGTAACCTCAGGTGGCCAGTGCCCTAAAAGTAGGCTCACTGCTGTCTGCCTAACAAGACAGTGACGTGTCCTAGTAAATCAATAACCAGGAAACAGATACGGCATCAAGCCTCCACTCTTTGGCCTGGTCCTCTTCCTCTGGGCAACAGCAGCTCCCACTACCCCAGCCCACTCTTCCACACCTCGGGCTTGCAGGTCCTGTGCCCTGCTGTCCCCCTGCCCTGTGCTTTCTCCCGGGAGTGCCTTTCCCACATCGCCTCAGCTGACTGATCCACTCATCCTTCGAGTCTTGATTCTGGTGTCCTTTCCTCCAGGAAGCTGGGTGTGAACCCCTGCATTAGAACAAGCACCCCTGCCCCATGCTCCTCGTACACCTTTTGCTCCCTGTTGCTCATCATAGACCACATCACATCAAAAGCCTCTGGTTTTGAATCCACCTCCCCAATGGCCTCCAGGATCCTCAAGAGCAGGAGCCATGACTTGGGTGTCCTTTTATTCAGTGCTCCTTACAGAAATGGGGACAATGTGGGCATGTAGCAGAGAGGTGCTGAAAGGCACTGACAACAAGCATAGAAAGAGTCCCAGAGCATTGTTTCGTGAGTAACCTGCTCACAAACCCTTAGCCCCAAAGGTGACCCCCCACACACACACCAATGAGCCGTATCTCTCCATAGTCATGTCCTTGAATAGTCTTCTCCCCTCGAACCCGGGCTGCCCTGGGGCTCGCTGCACACCAGCAGGACACAGGGGCAGTGACTCCGCCCAGCTCCCAGGGCTAGGTCATAAGGAGCCTTGCAGCTTCCACCGGGTTTCTTGCAATACTCTAAGGCAGTGGTTCTCAGCCCAAAGCAAGTGTACTGGCCAGGAGATATCTGGGAATGTCTGGAGACATTTTTGGTTGTCACTATTGGAGGGGGGTATGAGGAGGGGCTATTAGCACCTAATGGATAGAGGTGTAGGGGGTGATAAATATCCTACAGTATACAGGACAGCCCCCCACAAAGAAATGGCCCAAAGTGTCAATAGTACTGAGGCTGAGAAACCCTGCTCTAAGGGAAGCCAGATGCCGTGTAAGAAGTCTACTCCTGTCAGACCACCGAGTGAGGAGGAAGTCCAAGCGAGTCCTGCGGAGAGGAACCCAGCCAGCCTCTGCTCCAGCCCTGCAGCCGAGGTGCCTGGCATACCACACATGCGCGTGAGGAGTCATCTCAGAGGCCCAGCCACTCAAGCATGGAGGTCACTCCAGCCTCAGTGCTCTCAGGCAACAGTCACGTGAGACCCCAAGTGAAAAGCCCCCGGTTGAGTCAAGGCAACCAACCTACAGACTGAGAAAGATAATAATATTCTCTTGTTTTAAACCACTAAGTTTTGGGGCGGTTTGTTACAATGTAATACATAACCACAGCACCTGGATGCTGATGTTTCTGGGCTCTTGCCCTTCCCAGGTCTCTCCTTGATCTTGCTCTAGTCCTCAAGTCTAGAAGGCAAGGCTTCTATGCAAATTAATGCAGCTGCTTCTGCAGATTTTTAGACATATGCAAATTCCCCCAATAGTTGCTTTGACCTTACCAGTTAGGGCAGCAGGAATCTTATAGCTCTTTGTAAATGAGAGACTAGGGCCATTTTCATTTTATTGCTGGGAAAAGTCAGACTGTTGCTATAGCATATCCATGTGACAAGTCTCGGGGACCATGCTGGTCAAGGTGAAGAGGGTCTACCAGAGAAACATGGAGAATCAGTCAGCACAAGGGGCTCCACACCATGTCAAGACACCCTGCAGTATCCTCGGCTTCCAAACCCCACTGATTTGTCACCAAACTCAACTCAATTCAGTAAACATTTATTGAATACCTGCTGTGTGCAGAAATTAAGCTTATCCCCACTGAAAGACTCAGAGATAAAATGATCTAGATTTTATATAAAGGGGTTAATACAGAGTGGGGCAAAAGTAGGGTTACAGTTGTTCATATGGAAAATGATACAATCATTAATAAATAATCCAAGAATAAACTCTGTGTTTCACGCACTCACAGCCTTTAACCTACTTTTGCACCCCCTGTATTTTAGTCAGGGACTGACATATCAACAGCAAGCTATAAAGAAAAACAATAAAAAATCAAGTGAGATGCATGCAGGTGAACAGTCTGTGAGTTCTCACCATTATGTTAACAGAGGAAATTATCAAGAACCCACTACATTCTAGGCACCATATCACAACCAAAATCCAGTGGTCAGACATTTATGATTCAGTGCCAACTTATAATTCACACTTTGAGACCCAGTATATAGCCCCAGACATTTCGTGAATATAAAACTGTTAAGAGTGATACAGTGCAAGAATTAACAAATGACCAGTTGATTTTAGTCTGAGGATTCAGAAATCTCACATTATTTGCTGTGTTCTAAAGATTAAGAATAATAATTTTTATTGAAATTATTGGGGTGATGTTGATTAATAAAACTATACAGGTTTCAGGTATACAATTCTGTAACACATCTCGGTGTATCGCATTGTGTGTTCACCACCTAAAGTCAAGAAGAAAAAGAATCTTTCTGGAAAAGTAGAAGAAATCCAGCATTTAACATTTTTTGTTTCTCATCTGTGTTCCTCATCATCCAAAATGTGTGGTTCTCAACAAGACACCTGAGGCCACATTTTCAAAACGCAGTACGAGCTTCGCTTGGGAAACCTGATGCACTAAAGGGGATGAGGAGTCAGGCAGGACAGGCTGCGTCACACGGCGATGACAAACAGCCCTGAGCTCTCGGGAGCTATGAACAACAGCATTTCCTTCTGTTTACCCAGCCTGTCCCACCCAGACCAGTAGAAGAACCAGGCTCACAGTCACGTGAGTGGGGACCCAGCTGATGGAGGCTTCTGCTCAGCCCACGCTCTGCCTCTCCGCAGCAAGGCAGTGTAGGGGACTGCGCGCTGGCCAGGACTGAGAGCTTCCCTTGTCACACGGTCACACCTGAGTCTAGGTGGACAGGGACATACAATCTCACTATGTGCCTAGAAGGGGAGAGGACCAGAAATACTTTATGAATAGCACTCGTCTATCATAAGACATCATAAATTCAGAGCAGCTCTGTCCCCAAACATCGGTTCTACTTGAAGATTGACAATTCAAATCACAAATTGAACATTAAACAAACATAGATATATAATGGGCTCAAGTTCAAAATCTGTATAAATTTTTAAGTTAAAATAGAAAATTTGAAAGGAAATTCAGGCTCCTGTATTCCTGTGTGTGTGTGTGTGTGTGTGTGTGTGTGTGTGTGTGTGTGACAGAGACAGAGAGAGAGAGAGATAGGCAAAAAGGGAGAAAGATGAGAAGTATCAGTTCTTCACTGAGGCTCATTATCCTCCTTAGTTGTTTACTGATTGCTTTCTCATATGTGCCTTGACCAGAAGAAGGCTACAGCAGAGTGAGTGACCCAGCGACACTGGGCTTCAAGCCAGAAAACTTTGGGCTCAAGCCAGTGACCATGGGGTCATGTCTATGATCCTACTCTCAAGCCAGTGACCCCACACTCAAGCTGGTGAGCCCGTGCTCAAACCTGAGTCCTCCATGTCCCAATCTGATGCTCTATCCACTGCACCACCACCTGGTCAGGCCAAGCTCCTGTATTCTTAGACTATAGTCTCCAAATACCCTCAGTCACTATATACTTGGCTATTTCTAATGACTCCATGAAAAAATTAAATGCCAGTTTAGGAAAAATATTTCATTTTAAGGAAATGAAAGAAATAGATGCTTTGGGGCATTCAAAAGAAGCAATGGGTAATGTTCTAGATTTCCCAACATTTAAGGCAGAACAAAAACAACAAAAAAGTTAACACTACTTACTTTCAGTCAACAGAATGCAAACATATTAATGGCCTGAGGTAGGTGATGTATGCAGATAGAGTGAGCTATATGGACAATGAAGCCATCTCCAAGGGCCATGAATAAAAGAATAGAAATGCTAGTCTTGCATCAACTGCTATCAACTAAAGGGATCGCATCAAAGCAGGGTCCCTGAGAAGTGGTTGCTTTCTGTAGATCACACCTAATTCACAGGGTGGGGGGCTTGAGGGGCACTTTAAAGAGTGATAATAGCAGCACACACTGAGTGTTTATTATGTGCCAGGCACTGATATGAGCCATTTCCACAATTAGCTAATTAAATCCTCAAAATTACCCTATGTGGTGTTGTTTTTTTTGTGGGGGGGGGGGGGGTTGTTGTTTTTTTGTTTTTTGTTTTTACCCTATGTGGTGTTTTTAATATCCCCATTTTACAGTTAAGGAAACTAAAGGACAGAGACATTAACATGCCCAAAGTCTTAGAGTTTACAAGTGTGGAACCAGGATTCTAACCCAGGCAGACTGACTTCAAATCTTCACTCATACACATCGGGCTATTCCATCTTAACATGATCAATTACGACACATTGGGCATCTTACATATTCAATGAGCTCTGAACAAGTGTTAGAACCTACTCACCTCCTTCCTAAGTCATCCAAGCAGGAGGAGGGCGGACAGGCTGTGCCATCATTACTGCACCGTCAATGGGCCTTCTTCCCCACGATCCCAGGGGGGCTCTGCCTCCTCCAAGGACCCTCCAGGCCAGACTCCACCCCTGCCCACACCCGAGGCAGCCCACATCAGGTCCAGCATGGGTGCCCAAGGCCAGCGTGGTTTTCTGGAAGGAGATCTGCATTCATTTTCTCCAGCTCACTCCCCAGTGATTGATGGCGACCCCAAAGCTCCACATCCTACATTAAATGGAGATGACCTCAGCATGGAAACATTTTAGGGGATGTAATACCAGCTGCCTGCCCTTTCCGTGAGAAAACTGAGTAAAGGAACTGAATATAGCTCTAGGAATGCTCCTCAGTTTGAAAAGAAGGAAAGAAACCCCTTTTTAATTGGGGTTATCGGAAGGGGCGAGCTTCAGATTATTTTTTTTGTTTATTTGGGAAACAATGACCAGGCATCTAGTCTGTGCTATCCAATGTCATCACCAGCACCATCATCCCTGTCCCCAAAGTCCAGGAACTATACCAAAATCTGTACTTGCCCCAAGTAGTTGGGGGTCTATTCAACCCAAAGTGATAGTCACTCCATCAGGTTGAACCAACTGTAACAGTGACCATCAATGTTAAGTCAGAAAGACCCAGAGAGATCAGCAGCACAAGTGTCAGCTGTGCTGGAGCAGGGACTGGGTCCCTAAGGCCACTGGAAAGAGCACTCAGTGTGAAACAGTCCATCTGAGCTGGGAATACACACTCAGACACCTACCAGTTAGACCTCAGCAGCAGGGGGACCATAGTGAACTGCAAAGCATGTGCCTTATCTACCGGCATTCCCATTCCATATTTCTTCCTCTACAATCAAGAGGCAACCCAAGCAAAGCATGTGTGAGGCAAACTGCGCTGTGAGCCGGCCTCCAGTGCTGAGCTGGACCTGAGACACCAGTGCCTTGGGCTGTAAAACGGGGGGCTGACCCTGGAGTGTCTCTGAAGTTCAATTTGTCATCACTCAAGAAGAAGGAAGAATCTCTGCACCAAAGGGTTATCTAGAGAATTCAATAATGATACCGAAGTGCCCACATCACCTCAGCTTTGAGCTCCTGAAGGGTAGTGGCTTTTCCACCGCTAGTTTTTTAACATTGGCACATTGTAGGCTGCTGCATAAATTTTGAACGAATGTAATGTATGCCTACTATGTGCTCTGGGTGCTCTACAACTAACTCATTAGAAAAGAAAGGGACTCACACACAATCCCACTGGCCATAACCCAAGTCTTGCAATTCATTCCTTGTCCCTTTTTTTTACCACACATGCAGCTGATTCTTTAAAACAGTGGTGGCTTTTTAGGCAGAAGTTGGCTAGGAGGGTGGTGGGGCAGGAATCATGGCTTGTTCTAATTAGGTTCGTCTACAGCAGGGGTCCCCAAACTACGGCCCGCGGGCCACATGCGGCCCCCACCGCACTTCTGGAAGGGCACCTCTTTCATTGGTGGTCAGAGAGAAGAGCATAGTTCCCATTGAAATATTGGTCAGTTTGTTGATTTAAATTTACTTGTTCTTTATTTTAAATATTGTATTTGTTCCTGTTTTGTTTTTTTACTTTAAAATAAGATATGTGCTCTGTGCATAGGAATTTGTTCATAGTTTTTTTTTTATAGTCCGGCCCTCCTACGGTCTGAGGGACAGTGAACTGGCCCCCTGTGTAAAAAGTTTGGGGACCCCTGGTCTACAGGGACATTTATCTCCTTGTACCAATTTAATTGCTAGCCTCCCTTGCTTATTTGATCATGTACCTCAAGCTCCCTGACCCCCTACTCTGTGCTGGGCCCCAGGCTGGGCCCTTGGTTCTGTCCCGGAGGAGCTCCCCTTTGAGGGCACTGCGTTTGTAGGACTCTAGACAAGAACACTGCAGCCTACGCCAAGCTTCCAAATTACAGCAACGTTCTAAGGAGCAGCTGGGGTTTTATTTTTCATTTCCTCAGCAGACCCGTCTCTCCACATTTAGTTGATATGCTCTAAAGCACAGGCCCTGACACCTGGGGGTATATTTTCAAAAAATGTGTGGACCATATGCATACCTAACATGCATCAGGGCCATGGAGAAATTGGTACAACGCGGCTTGGCACCAGCCGGCTTTTTTTTTTTTAATTCCTTAACATCTTGCCTACAAATTGCATCCTCAAGCACTTCAGAGAGTTGAAGAACCCCCAAATGCTTAGAGCTTATTTCATTATGCTTTATTTGGGGCTTTAAAGGAGGGGGGACCAGAGGATTTCAGGAACAGTTTAGCAACATCAGGGCTGATCAGGTTGAAGAGCATTCAAAGAAATGTCTGTATTCCTTTTTGTTACCGAGATCATGTTTCGCTGAAAGCAATCTTGTGATGGCTTCACAAGTACGTTTCCTAACCTCTCACAAGCCCATTAGCCATTGCTTGGCTGCCTTTTGTTAATTTTTTTAAAAAGAAAAGGGGACAGAGGGCAGGACCAGAGAGCCCTGTTCTGAGAATGGGGAAGTCTTGCGTCTAGACCCCTCAGCTGCTTCTAAGCTGTGTGGGTTCAAGCAAACCATCACCCTTCTCTGGGCTTCCGCTGCCCCCTTTGTTTAAACGCAGCAGAAGGAATGATATCCCTCTCCGTGAGATCACATTGCTTACAAAGCCCTGCCACGTGTATTGTCGCAGGGCATCAGGTCAGGCCTGGCATGGGATCTCAGCTGGCATGGAATATAAGCTGTGCAGCCTGATGCAAGTTAACTGACCTTTCTGAATTTGTTTCCTTGTAAAATGGGGGAAGGGACTGAAGAGTAGGTGTGAGGCTCCAGTGAAACACAGGATCCAAAGTTCCTGTTTAGAAGTTATATAAACATGAAGACTCACTCTCCCTAGCCCCACCTCGCCCTCCGTCATCGTCACCAACATTTCCCTCAGCTGCCTCAAAGAACAAATACCTGATCTAAGTAAAAACAGTGCGTGTGCCATGCAAGAACAGCTTCCAGACAAGCTCTCAGCATCCACTTTCAATTTCTTTCCTCAATTTCTCTTATGTGGCAGCTGCCACTTTGAGGTGTGCAAATGTTGTCTTCCTCCTCCTCCTCGTCATCATGATCCACTACACAAGGCACCCAGTTATTCTGAATCCCCATGGCTTTCTGATTTAAAGATTGCCTTTCAGTGATAACCACGGGGAGGCCCTAACCCAGGTGAGTTGTAATAGGACATAGTGATCCAATAAAGAGCTTACCTCTACACAGCCATTTACGAAGCTCTCGCTTGCATTCATTACCCTGATTGAGCCTCATAACAGTCCTAGGCTATGATTTATTTTCTTATGTCCATGTTACAGCAATGAAACCAAAGTTGAGACAGATGAAGTGGCCGGTCCCAGGCGTGTGGTGAGTGAGCTGGCAGTTGCAGATGGGAGCCCCGGTTGTCAGATCTGGTAACTCTCCACGTCCCCACTCTGCCCCTGGCATGACACAGAGGGTCCTATTGTAAAGATACTAGCCGCAGCTCCGTCTCTAGTGTCTGCCCTGATTTGAGGAGAGGGATCCCCTACAACTAGCACTTTGCTTCCTTTCCAGGTAAAGTAAAAGACGGAAGGAGGAGAGATGATTCCAGCCAGGAGGCTTCCGCCTACTCTTCCCCCTTAATTTTTTTTTTCCTGTGACCTCTTAAAAAAGCCTTTTGGCCTACACTGGCAAAATGGCCTGAACCTTCATACATGTAAAGGCTTTCTGCTTCCTATGTGATTTCTTATGAGTGGTGTGTTTCACTTTAGGCTAACTTCTGAGGTTAGGCCCAAAGCCGTTTACCCTTCACTGTCAGATACAGATTCATCTGCGTTTCTTGCTATCCAGAACTCAGCGGTCTCAGTGTGGGCAAACACATGTAAACTCTCACGCACTTTTTTGTGTATTACTATCAGGAACCAGAATTGCTATAGGATGAGCGGCAAAGCCATTTTAAACAATGTTGTGAACAAGGAAAGGAAGGAGCCAGTGTATGGGGACCATCCCATGTGCCAGCCCTGTAAGTCTCACAGCAGAAGGGAAAGAAAGAGATCATTGCCCCATTTTATAGATGAGGGGAATCAGACTCAGAGAGGGTGAGTGGCTTGCCCAGGGTCACACAGGAAGAGGAGCACAGAATTGGAAGCCAGACCTGCATCCAAAACCTCAGCTTCAGCTGCAGCACATGCACGGCGGGAGCCTGGGTCATGGGCTGTCCCCAAAGCATCTCCGCTTGTAGCTGGTTGTGACTACGGGTGGAAGAAAGAACTCTGCTTCCTGGTAGAGGCAGTTTAGGTGAGCTGAGAATTGGAGAGAGGAAAAGGTGAGGAAGTTCAAGGAAACCACAGAAATCTCATTAGATCTCACCCTAAATTCCACTGGGAAGGTACAAGAGAGGTTAAACTGGAGAAGGGAGTGAGGAGGAGGTACCAAGAATGGCTTCTCTCCAGACCCTCTAAGAAGCAGGGTCTTCACTCCTATTGAAACTTCTTTTGCTGAGCTGAAGTAGGGACAGTGCCAGCAGGCCCTGTGCCCCAAGTCTTCCCCAGGTTCTCCTCTCCGTCCCAATGCCCTGACTGTGCCCTCTGTCCACCTACATCCTCACCCAGCCTTCCATGGGCATGTGTCACAAGATGTTGACTCAGCTGATCTTTTTTAATGTTCTTGTCCATAGAGATGCCCTGAAAAAATCCTGTGCTCCCTTTATCCCTTGTACCTCTCAGTGATTACTTTGTAATCTCTAACAAGATTTAGGAATACATGCATCTCATGGTAGTGCAGCCTCTCAACTTGTACAAAGTATCACTTTTATTATGTCTTGCAAAATAACACAATACTTACTAATTACCTACTCTATTCCAGGAATCACATTTTTAGACACAATTTTATTTTAACCCTACTATAAATGTATTATTAGTAGTATTATTCCCATTCTACAGATGAGGTAAATGAGCCTCAAATAAATTGTGACTTGCCCAAGGTCATCCAGACAATACCAAGGTCCTCCATATCTGTTGTCCATGTCCTTGCCAATCTCCCATGTTATTCCTGCAGTCAGCTGAGAGACAGACACCCTACTAAAAAATACAGCACTGCAGACATGAGCAAACGATAGTGACTGTGTCATCTGAGCAGTGGATATCAAGATGGGATTAGATGTGCCAGAAATGTATTAAGACAAGCAGCTTTAAGAAAAAAATAATGGCAAAGGAGTCAGAAGAGGCAGGGAGAGCCATCTGACCACAGCGTAGGTCCAAGCCCGGGTGAAGGGGAGAGGACGAAGCAAACAAGAGAAGACTGACCAGAAGTATCTCAGACTGCCATTCAGGCTCAAGGAGAGGTTAGCGCAGGCCATTGCAGGGATGCCTCGGCCCAGTGCCCATCAGAGAGTCCCCCACAGGCAGAAACAGGCCTCCAGGACGTCCACCAGGCTCCTCTCTGGCCGAGAGCACCCTGCGGGAAACCTTGCTTTGGCCTGAATGCGGGGATGACCTTCCGAGCAGCTGGAGCCTTGGTCAGTCACACTCCTCATAGTCAAAGAGGTGCATTCTTATGGCTTCTGTGGTAATTTTCAAATTCGGGTAAAAAACATGTAAAACACTTCTAAAACAATTGTTCCATTTAAAACCCCAGTTGGATATTTTACAACTTTATTCTAAATACAAAAATGGCCAATATAATAAAACAAAGCCTTTTATAAGAGCTAGGGACTAGGCATGGAGGATGCCTGCAAACTTATGTCATAAAACTCAATTCTCACAAAAGTATAGACTACAGATGAAAAACAGTTCTGCGACAGGCAGGTGTCTCTTTCCCCATCCTAACAAACTCAAACGGGGTATTCATGTTTCTGGTGCACCTTAATGATTAGTTTATTGGACAAATTACAAAAGGTTATTATGGCAAACAGACCCAAAGTAATCCCCAACTCCTGGTGTTTGCTCTTGTATAATCCCCTTCCTGAGTGTGAAGAGGACCTGTGATTTGGTTCACAACACCAGAACATAGCAAAGGTGATGAAATGTCACCCCCACAATTACACTGCCTTACATAAAACAGTCTTTCTAGAGTCACTTGTTCTCCTATTGGCCTCGAAGAAGTAAGCTGCTATGCTGTAAAGGTCCTATGGAGAAGGCCATATCGTAGGGGACTACCGACAGCCTGTAGAACTGAGGCCTTCAGCCCCTGTGGGACGCAAGAAAACATTCTGCCAATAACTTGATGATTTTGGAAGTAAATTCTTCTCCAGTTGAGCTACCAAGTAAGAAAGCAGCCCGTCTGATACCTTGATTGCAGCTTTATGATACCCTGAGCAAAGCAACCAGCTAAACCCAGGGCCAGACAAGTGAGATAATTACTGTGAGATAATAAATGTGTATTTTTTTATGCCACTAAGATTGTGGTAATTTGTTGCACAGCAATACCTGATTAATTCAGTCATGAATATGCTTTGTGTTGGACACTATTGTAGGCATAGTGGTCATATCAGTTTGGTTAGGCCACGGAACAAGTCCTGTGGGGGGGCAATGGGAGGGGAACTAGTTAGATGGAGATGATGGTTATACCTAAACTACACTAGAACTTACAAAATGTTATAATAGACTTATAAACAAATTTCTGAGTGCATGCAGCCACAGCAGCAGCTATTCCTGCCCTGAGAGCTGGAGAAAGCCTACAGACACAACATGTGAACTGAGAAGGACGTTCTAACCCAGTAAAATCATTTCACATTCACTAAAAGCCCTAAACTTTGGGTTAAAATGACAGCATCCTTGACACCATGAATGTTCTTTTTTTTCTAATGTACATTTAAACTCTGACCAAGAGAAATAATTTCTCCATCATGAAAGAATGCCATAATGGAGAGTATTTTTACACTGGACTCTCACCTCTGCTTCCCTAGCTTAACAAAAGACACACCTGCGCTTCCTTCCCCACATAGGGTATGAAAGAATTGCTTGTGTGCAAAGATCCAGAGGAATAAAACAGCTGGTGGCCATGTCACTGAGAAGGGTTTCCCTCACCCAACTGCCAGTCTCCATAGCAACTGCCAGCCACAACCTACAAACAGTTGCCTCGACTGCATTACACATCCCTGCGGAACTCCCAAGGAGGGAATCCTTGTTGATCTTTTGGTCGCCATGGTTTCGGTTCCCGCCGTCGTCTTAGATGTCCTCTAAACATGTGTGTGCATGCACATACGTATATTAATGTGTGTACTGACGCTTAACACATGCTGCCCTTCGCTCTTGGAAGTCAAAACATGCTTGAGGAGTGACTAGTATAATCTCTGTGATGAAAATGACACAGTAATCCTCGCCCCAGTGAAAGGTCTGTGGTTGCTCATAGGATCCGCTGAAATTCCTTCAGATTGACTGATGGGAATGCAGTATGATTGAGTCTCCCCAGAGAAGAGGACATCTGCAGGTTATAAAACTGCTTTTGCACTTGTTAGAAAATAACTCACAATGGATGAGTCAGTTTTACTCAGGTTCCAAAGAGAGTCAATTTTGGTTTGAAAATTAGTGTGCATATTCATGATATTTGCTCCAAATGACTAACACTTACAGTCTCAAAGTACAGCCATCTCATCCAGAATGTCAGAAATATGAACAAGACAGTCCTTATTGAAATTATTTCTAGATGCTATCCTTATATTGCTATTCTGATGCTGAGGAATCTGCACTAATATGATGCAGGAGCCACCAGGGCTTCCCATACTTTGATATCAGTGTAAATCACCCTACAGGTGATTTCACCTGCAGGAAATGGATTCTGGTTCAGGGGCGAGGCTCTAGATTCCACACTTCTAACATGCCCTCGGATCATGCTGGTGACCTTGGACCACGGCCCACCACTACAAGGTCGTGAGGAGCGCTCACTGTGACTGGAGCATGTGAGGATTATAGTGAGGATTCTCAGTAATGACATTTATGTAAAATGCCAAATATAGTACCTTGCATGATGTGGTAAACTCTGTCCAAGTCTCTCTCCTCTGCAAAGTGTTTCAATTCTCATTAGCTCACTGGACTGTCACAACCCTGGAAGAAAATTGGGACAGAAACTGGGTGTAATCCAAATTTAAAGACAAGGAAACTGAAGTTTAGGGAGATAAAATACTTTTCCCAAAAGTGTAGAGCTAATGGGGCAGAGGAAGGAATTGATCCGTGGTCTTGTAATTACCAGTCCTGTCTTCTTCCCATTACACCGTCTTAATGGCCTAATACGTTCAGGTTAGAAATGCCCCTTAATTATTTCAAGATGAAAGCCATCTTATATTTTTGAAAGCTAGAAAAACCCTGAAATCAAAACCTGACACCGATACTCTTATCAAAAAAATTCCATAGGCCAATCTCAAAAGCATAGAAGCAAAACTCCTAAATAAAATAGGATCAAATCAAATCCAGCCGTATATTTGAAAAATAATACAGAATGACTAAGCAGCGTTTATTCCAGGAACATAGGATAGTTTAATATGAAGAAATCTATTAACATAATTCATCACATCAGTAGGTCAAAGGAAAAAAGCCATATGACCGTGGTAAAAGATGCCAAAAAGACATTTGATAAAATTCAAGTCATTCAAGATTTTAGAAAAACAAACTGGGAATTGAAACATACTTCTTAAACACAAGAAAGGAAACTATCTGAAAGCTAAAGCTAGTATTCTATTTACTGGGAAACACCTGAGAGAAGATAAAACTGCCATCCCTGGCTGGGTAGCCCCATGGGTGAAGCATTGTCCTGGTATGCTGAGGTCGCAGGTTCCATCCCCAGTTAAGGCACAAATAAGAATGAACCAATGAGTGCATAAAAATAAACAGAACAACAAATCGATGTTCTCTCTTTCTCTCTCTCTCTAATCAATGGGAAAATTTTTTTTAAAAAGGTAAAATTGCCAACCCTCACTCCTATTTTTAATCTTGTTTTACAAGTTTTAATCAAATGCAATAAGACAGGAAAAATAAGTAAGGAGTAGAAATAGTTGATAAGAGGAAATCATATTATAATTATTTTCAGATGATAAGATTTTTCTCCTAGAAAAATCTGAGGTAATTTATTTTAGAATCATTAAGAACAGTTCAATGTAATCAACAATGACCAGTTAGAAAGTAGACTTTTTTTTAAAGATTTCATTTAAACTAAGAAACCAAAAAAAATTAAAATACCAACTAACAAATTTAAGTAGTATTCATTAAACCTCAGATTTTTACAATGAGGCCTAGAAAAAAATTTTAATAAAAGAAGAAAATTCCATGCTCCTGGATGAGAAGTCAGACTTTGTAAAGATGGTAAAGCTCCTCATTAATTTACAGATTTACTCCTATTTCAATCAAAATTACAAAAATAGTCTTGAAACCTTAGAAAGTAACTCCTAAAGTCAGCTAAAAAGGTAAATGCATGAGAACTTTCAAGAAAATATTGAAAAAAAAATAAGAATGTTGATAAACTAGCTCCACCAGGTTTTAAAATATACTATAAACCTATAATAAATAAAATGTTGCTATACAGGTACCAGGAGAGAACATAAATCAAAGAAGCAGAATAAAAAGCTCAGAAATGCTCCCAAGGTTAACTATATAAGAATTTTTTAATTGGCAAAAAGAGCATTTATGTCCAGAAGAAATTTTATAAAACTAATGTATTAACTATGCAAAAGTAAGCTAAGTCACAGTTGTACTTACATCAGTCCAAAATAAACTATGGTTGAATTCAAGAATGTTTTAAATCAATCATAAAAGAAATTTATATATATTCCTCTTAAATAGAACAACAAAGTCAGAAAATTTAAAGAGAAATACTGATACATTGAATTATATAAAAATAAAGAACCTTCATAATGTAGAGAAAAAGAGCAAATAGCAAACTAGAAAACAAATAAAGCATATGATAGGTAAGGAATTAATATGTTTAATACATTAAAGAGATTTCATAATACAATGAAGAAAAGATTGGCCCTACATTATAAAAATGGGGACACTATATAGAGTCAATATATATATAAACACATATTGAACTTCACTATTAATCAAAACCACTCAAAATAAAAGTTCATGATGGGGTATGCTTCTCATAAAATTAGTAAACACTAATTAGCTGAGGGTGTTTGGATATTGACACTCTTCTATACTGCTCAGAACATAAATTGGTACACACTCTTTGAAAGCCAATTAGCAGTATATCTCAGAAATCCTAAAATATGTGTAGTCTTCAACCAAACAATTTTACCTGTTACAGATTCATCACCCTCTTCCAAAACAGTATAAAATATATGTGTGTGCCAGACATATGATAGAAATATATTCCATAATGTTATTTATAATAGAAATTTATCAATGCTTTACAATATGCAATTAATAAGTCAATTATGGTAAGTCTATTCAATTGACTGCAATGAAGCCATTGATTCATTGAATTAGTCTAATTAATGACCTGAAAAACTATTCAGACTATATTAATAAGGAGGGGGGGAACTAGATGTGAAAGAGTATGTACTGTTTGATAGCATTTTTATAAAATACAGAAAAATTCTTATAGCGATTATCTTAAGTGATGGGATAGCAATCTGTTTATTTTTCCATTTCCTTTTCTGTGTTTTGCTGTTTTGACACAACAAGCATGAGCTGCTTTTGTAATCACCACCAAAACTGTGTGAGCACTCATGAGCATCTTATTTTAAAGAGGCGACTGGGAGCCAGTGCTTAATTCTGACCAGTGGGGTGACGCAAGCTAAGTGAGGCTTAGGGAAATTCATTCTCACTGCCCGGAGTGAGTTAGGCCAAAGGAGAGAGAACTTAAAAAGGAAACAATGCGCGTCTGAAACAGGCTGCCGCAATTGCTGCGTAAGATCTCCGGGGCACGGCATGGAGATGGCCAGGTTGAAACAAGTGAGATCCAGGAAGCCTGTTGAAGGTGAATCATCAGGAAAAAGTGATAGAGAAATAAAGTGGTGGCCAGCCGTGGGAGAGAGGGCGGGGTAAGCCCTGAGGACAAAAAGCTGGTGATGAAAACGCAGCCACAACAAAGTGGATGAGCACAAACGTTGAGGCGGGTCATCTGAATGAGGAGGCGGCCAGGGAAGGTGGGTCCGGAACATGAGGAAGTTCAGGGCAGACGCTTGCTGGGACAGGTCGGAGGAGCGGGGTCTCTGCGAAACACTTCCTCCCCTGTGAAAACTTCTTTACAGTTTACAGAAGTTGCCCTCTCGTCCGATTCTCACAGGTGACCTGGTGAGACGGGCAGAGCAGTTACTATCACTCCAGCTGTTACAGAGGAGAACGGAGACTGAGCAAGCAGTTTACCCCCATCTCTGCGAGGGGCAGGGTCGGAACTGGAGCCCAGGCCTAGCCATCTTCAAGTCTAGCATTCTTTCACACACATCGAGCTGTTTGCTACAAATACAGGTACTAGTTGAAATCACATAAGCAGATGAATTTGCTTTAAAAAAAAAAACTGGAAGGTGGAAAAAATAGGGCCCTAGATGTACAAATGAATTATACAAATGAATAAGAACAGAAAAAAATTCAGTTAGAATTTACAATGAAGTAGAATTCATCAAGACTTATCACAGTGAGAATACTAGAAACTAGGAATGGATGTATGGATTCAGTAAACAATTCCTCTGTCTTTCAAGGTAGTCCAGATTGTATTCTGATAGCTAAAACACAAGATCTCAGTGTCTTAAAATAATAAGTGTTTCAGGCCCTGGCCAGTTGGCTCAGTGGTAGAGCGTCGGCCTGGCGTGCGGAAGTCCTGGGTTTGATTCCCGGCCAGGGCACACAGGAGAGGCACCCGTCTGCTTCTCCACCCCTCCCCCTCTCCTTCCTCTCTGTCTCTCTCTTCCCCTCCCGCAGCCGAGGCTCCATTGGATCAAAGATGGCCCGAGCGCTGGGGATGGCTCCATGGCCTCTGCTTCAGGCATTAGAGTGGCTCTGGTCGTGACAGAGCGATGCCCCGGATGGACAGAGCATCGCCCCCTGGTGGGCATGCTAGGTGGATCCCAGTCGGGTGCATGCAGGATTCTGTCTGACTGCCTCCCCGTTTCCAGCTTCAGAAAAATACAAAAAAAATTAAAATAATAAGTGTTTCTTTTTTGGTTCACAGTACAAGTTGATCACAGAATGTCAGAAAAGCTCTCAACTCAAGGACCCAAGCTGAAGCAAGAAGCTGGAATTTTCTAGAACACTGGCAGTCAATGCCCCAGAAAGAAGAGAAAGCTCTAGAGACTCTTAGCATCAGTAATTAAATGCTGAGATAGCAGTGACAAATATCATTTCACCACCAATCATTGGCCAGAACTGGTCACATGTCCCACCCAGCCACAGGGGCCAAGAAGCTGGAGGACCACAAAGCCGTGGTGAGGGGCACTCAGGAGCACCGGGGCTACTGCACATCTGTGCTCAGCACTGGGGAGAGTACTACAGTTTACGAGCAAAGGTACCCCAGTGAAGAAGTTGACAGGTGAATGTAGGCAGAAACATCAAGAATCCATCTAAAAAAGAAAGAAATCATTTCATTAATTGCTAATAACATCTGAAAGAAGATAGCTTCTTAGTTAAATGGCAGGACTTTAAAAAGTCCTGGTTGGCCCAAGCTGGAGGCACAATGGATAGAGCTTTGCCTTGGAGTGCCAATGTTACTGGTTTGATCCCAGGGTCGCCAGCTCAATCTCAAGGGCCCTGGCTCAACACCAAGGTCTCCAGTTCAAGACCCAGTCAGGGCACAGTGAGATGTAATCAATGACACGACTAAGTGGAACAACAAATTGATGCTTCTCTCCCTTCCTGTCTCCCCTCCCCTGAACCTTCCTCTCTCTCAAAAATAATCCTGGTTTTCTTCTTCCAGCACAAAAGTCAAAAAGGAGATTAGAAGAGAATTTAAAAGTCAAAACCCAAAACAATAGCTGAGTTATAAAGAGCCAGTCAGGCACCGTTCATTTTAAGTGGCCACTGAATGCAGAGCATTACGCTGAGACCCAGCTCCCGTCCTCAGCTCAGAGGTCTCCACCAGTCTACCCACACAGAACAAACGGTTTTTCTCATGAACACTGAAGGACCAGAATCTGTCCTCTGCCCCAGGTGAAACTACTGTGTTCCTGCTCAATTCTTTGATGTGCTTGGCTTGGAGTGGCAGAAGATGCACTCAGAAAGTGATTAGATTCCGTGTCAGAAAGCTGAAGTTTGAATCTTCATTCAAGTTACTTTAACTGATGATAACGTTGGCTCACAAGGTTCCTGCAGTGGAATACAGTGATTTTCAACTGAGGTGCCACAAGAATTTTTAAAACATGCCATACTTGACTGGTTAGGCGGGGGCACTGACCTCTTTTCCCTTAGATTGTCAAATTAAAAAACAACAGCAAACACAATAGCCATCCGATGTGAGTGAATCAACAGAATACTTATTTTCTTAGATTGGCAAAAAAATATATTTTTTGGTGTGCCGCAGAACTTTAGTAATTAGTTTATGTGTGTCATGAGATGGAAAAGGTTGAAACTCGCTGCTGTAACGAGGTGCGGTGGGAAAAAGCTAACACTTAGTAGGTATTCAACAAAAGCTCTTTCCTTGCTTTAATAGAGCATCTCAAGTTTTGGAATATCTGCCACATGCGAGATCCCAGATGTGCAAAGCATGTGTATGACCTTAGATTTCGTTTTACAAGATTTCTATCTGGACCTTGTGCAGGAACTCAGTAGAGAAGGTGTTAGATTTTTTTTCTCGCCTAATTTCTTCTGCATATTGTCCTTCCTTCAAAGGCCAAATTGCTAGTAATAAAGCAACTCCTTCTGGAAGTTTGCCTTGTATCATATGACAATTAGACGGCCCAAGCACAGAGTGCAGACATATTTCAGCTAGTGATGAGCATAAGGGATTTGTTGGCCGACCCAACATGAACACCAGGAAAGCTGACAGCCTGTCTGTGACGCTCAGGCCTCTCCTCCGAGCCAGGTGAGAAACAGAAGCATCTGCTGCGAGGACCTGATTTACCATTGGGAAAGATGGCAAATATGTTATTAATGAGTGAATACATCACTCTCACGCAAGCAACGACTTTCCTTTTCTCTCTGGAGTGTCCAGCATAATATTTCTCCTACGTAGTACCCTTAGGCCAGCTCACGGAGTCCTGAGGGAGAGGTTGGAATACATTTCTCTGCGGGGCCCATGCACCATTCTGTAAGCACAACAGCAGATTACCCAGTGCCCTGCAGCGCAGAGCCCCGTCTACTGGCAGAGAAGTCAAACTGCCATAGACGGAATGTGTGTGTCCCCCACAAATTCCCAGGCTAAATCCTAATGCCCAGTGTGTTGTAATTTGGAGGTGAGGTCTTTGGTAGTTGATCAGGTCATGAAGATAGAACCATCATGGATGGGATTAGTGCCCTTATAAAAAAGGACTGCAGAGAGCTTGGCCAGGTAGTGGCGCAGTGGACAGAGCATCGGACTGGGACTCAGAGGACCCAGGTTCAAAACCCCGAGGTTGCCAGCCTAAGCGCAGGCTCATCTGGTTTGAGCACAGCTCACCAACTTGAGCCCAAGATCACTGGTTTGAGCAAGGGGTCACTCAGTCTGTTGTAGCCCCCCCGGTCAAGGCACATATGAGAAAGCAATCAATGAACAACTAAGGAGCCACAACGAAGAATTGATGCTTCTCATCTCTCTCCCTTCCTGTCTGTCTGTCCATCCCTATCTGTTCCTCTCTCTGTCTCTGTCTCTCTCCAAAAAAAAAAAAAAAAAAAAAAAAGGACTGCAGTGAGCATCCTTGTCCCTTCCACCATGTGAAGACACATGAGAAGATGGCCCTCTGTGAACCAGGAAGTACACCCTCACCTGACACCAAATCCACCAGTGCCTTGATCTTGAACTTCAAGCCTCCAAAACTGTGGGAAATAAAGTTTCTGTTGCTTAAAAGCCACCTAATCTGTGGTGTTCTGTTTCAGTAGCCCAAACAAAATAAGACACTGGTCATCCTAGTGGTGCATGACCTGGAGAACAGCTCTTCTCCTGAACCTTTGAGCTCTTCTAACTATGAGAAGAATTAACCAAAATACAGATGACCACATACTGCATTGTGCATGAGCTTCCTAGGAAATGCACACTCAGTGATTGAGCCACAGATTGTACAGAGGGCAGGAGCAAGCAAGGAAAGGGAGGAAAGGACTTGACAGAGGGTAAGGAATACAGCTGGGAGAAGAAGAAGGGGCCCCACAGGGAGATCCTCTAACAGCGGCAACTATGCAACTAACACATGAGTCACAGTGAAACTGCTATGAGGGCAATCCGGTGTGAGGCCAACGACATGAGACAGCCAAGGGCAATGGAACAAACATGGCATATGGCAGAAGACCACCCCTAATCCTAACTGGCTGTGTTACTTTGGAAAAACCACTTGGCTTCCCTGAGCCTCGGCTTCTTCAAATGTAAATAGGGATATTGTTGGCCCATTGCAGAAAGCTAGAGAGAGGATAAAATGAGATGGTATATGTAAAACCATGAAGCCTGTATAAATACCAGTCATTATTATTATTATTATTATGAAAGTTCCATTCATTCTTTCACTAAGCACTCACTGGGTGCCTTCTACATTCAAGCCCTGTGCTCAGTACTGGTAACACAAAAGTGAACACATCAAAAATAACAAGATAAAAGCTATCTAGGAAATATATCTAGACAAAGAGACAATGTGGACCTATTTTAATGCAGGATTTTTATGTTTAGGGAAAAATGTAAATATCTTAGGCTCGATCGCAACTACTCTGGAGTAGGCCAAGACAACAGACAATATGAAATAAAGAGATGGGTCTGTGTTCCCACGAAAGGGTGGTAGAGGCAAGGTCAGAGAGGTGGGCAGAGGGGATTTGGTGGGGCCTTGGAGGCCGTGCTAAGGCCTGGATTTTATCCCAGGGTTGGGATTAAACACCCCCCCCCCCAACTGTGCATGTGGCATTGTCCTAAGACCGTTCTTGAGGAACTTAAGATGTCGAGGAGGCTCCATGAAAGTGTCCCGGGCCCTGTGAATCACAGTCTGTTTTCTCAATACACATAGCATGTTAAAGACCCTCCGAGTTCTTGCAGAGAATAAATTCATTTAATTTTACTAAAATTTTCACATTTACTTAATTAGAGAAATCTTTTCCCCAAAGAACACCTGACAGAACCCCCTGGACCAGTGTTCCATGATGTAGATAGACACTTTGAGAAGCACTAGCCAATTGATCAAAAGCAGCCTCTTTAGCAGCACATTCACAGCTATGATCTGCCTCCAGACTCCTTGTCTGACCTCACTGTCCACGGTTCCTAATACCCTGGACCCCACCAACACCTGTGACTTCCTAAATACACCATGCTATTCCATGCTCCCTTACATTTTACAGGTCCTATTCAATATGCCTGGAATGTTCTTCTCTTCCTTATCTTAAAACTTCCTTATGGAGAACAGACTGAGCAGGACGTATGTCTATGATGGCTGAGACCAGTGCTGCTGGAGCTGCATCGGGCATCAGAATCATGGGCAGGGCCCACTAAAACACAGGTCGCGGGGCTCCACCCTACAGTGTCTGACTCAGCAGGTCTTGAGTGAGCCTGAGAATCTGCATGTCTAACAGTTCCCCGGAGATGCTGGTGGTGCTGGTCCAGGGACCACACTTTGAGAACTACTGACCCATGCCAATGCCAGTGACCACTTCCCAATGCCAGAACTGTACTAGCAATACAAGTGTGCGAGCTAGCTGACTGCTGCTCTCTGGGAGATGGCAAAGAATACCAGCACTAAACACAACAATAGCCATTTGAATGAGTCAAAATTATACCTATTTCTTTTTTTGGCAGATCATCAAAAAAAAATGTATTTTTAAATGATTTGACTTTGGGTGATGGGCACACAATGCAGTCAACAGTCCAAATGCTATGGAAATGTTCATCTGAAACCTACATATTTTTATTAATCAATGTCAACCCATTAAATTTAATTTCTAAATTTAAAATAAATAAATAAATATATCTTTGATGCATTGCAGAATTTTAGTAATTAGTTTGTATGCCATGAGATGAAAAAGATTGAAAATTGCTGGGTTAGAGCAATGAGTTTATCTAGAACAGTAATTGGCAAACTTTTTCTGTAAAAGGCCATCTAGATAGTAAATCACGACCCTTCGGTTCTATTGCACAAAAGCTTCCATAGATAACATGTAAATAAATGGGCAAGACTCTGTCCCTATAAAACTTTATTTATAAAAAAGAGCCCTAGGACTTTGTCCTGATTTAGAGGAACAATAAAAGATAAAGTTGAATAGGTAGGTTGGGGTTCTGGAGAGCTTTGAATGCCAAGTCAATTAAATTAGACTTTGTTTAGTAAACACTGAAATATCCCCAGCGATTATTAGAGCAGCTATTGGTGGCAAAAGAAACATTTAAACCACATGAAAGTGAAACTGTTTGGAATATATATCTGGAAGTGACAGGTAAAATGAATTCATGGTATTAGCAAGAAAAAATAAAGGAGAGAGATGAGTTAAATAACTACGGTGATTGTCCAAGCTAAAAATAAAAGACACCTAACGTAGGCTGTTATAATTGGACATAAAAGGATGGAGGTAAATTTAAAGCTGTGACCCTGAACTTGGACAATCGGGTTGGAAAATGATTATCGTACTTGTTTCCATTAAACTTCCTTAAGTGTATGTAAAGCTCCCACATAGCTCAGTGCTGCACACTGGAAGCGTTTTGGGTCTTTATTTTTAAGTCTGATGATGTTTTTGTGACCCGAAATATGCCATAAAAACTTATCTCTTGTTTATATCAATTAGCCTATGATAAAAGTGGTTTCGTTATATTGAATATGTCGTTTTGCTTAAAGTCAGTTTCCAAGGACCTATTGATGACGTTAAGTGAGGACTTACTGTGCAGGCTTTGGAATGAAGCAGACCTGAGCCTAGATCATTTCTTCTACCATCTTCTTGAGGAGGTTATGAAATCTCAGTTTCCTCATCTGAAGAAGCAGTAAAACAGTATGTTCCTCAGAGTGCAGGTGGGAAGATGGAATGAAATAACCCAGGTAAAGCCCTTGGCACGATAACTAGCATTTAGCAACT
Source organism: Saccopteryx leptura (assembly GCF_036850995.1). NCBI lineage: Eukaryota > Metazoa > Chordata > Mammalia > Chiroptera > Emballonuridae > Saccopteryx > Saccopteryx leptura. Next base: position 25,673,935 of record NC_089504.1, on the reverse strand, counting down.
GGTCATTAAATGGTACTGATCATGATATTGATTATGCCAAACGATCCCTCTCCAATCCCCACCCCTGTTCTGTCAACAATTTTGCAATCTAATTTTTTTACTTTAAATACAATGAGCATTGCATGATATCCCATTGTGTGAAAATTCTCCAGTTTGACCACCATCCCCCCTTTGTTGGATATCTTGTTTGTTTCCAACATTTGCTATTTTTTAAATCACATATGAGATTTTCAGTTTCAAGTGAAAGAAAAATCTAACTTAAAAGTTTTCAAAATAAATTTGTTGAGAAAAAAATGAAGCTTGATTTTCCCAAATATTATCGATTCTCTCGTACTAATTCTTCCATGTCCCTACCTGGGTTAAAATAACTTTGGGATACAACTCTCAGCTGTTTTAATTGAAAAGACTCCAAATTATGGGACCATATTACAGGCCACAGGCACAAAGAACTTCAAGGAAGAAACCTGTAGTTTCTTCCCTTTCTTCATTCAAATGGGCCACCTTCAGCAAGACAGATAGAATTAGGCCACCCATGCCAACATCCTGAACTGTCCCTACCATTCCACCAATACTGTACCTCCAAAGGCTTATAGTCAAGGTCCTAAGGTATCACAGAGGAGAGGTTAAGAAAAGCTCCACAGTGAGCCTGACCAGTGGTGGCGCAGTGGGTAGAGTATCCACCTGGGATGCTAAGGTCCTCGGTTCAAAACGCTGAGGTGGACAGCTAGAGTGTGGCTAGTCGGCTTGAGCTCAGGGTTGTTGCTGAAGAGCGGGATCATTGTCATGATGCCAAGGTCACTGGCTTGAGCCCGAAGGTTGCTGGCTTAAAGTCCAAGGTCACACTGCCTTGAGCAAGGAGTCACTGGTTTGACTTGAGCCCCCTGGTCAAGGGACATATGAAAAGCAATCAGTGAACAACTAAAGTGAAGCAGCTACAAGTCAAATCTTCTCATTTCTCTCCTCTGTCTCTCTCTGTCCCTCTAAAAAACAACAACAACAAAAATTAAAAAAAAAAAAAACACTTTAAAAAAATAAAAAGAAAATTTCACAGTGATATAACAAGAGTCACCAACTCCTCAACCTGAAATGACTGAGTTATCTCAGACGAGGGCATTTCCTTTACTATTTAGCCACTTCTGCTCAGATTAATTACTTGTAATAGTCCCTTTCTTGTACCAAATTGTGGATCAGAAAGGATTGCAAATATTAACAACAAAAACAAACAAAATCTCTACTCAAAATGACTTAAATAGGAATGTTTCAAATATTAGCATGAACCATATGAAATTGCCATTTTTCCAGGCCCAAAAGAAAAAGATCAAGTGTCAGCATTTCACATCTTCCAATCTATTATTTGACCACTAGGTAAAATGATGGAATTTTATTTCAAATAGGAATTATTAAACAATTATTTCTGAGTGCCTACAGTGTGACAGACATTGATGTATAATTCTAAACAAGACAAGCACGGTTTCTGCGCCTTTGTATTTAACACTGTTGTGGCAAAAAGCAGATGATAGTTCGGCTAACAAAAAAAAAAGTGAAGTAATTAAAATAGTGAAAAGAGGAATTACTACATGTTAGAAGCTGAAGCAAGGGCACAGGACAGACAGGGTGGTCAGGAATCACCCTTTAAGGGGAAACTGAGGCTGAGAGCGGAGACTGAGACAGAGCCAGCCACGTGGTGAGCTCTGAGGATGCCCTCCAGACATAGACAAGCTAGGAGCAAGCTCTGAAGTGCATTGTGGCTGCAGAGTTCTGGAATCTGTCAGGAGGCCAGTGTGGTGAGAGCACCTCAAAGTGGGTCCCCAAGCCGCAGGCCAAGCCTGAGCTGGTGGCTGTGGGAAGGAAGAGAGATGTTCCGAATGGGGTGCGGATGCAGAGGTGGGTTTGGACTGGGCTTTCAGTCCTGGAAAACAAGACACACTGACGGCTGAAAGTGACGAGCAAGCAACGGGACCTGCCCCCACGTCACTGCACAGGTGGGAGACGGAGCGCCCCACGTCCCTGCGCGGGTGGGAGACGGAGCGCCCCACGTCCCTGCGCGGGTGGGAGACGGAGCGCCCCACGTCCCTGCGCGGGTGGGAGACGGAGCGCCCCACGTCCCTGCGCGGGTGGGAGACGGAGCGCCCCACGTCCCTGCGCGGGTGGGAGACAGAGTGCCCCACGTCCCTGCGTGGGTGGGAGACGGAGCGCGGACAGAGGCACAGTTGGAAGAAAAAGCAACTATTTCCCGATTGTACCAAACTGCATTTGGTCATCCTGTAAACCAGGTCATGGGCTGGAGAGGAAGCTGAGGACAGATCTGGGGAGGTGTTCAACTTGATTTTAGAAACCAAAAGGAAGCAGTCAGTATGTTTTCAGGACAAACAATTCTCTGAAATCAGAGAAGGGGTCCTAGAACCCTAAGACAGAAGAGAGGGCAGGGATTTGCCTCCCTGTGGCTCCACCTGTGGCTGGGTCTGCATTAGCTGTGCATTCTTCTTTAAAAGCCAGCAGAAACTTCCAAGGAAACGAGATAAACTTTCATAGCAGTCCCACTGGCCTGCTGTCATATTTCAGAAAAGATGAACAAGTTGTGCCTGATAACAGCTGAAAGACCAGGGGCAGAGAAAAGCCAGACCTGGGTTCCAGCCAAGCCCATCAGGACTGGGGAAGATTCTGCAGAGGAAAAGCTGCAATGACCGTGGGCATTCCAGCAGTCAGGCAAGACATAAGCAAATTACCGTTTCCAGAGGAGAAAGGCTCCGTAGACTGTACGACTCCCAAGTGAATGCACATACAGTGTGCTAGGAAGGGGCAGAATGTGACATGGGGCAGGAGACACTGAAAGGCCAAGCTGGAGCAGTTGAGACTGGATGGCAGAAGTGGCAGTGAGAGTCATCAGTCACCGTCCCCAGGAGGAAACTGGATCAGCTTTCCCCTTGGAAAGATGGACCAAGGCTTCAGACCTTGCAAAAGGCCTATAGGACGAGACACCTGATTGGAACCAGAGTGAGAGACAAAAGGCGATCTCAAAGGAATCTGACACCTGAGCAGAGAACAGCTGGACCGTCGGAAGTCAGTGAGTCTGGCCTGGGACAAGGGAGCAAAGCAGAGGCAGGCCAGGGACAGTGTCTCCTCGGTCTCCCAGGACATTTTTAGCCGGAAGACACAGCCATCCAACCTCACCCTCTCCCTGACTCTGTCTGGACATGTTCAAACTCTGACGTGAGCTGCTGGAAATGGAACCTGCTACCTGTATATAAAGAGAAGAATGAGGACATGCTGTAAGCGTCACACCAGAGACTCAGGACCAATGGGCTATTTGTCACCTTGGTAACTGCAATCAAAACAACAATTTCAGCTTTCCTGAAGCTGGAGTTTAATGACAGTTTTTAATGATGGTTGTGTTACATAGAGAGTAAGTAATTCCACAGTGCCTTATAAACAGGATTGCTAGTATGCAACATCATCAATGACGGAGAGAAATAACTTGTAACTGGACAAAGTACATTTCTCAGGGTGCATGTGCAGTTCATGCCAAAAACATAAGGAAATCTTTTACCTCTGCTTGAAATCCCTGCTTTACCCCACCCTCCTTATGTTCCTCTCCACCCCAGTTTTTAGGGAGAGATAGCTTCATGAACTCTTAAAAAACAAGATAAATTTGTTTATAAAACCAGATAGGCATATTCCTAGCTCTACAGGTAAATCAGACAAAATGTAATGATTGTTAGGAAGTATTCACAGGTAGAGTGGATAGAAGACCTTTCTTTTCTGTGATCAGGGCAATCTACAATCTGGGTTTATCTCTTTGAAGCAGGGTGTTCCCTTCTAAATTCCTGATGCAAATATGAAACAGGACCTTCCTTCCTCTTTCCTAGTGTCCCACTCTCTGGCTGGGCTCTGGTCCCACTGCTGCCACCCAGTGGTTGGGAAATCAAGTCATAGCTTCCCTGGGCGTGGGTTTCCCAAGTCCCTCCAAGGTCACCTGGCAAAATCATAACGACTCTGGGAAACAGTTCAAGTTTAACAATCTTTTTTCTCTGCTTCAAAGCCTGTTCCCCTTTCGGTCCCCCAGCCAGGTCTCAGAACAAGAGAGCAGTCTGGACAAGAAGGAAATAAGCACACAGCGAAGCCAATTCCAGTTTTCTTCCCACTCTGACTCATCATGTGGGCCAAGGGCCCAAGACCTACTTACTCCAGTTCCCACATCTTATTTCAAATTTGCATGGAAAGTTTGATAAGTTGCTGGTTGGCAATGAACTGACCACCCCATGGTCAGGTGTCTACCTCTGGACCAATCAGCTCTGGCCAGGGGTGGGGGTTATCTGATACTAATACAACTGTCTAGTCTGTCCCCAAATGCCATTCCCAAAGAAAGAGGGGAACAGTAGGGTTCTCAGCAAACCACTCTCTTCCTTGGGTGCTGACTCACACAACTTAACCTTCAGCTGTCACTTTCTTCCACAGGGTGTGCTATTTCCTTGATTTTAACATGGAAATGATGTTATACGTAAAGTTGTAATCAAGTGTCGTTCTTTGATGGGTACATCATTTTCGGGCTGTGTGACCACGACCAATGACATAGCCTCTCTGAGCTTCCTATGAAATAAATCTGCTTCATGGAACTATATAAGGACTTTTTTTTAAAAGATCATGTATGTAAACCACTTAGCATGAAGTCTAATATAAAATCAATGCAAAATTAATGTCAGTTGTTATAATCATCATCATCATCATCATCGTTGAGTCAGGAAGGCCATTTTCAGAGCTTCAAGTTGAGCACCAAAATTTACTCCCAGCCAAGCTCAACCACCCTGTCCTATTTATTACCCCAAACATAATCAGCTGGCCATGAACTGAAGCTCTTGCTGTTAGCACCCAGGATCCGAGTCCACCCATCCAGCAAGGTGAGTGGAACAGGTGAAGTCGGTTCTGACCAACTTCCACAAGAAACTGGATAGGACAGAGATGCCAAAGGACATTATGTGAGATGAGGGAAAAGAGGCAGCTTCACCAGCTTTATGATTCCTAGATGCTGAAGTAGGATTCCTCAGAATGATGGGAAAGCTAAATAAACCATCAGAGTTGCAATTCTAAAAGTAAATTTCATCTGTGTCAAGAAGTCTCTTTGGGCCTAACCTGTGGTAGAACAGTGGATAAAGCGCCAACCTGAATGCTGAGGTTGCCAGTTTGAAACCCCGGGATTGCCTGGTCAAGGCGCATATGAGAAGCAACTACTATGAGTTGATGCTTCTCATTCCTCCACCCCCACCTTTCTCTCTTTCTCTCTCTCACTCTTCTCTCTAAAATTCAGTAAATAAAATCTTAAAAAAGAAATAAGTCTCTTTGGGAGGAAAACACTCCCTGAGAGATGGAGAATGTTTCAAGGAGCTTATCAATAAATCCTCAAAATAAGAAAAGGCTCCCCGTTATGAGTTTGTGGGTTTTGGTGACAATCTAGCTACTGGGTCTCTCCCATCCTCACAATCACAAAGCCCAGTAATTGGGAAAGAAATAGATGGCCAAGGATACTTGGCACCTTCCTTTAGTTGCTTCTTGTGGAAGAAGCTTTGCCTGAAGATGCAATTAAAACAACAAGTCAAAGGAATTTACGATCTAAATCACAGCAGGAACACTGGGGGTGGGAATGGGAACATATGTAGGAAAGGGCACTACCCTAGATCTCAGAGAGCTAAGTCTACAATATACCAGCTCAGAAACCCTGGGCAAGCAACCCTACCTCTACTTAATGGGGGAGAATTTAATAAAATCAACTATTTTCAAGCCTCTCCACCAAGACCTACAGTCCCTCTATAAATTCAGGCCACTGCAGATGTTCAGGAAAAGATATTAAGGACTACAAGTATGGGTGAGCCTCTGAGTCCCATCACTACCATAACTCCTTTAGCTAGACAACCTTTGCCCTCCTAATGTTTCAGATAAGATTTTAAGAAAAATCCTTTATATTTTTTAAGCAAGATAAAGAACCAAATGATATCCAAATCGATTCCAGCTCTGACCATCTAGATCAGGGGTAGTCAACCTTTTTATACCTACCGCCCACTTTTGTATCTCTGTTAGTAGTAAAATTTTCTAACCGCCCACCAGTTCCACAGTAATGGTGATTTATAAAGTAGGGAAGTAACTTTACTTTGTAAAATTTATAAAGCAGAGTTACAGCAAGTTAAAGCATATGATAATAATTACTTACCAAGTACTTTATGGCGGATTTTCGCTGTTTGTCAGAATAAATCTTTATAAAACAACTTACTATAGTTAAATCTATCTTTTTATTTATATTTTGGTTGCTCCGCTACCGCCCACCATGAAAGCTGGAGCGCCCACTGGGGGCGGTAGGGACCAGGTTGACTACCACTGCTCTAGATGGAGGGGATGGGATTACTTTTAGAAGAGGCTGGAAGAGAGGGTTGACCAGAGACCACACACAGCCTTGAATGCTATGCATCCTTCACTAGTAAGCAACCTCTCTATCCTGTTCTTTTGCTCATTCGTTTGCTTTTGCTTCCTTTTTTATTTTTTTATTTTTCTTTTGCTGTTTCTTTGTTTTGTTTTGTTTTGTTTTGCTTTGTTTTGTTTATTTATGGGAGATAGAGAAAGAAAAAATAGATAGGAAGGGAGAGTGGTAAGAAGCAACAACTTGTAGTTGCAGCACTTTAGTTGTTCACTGATTGCTTCTTATACGTGCCTTGACCAGAGGGCTCCAGCCGAACCAGTGACCCCTGGCTCAAGCCAGCAACCATGAGCTTCAAGCCAGTGACCATGGGATCATGTGGATGAGCCCACGCTCAAGCCGGCGACCTTGGGGTTTCAAACCTGGGACCTGGCGCCACTCCACCCGCGGCACCACCACCCGTCAGGCTGCTTTTGCTTTCTTTATCTTCTAACTCTGTTCCGTCCTCAAAAGGCAGAGTACTGACCAGGCGGTGGCGCAGTAGATAGAGCGTCGAACTGGGATGCAGAAAAGGCAGAGTAAATATGATTCTTTCCACTTGCAATCAGTGTTACTCACCAGTTCACTTAAACCAGATGAGAACAATGACACATGGCAAAGGACGTGTCTTCAGCTAATTCAGAAAGGCCAGGACTCTGCTCCCCAGCTGGGTCACGTCCCTGGCTGGCTGGCTGGCTGTCCTAGATGAACCCCCATGTCCCATGGCCCAGACGCTCCCAGGTTCCCAAATACACAGCTGCACCTCCCTAACTGGCTTCAGAGAAGGACTTTCATTCCAGCAGCTCCCTGGTCCACCAAACCTTCCACCACCTTCTGAGCCAGGGCAGGGAATTCCCACAGAAGTCCCAGTGAACTTGCTAAAGATGGAAAAGCCACATCTAGGCTTCTGATTTACGATGTAGCAGGAACTTGACATTTTTCTCATTTGTGTTGAGTCCAACATAAGTGACCAAAAGGAGATACTTTCTTAAAGCTGGTGCTAACGCCCTGCTCGGCAAACTGCGGCTCGCGAGCCACCTGCGGCTCTTCGGCCCCTTGAGTGTGGCTCTTCCACAAAATACCACGTGCAGGCGCTACCTCGATAAGGAATGTACTTGCCTATATAGTTTAAGTTTAAAAAATTTGGCTCTCAAAAGAAATTTCAGTCGTTGTACTGTTGATATTTGGCTCTGCTGCCTAATGAGTTTGCCGACCACTGTGCTCACGGAACATGCTGTGCCTTTAAAAGCACCTCCATACGACATTCCTCAGCTGTCTGGCAACCTGGTATGGAGGGCTCCCGGGGAGGCAGGGCACCGTTGCTTTGACCACGGCTGTGAAGCTGGTTCTGGAAAGAGCGCCTGCCTATGCCCCAGCATTGGGTTCTACTGCTCCCTCCGGTTGCCTGGCCCTTCCGAGGGGTGTGCACATGCTATTCTCTGCCAGGATTACCCTTCCCCCAGACACATTTCATGTACTTAAATCATTTTTTTCAGCTAATACAGCAGAGGAATGAATGGATGACAACTGCTTTTTGAAATCATAGCAACAAAATTTTGGACCCAGAGAACTGAAATGCAGAATTTTCAGTAATCATCCAGTCCAGCCCGTACACTGGACTGCCTTCTCCGAAATCCCTTCTCCGAAATCCCCCAAGAACCAGTGCTAGCAGGCCGATATGAGGATCTAGGAGCCGCGCCCTGTGCTTCTCACACATTATCACTTTCAACCCCTCAATGACCCTCCAATGCGATTATTAGCCTCATTTTATGGTGAGAAAACTGAAAAGAGGTATGACCAGCTCGAGTTATATAGGCTTGATGGTGTCAGACAAAAACATAGACAGGTGACCCTGGGGTGTTGGGCAGGGAGAAAGAGGGAAGAGGTGCAGTTGGGGGGGGGGGGTTCCCAAGAATCAGCCAATCACTTCACCTCTCTGAGCCTCAGTTGCTACATCTGGGAATTGAGGATAATTATATAATACTTGGCTGCAAAGTACTATACAAAAGAAAGAGAAAGGGGTTGTTTTTCAAAATGAAGAGGATAATTTATTATTATTTTCTGTTTAAAAGAATAATACACACTTGTGTTAAAAAGGAATACTAAAGAAAAAATGAAGAAACTAAACACTATCCAAATTTCCACTATCCATAGTTTATTAGCATCTTAATGCTAATACTACAAGAAATCTATGTGTTTATATGTGTATGCATATAATTATTAATAGGTAGGATCACACTATGAATGCTGTTTTGTGATCTATTTTTTCCACTCGAGTTAAACACGGTGAAAAATCAAGAAATCTTTATTTTCAGGAGGCCACTCTTCAAAGCTTAGCTCAGCCCTGTGAACAGAACCAGGTGGTTTATTCATCATCCTCTTTATGGCTCCTGAACCTGGTCCTCGGGGCAGCGCGGCCACTTCCAGTGGGACAGGCTGTGCCCTGCGCAGAGGCCAGGGAGACACATGGGAGGAAAGGCCAGCCTGCTCCGGGCTCCGGGCCAGCCCCTGGCACAGCTACAGCGCCCAAGGAAGGGGGTCCTTGTGGGCTTCGCACGAAGGCGCCCCGCGTGCTGGCCTGTGAACAGGGCTGATGCTGGCCACAGGGACCCTCGAGCCAAAGAGCAGGCTTCGGAGCAGACTGGAGCCAGCAAGGGCGAGCGGGCAGCGCCGTCCATCTGCCACGTCGGTGCCAGATGTGTGCCCTGTGCCCCAGAGGGCCGGGTCACATGTGGCACACAAAGCGGGCTCTGAGAGTGTGTGCTAAGTCAGCTGTCCTCTGTGTATGGAGTGCTTGTGGTGGTTTCATTCTTTTCCTCTAAGCAAATTTTCGGAAAATATCCAAGTGATAGGAAGTTGAGCAGAGCTTTGGCCCAGACCCCGCTCCTGTGCCGCCCGTGCCCGGGGGACCGGAGGCTCCAGGTCCAGTTTCCCCTCAGGCTGTCCCCGGGGGCTCTCTAGAATGTTCACTGAGTGCTTCTAAAGCAGATGCAGGGTGAAATCGTTTCCAGTTGCGGCATAACAAATGATCCCAAAATTTAGCAGCTAAAAAAGAGAAGCGTTTCTTCCGTCGAAGTTTCTGGAGTCAGGAATCTTGAGTGCGGCTTAGCAGGATATATGGAGTTCAAGGTTGCTCATGAGGCAGTCATTAAACTGCCAGCCAGGAGCCGGGACTGTGGTCGTCTCCAGGTGCAACTAGGGCTGGAGAATCTGCTGCCGAGCTCACCTGCACAGCCGCTGGCCAGTGTCAGTTCCTGGCCATGTGGACCTCTCCGTGGGCTGCTTCAGAACATGGCAGCTCACTTGTCCCCAGCACAGGGGACGCCCAGAGACAGGGAGCAGAGATAGGAAGCAGGAGGGGAGCGAGGAGAGGAGAATAGGAAGTGGGGAGGAGGGGAAGGCAGAAAAAGAGAAAAAAGGAAGAGGAAAGAATAGAAAGGAAGAGGAAGAAAAAGGGGGCTATAGTCCTTTTGTAACCTCATCTCAGGAATGACAGAACATCACTTTTACTGCGTTCTATTCATTAGAATAAGTCACTTAGTTCAGCCCACACTCAAGAGGAGGGGATTACAGAAATGCACCAACCTCCCTCCTCTTGCCTAGAACATGGGTATAGCAGCCAGAGTCCTGCCAGCCACCTAGCCAGTGGCGATGAGGCCACACCCTAGGAGTGGTGGTCAGAACAGGAGGGAGGAGTCTGAGTGTCCATTTCACCACATCATCACTGCCTCTGCTGGGCAAATGAGTTTGTAAAATCTGTATTTTCTGGCCCTGGCCGGTTGGCTCAGCGGTAGAGCGTCGGCCTAGCGTGCGGAGGACCCGGGTTCGATTCCCGGCCAGGGCACACAGGAGAAGCGCCCATTTGCTTCTCCACCCCTCCGCCGCGCTTTCCTCTCTGTCTCTCTCTTCCCCTCCCGCAGCCGAGGCTCCATTGGAGCAAAGATGGCCCGGGCGCTGGGGATGGCTCTGTGGCCTCTGCCTCAGGCGCTAGAGTGGCTCTGGTCGCAACACGGCGACACCCAGGAGGGGCAGAGCATCGCCCCCTGTGGGGCAGAGCACCGCCCCTGGTGGGCGTGCCGGGTGGATCCCGGTCGGGCGCATGCGGGAGTTTGTCTGACTGTCTCTCCCTGTTTCCAGCTTCAGAAAAATGAAAAAAAAAAAAAAAAAAAAAAAAATCTGTATTTTCTGGATTTGCTCACTTTTATTGTTAAAAATGGCCGCTTCCCAGGTAAATTGCACTGCCCAGGTGAGGCTACTGATTACCTTCCTGCTTGGGAAGGGGCTGTGTTATGCTAACGTGTGCTGGAGGAGCGGGTTTTCATGCCAAAAAGTTTTAAGAAGAAGAAGGAGGAGGAAGAAGGAAGCCATGCTTTTGCAGAGTAAGAGCAGGGAGGAAGAGTGCTGGAGAGAAAGAAGCTATGTTGGCAAATGGGAACCAGAGGGGCGAGGGGCTTGTGAGCTCTGCTGAGTGGGGCCTTTGATTCTAGGGAAAACCGGAAAAGGTTCCCTGGCTGTGGAACCAGAGAATGTGTGAGTGGGTTTTGGAGCCCTCTATGTGCTTATTTGCCTGCCATTTGCGAGGCTGGAATAAAGGAATGGCCCGCCAGTTCTTGGCTCCACAGTTTAATTACCGTCTGTCCGTATCTAATGGGAACCTGCACCTGCCGGGCAGCACCGGCGGCCGCGATGGCCGTGACTACTGGCCGTGATGGCCGTGACTACTGGCCGTGATGGCCGTGACTACTGGCCACACAGCCTCTTGCCCCAAAAATAAAACCTTATGCGTTAAAATTACTCCTGAGTTTCTTTCACACTCAGGTGAGTCTAATCTTAGCTGATAGAGGTTGTTAGCACTAAACTCAGTTAAGGGCCCAGATGCAACCAGCATTTCTCTCTGACAGATGGACCACCTAAACTCAGAGAGGTCAAGTCATTCACCCTACATCACTCAGCTAGAGACTGGCAGTGCTGAGACCCAAACCCCTGGTCTCCGCATCTCCCCGGGCCGGTTCTGAGTGTCCCCAAAGTTTGCTGAACACTCAGGGCTCTGTTTGGGATGTTCCTGGCAGCTGGAAGAGTTCTGAGGCCCTCGGGCTATGTATTTGTACCGGAACATTCCCTGCTCTGTTTCTCTGCTTACCAAGTAAACAAGCGAAATAGAAGAGGGAAAATATTTTGGATGAATTGATGCTTGCAGTTCAAAAACTTTTGTCTTATGCACACTCAAGTCAGTAGCCATGGAAACCGTCATTTCATTTCCTTGGCTGGTCTCTTTGCACACCATTCCTTCTTTTGGAGCCCAGAAGTTAGCAGCAGCTATAGATTAAGTAATATGTTCCGTAGAGCAGCGAGGAGACGTGTTTTTCAAAGGACCTTGTACATGCGTCCATAACCTGGAAGTGATCACGTTTTTATTACAGAGCTGTCTCAGATGGCTTATCTCTTTAGAAAAAGCTTTCCACCCCACTTGCCAGAAGCCTGGGCAGCAGAGCCATTCAAGGCAGAACCGTCAGAACTGTGCTGCTGAGCATGTGATGTTCAGAAGACATGCCTGGAGTCCTTGACCAGCTACATCCCTTGCTCCAGGAATAGCTACCCAAGGCAGCTACAGCTGAACTGTGCGATACTTCTTCCATGGCCTCAGGTAGTTGGACTTTGGCTTATCACCTGGCCCAGGAGTATTTTGCTCTGCAGTTTTTAAAGAAATGCAGAGACTGCCATTAATTGATGGTGGGCAGTTAAACAAAAGGTCATGTAGCATTAGGGCTGCAGCTACCTTCTCTGGGCCTTGTACATTATATTAAGAAGAAGAAAAAGAAAACAGTCTGCAAAGAAGAGAGTGACTGGCTCAGATAGAGAAGAAAATGAAAAGAACTCAAGTGGTCTCAGAGACGGAAAGAAAGCAAGAAGCCACCTCTGTGTCTCATGGCTCCCCAGTTCCCGGCTCCATTCCCCGGGGAGGCTGAGCTCCACTCCTCCCTCACGCCTCAGGGCCCTCTCGGGGCCTAGAATCTGAATGGCTTTCTCACCTTGCCATAATGATGTACCTTCACCTTGCAAATCTTTTCCACCTACATTATCTTGTTTGCTCTTTCCCAAATCCTGCAACATCAGTAGGCCAGGAAGGATTACTTTCACTCTTTTTTTTTCTAACAGGAAGGGAAACTGAGGCCCAGAAAAGGAAGGAAACTTTTCCAAGATTTACTCACCCAGCTAGCCATAAGGGACAAAACCTGAACCAGGTCCTCTGACTCAAGGGCTGATGTTTCACCCACCACATCATGTGATCAAGAAAAACAGAAATTCAAAGTTAATTTGGGGTAGAACACCCATAATTCTCTTGGGCATTCAAGGTTTCAGGAACAGATGAATAGATGTGGATCCTCAATGGTGAGTGAAACAAGCCAAATTATAAAGCTCATTTTATTATAATTATTTTATTTATTGGTTTCTCTCCTGGTAACTCAAATGCCTACAGGGGCCAAGAAGGTAAAGAAAAACAGGGAAACAATTGTTTTCTTGGAATAGTTCAGAACTCCAAGGGAGCTCTGGGTTTCACAAGCCATTACCAGTCCAGGAAGACAGTTTGCCAACGATAATGAGGCACAGCGTGGGGGAGTGGAAAGAACACTGAGGCGGAATTCTGGAGATCCAACCAGAGAAGAAAAGCCAAGTAGTTTGGAGATGAGAGTGAATGGGAATCAATGGTGAAGAAAAAAATAAAGTTATTTTTTTAGCATGAATTTTAAAAAAAGAAAGAAAAGAAAAAAGAGCGAGGCCCTGGCCAGGTAACTCAGTTGGTTAGAGCATTGTCCCAGTGTGCCAAGGTTGCAGGTTCAATCCCCGGTCAGGGCACATACAAAAATCAACCAATGAACGCATAAATAAATAGAACAACCCATTGATCTCTCTCTTCCTCTCTCTCAAAAATCAATTAAAAAATAAAAAGAAAAGAGAGGGAAACAAGCCAGTGGGAACAGTGGAGACTGGTGCAAACTGGAATGCTCCCGACCAACTTAAAGAAGTCGATTGCTATCCAGCTCCAGTCGTGTGGAAACGAAGAGCTGTGTTACCAAATCTTGTTCTTCTTCTTTTATTGAAATCTAGAAATCTGACTTTTTATGTGAAATTTCCTAATTGTTAAAACACATCAGCCGAACAAACTCCACCTGCTGATTCGGCAGGCACTGCCCTCATCCGCCCATTTGCCACTGCTGCTCTGGATAGCAAGCATTGAGGACAAGACCATGTATTATTATTCATCTTTATCTCCAATACCAAGCACAGAGAGGAAGCCACTATGGTGATTTGATTAATTAAATGAATTAGATGAAAACCTTGTCATTCTGGTTTCCATTCAAATGATGCTGACTCCGAGAGGTCTTCTCTCACAAACTATGGTTATCTTCTTTTTCTTTTTTTTCTTTTTCATTTTTTTTTTTTCTGAAGCTGGAAACAGGGAGAGACAGTCAGACAGACTCCCGCATGCGCCCGACCGGGATCCACCTGGCACGCCCACCATGGGGCAACGCTCTGCCCACCAGGGGGCGATGCTCTGCCCATCCTGGGCATCGCCATGTTGCGACCAGAGCCACTCTAGCGCCTGAGGCAGAGGCCACAGAGCCATCCCCAGCGCCCGGGCCATCTTTGCTCCAATGGAGCCTTGGCTGCGGGAGGGGAAGAGAGAGACAGAGAGGAAAGCGCGGCGGAGGGGTGGAGAAGCAAATGGGCACTTCTCCTGTGTGCCCTGGCCGGGAATCAAACCCGGGTCCTCCGCACGCTAGGCCGACACTCTACCGCTGAGCCAACCGGCCAGGGCTGGTTATCTTCTAATATCAAATTCTATTTTCTCTATAAAAAATACCTGTGATTTTTAGCCAAGTATGCAGCTACCTGGAATAGAGAAAACATTTCCTTGAGCTCTCCTGAAGCGAGGTGTGGCCCTGTGACTAAGACCTGGCTGAAAAGATGAAAACAGAGGGTATGTATGCAGCTTCCAGAAACTATCTTCCAAGAGAGGGCTGGGCCCTTCTCCTTTCCTTTCTTTCTTCCTGCTAGAATGCAGATGTGATGGCTGGAGCTAAAGCAGCCATATAGGGCCATGATATACAAGCCACACATATTGAGGATGGTGGAATAAGAGAATAAAAGGAGCTAGGTCTTTAATGATTTGAAAGCTATCTTAAGAGCAATGGATTGTTTGATTTTGCATGAGAAAAATTAAATATTTATATAAACACACACACACACACTTCTACCTTGTTCAATGTACTGTTTGGGCATTTCTAAAAGAACAAATCCTCGTTCTCTATCTTCTCATCCAGCTTTATTTTTATTGGACATTTAACAAACCTAACATAATAGCATGTATTTCATTGGTTTACTTCCCACTTTTGTCCCCTACTGGACTGTAAGCTCCATGAGAGGGGTGCTGTTTTGTGCACAGTCTTTTCCCCAGTGTTTACCAACAGTGCCTGGACTGTGGCCGGTGCTCAGACAGCAATTGCTGATGTAGACTAGACCGGGTTAAAAGTGAAATTGAATTAAAAAGCCTAAACCTAGTTTCACACCAGCCCCCATCAGCTAAATTTGTCCAATTCCTTTAACAAATTACCCTAAAGGTTTTGGTCAGATGAAAAAGAGGGAAAAAAACTTCAGCAATCCAAAGGACTTGTCCCAAATTTACAAAGATAATGGAAAAGGGAAGAAAATTCCAAAACCACAATTCCACTTTCAAAAGCAGCACTTTCACAACGGCTGCCCCACTTTTATACGAGGTCGGCCAGACGCAGGCCAGGCAGCGCTCCAGGACGGCGGCGTGGGAAAGCACACACAGCCGCTCAGTGGGCTGGGCTCCGGGCTGGCCTCCGAGAGTCTACATAATACATATTTTTATTTTTATTTTTATTTTTATTGATTTCAGTGAGAGAGGAAGGGAGGGAGAGAAAGAGAGACAGGAACGTGGAGCTGTTCCTGTATGTGTCCTGATCAGGGCTCGAACTGGCCAACCCTGCACTTCAGAATGATGCTCTAACCAACTAAGCTATCCGGCCAGCGCTCAATAATATAGTTTTACATTGTTCAAGCCACATTCCATCAGGGGAGTGCTGCCTCCCTCACAGGAAGATAAGCCTCTGCTCTGAAAGTGAAGCCACCTAACAAGGCCTGGTCCAGCCAAGTGAGAGCCCAGAAGACTTGAGCAGAACACGGCAAGCCCCAAGGCAGTGCCTGGCTCCTGCTCGAAGGGATACCAGTGGCCTTCCTAATTAACAGAGCAAGTCTCCAGGGAGCTGCAGAACCCCAGGAGCAGTAGAAAGCCCAGGTAGAAGGACTACAAACTCACAACACGAGCTCAGGAGCCCAGGCCTGAAGCTGGGGGCCAGAGTCTCGCCCGTTCCTGAAAGAACATTTGGGGTGAAGCAGGGAGGGGGCGGGAGAGAAACAGACTGCGTGTGCTAAAATGCCATATTATATCCTCAAAATAAACACCTGGCAGAACACCTCCACATCTGGAGCACGTCACAGGACTCAATTACATTCGGTCGGGCCAAGTGCCCCACAGCTGTTACAGGGTAAAGGCAGATAATTAAAAACAGCAGGTTGCCATGGTGCAAAATTGGTCGCTGCTGGACAATTTGTGTGTTTGTCTTGGAGCTAAAGCACACAGAAGTGAGTTATGTCTGGGGGGACAGGAAGGTGATTTCTCAGGACACCCAAATGAGAGGAACTAAAGGATAAAAGGAACTAACTTATTAAGCACCTCCCCTGGGCCAGCCGCCACCCGTGTATTTCTTTCCTTTAATCCTCACCGCTATCCTATAAATAGGAATTTGTATCCCTTTCCTCCAGACAACGAGACGGGGCTCAGTGACATGCCCAGAGTCCCACAGCAGAGCCAAGTTGCCCGGCCAACATTCAACCCAGGTCTGACTCCAGAGCTGTCCTCTGATCCTTCTACCACCATCTTCCTGGTCTACGCTTGAAAATGCAAATACTGTCCAAGGATGCCCAGGCACCGGGAAGAGAATGCCAATGAGCTGGTAGACCTGGAGAAAGTGCTACTCCCCCAAGTCATTTGCTACAAGAGGACCATCTTTGAACACAAACACAAGTATTGGTTATACGTTAACTGTCCGTAAAGCTGGGCAGGCCTCAGGGGTTCCTGAGAATCAGCAAATGGTGAGGAAAGGCTTCAGAAAGATCATTGCACACTGGTGTGAGAAGGGCAGCACCAAGAAGAGGCTCCAGCGTTTAGGACGAAGGTGGCTGTCTGGGTGAAGAAGGGGATAATGCACGCGGCCATATGAAGTGCACGGGGTGAAAGAGAAGGACCGTCCTCGCTCAGTTCTCTCCAGCTGCACCCCCTGGCCAGGCCATCCGCCCTCTGACCTGACCCTCTTCAGCAGGTTGGATTGGTAGTCCACAGAAAGCTCTGGCCACAAGAAATCCCTAGAACCTGGAAATGTTGCCTTATTTGGGAAAGGGGACTTCGCAGCTATAATTACACTAAGAACCTTGAGATGAGGTCATCCTCAAAGATTCTCTGGGTGGGCCCAAGATCCAATGACAATTGTCCTTATAAGAAAAAGGCAAAGGGAGATCTGAACACACAAAGGAGACGCCAACGTGAAGATGGAGGCAGGAACTGCAGTGTGGCAGCCACAACGCACGCCAGCAAGCCACCACAAGCTGGAAGAGGGAAAGAACAGCTTGTCCCCTAGAGCCTTTGGAGCAAGGGCAGCTCTGCCAGCACCTTGACTTCACACTTCTGGGCTCCAGAACTGTAGGAAAATAATCCTCTGGTGCTTTAAGCCTCCCTGTTGTGGTCATTTATATCATCCCGAGAGAATTAATGGACCATCTTTCCTAAGTTCCCACTCTGCCTTCGTGGGGCAGGCTGACCACACATGGTCAAACCACCATATGATGTACATGGTTTCCTTTCTCCTGCTGTATCATCCCTTGTCAGCTCTTGGGCCTCTGCTGGGTGGCAAGTCCTGTAACTGTGCCTCCTGCCACCACGCTGCCGGCACCCGCCAGCAAGCACAGTGAATCATGGCAGAGGCTGTGCCCCTCAATGCTCTCACAAAGCCAGCAGCCCTGGTCATGCTACTGCTAATACTACTGCCACTGTCCGCCCCTATTAAATCCCCAAATGCTCCACCTAATAAAGCTTCTGGAACCATCTCTGCCACAGGAGAGCCTCAGGAAAATTCCCCAATGGGGCCAAAAACACCTGGTACCAGCCTTGACAAGATTGTGCCCCCTAGCGGCACCAGGGTGACTAATAAATCCACGGTAAGCCCCCTTCCTCTAAAATACCTGCATTCTGCATTGAAGAAAAGAGGGTGTTGCCCACTAGACCCGCACACAGACCTCCTCTGGTGTCAGAAGTGCGTCTGCTCGTCTCAAATCTTCACCTCCATTCATAAAGCAATGCTAGTCCCTATGTCCCAAATGAAGCAAAACAGTCTAATTGCATTGCACCTTGAGCCCACAATTTCAACACCAAAGCAAATACTGAAAAAGGGCAGAGGAGGCCCTCTCTTTATTGGAAGGCAGCCCAGGCCATCAACGCTGGGACCCAGGACCCTTCAGGCAAGTGAACACCTCCACTGTCAAGCAAGATATTGCTTGAGTATGAATTTGATAGTGAATAAAACCTGAGTGAGACTTTTTACCAATCTCTGTCCCTAGAGGCCCAAACTTTTCATCCCATTAATTTTAATAAAAATAGAAGATCAAGCCCAGTGAAAGAAGGTGTCCCTAAGTTGGGAAGCCCCTGAAAAGACACTACAGAGTTCCAGGTGAAGATTCTGACTCTACCCACTGATGTCAGCCCCTGGGACCCTTGCTAAGAGAGCTAGGTCCCCTGCTGGTCCCTGACAAGTGGGAGGAATCTCTCCCACGCTCCTGCCACACTGATCCTAAAGGTGCATGGCCTTGGACTGAGTATCACAGACTCACTGTATTTTATTTTAATAGACTTACTGAAGTATAACTGATATACAAAAAACCTGCATGCTTACTGTGTACAATTAGATGAGTTTGGACAGGTGCATGCACCTGCAATGCAATCAACACATCAAGGTGACAAACATCCATAACCTCTAAACGTTTCCTGTGTCCCTTTTCATGTGTGTCTGGTAAGAATGCTTAACATACAAATGCTTAACTCTTGCCTGACCAGGCAGTGGCGCAGTGGATAGAGCGTTGGACTGGGATGCTGAGGACCAGGTTCGAGACCCTGAGCTCGCCAGCTTGAGCGCGGGCTCATCTGGTTTGAGCAAAAGCTCACCGGCTTGGACCCAAGGTTGCTGGCTCGAGCAAGGGGTTACTCGATCTGCTGAAGGCCAGCAATCAAGGCACATATGAGAAAGCAATCAATGAACAACTAAGGTGTCGCAATGCGCAACGAAAAACTAATGATTGATGCTTCTCATCTCTCCTTTCCTGTCTGTCCCTGTCTATCCCTCTCTCTGACACTCTCTTTGTCTCTGTAAAAAAAAAAAAAAAAAAAAAAAAAAAAAAAAAAAGAATGCTTAACTCTTATGTTAATTTTAATGCCCTGTGCTTGCTAACTATAGACACTATGTCACACAACAGATCTCTACAAATTATTCATCCTGCTCAACTGAAACTTTATGGAGCAACAACTGATGATTTCCTTCTCTCCTCTGCCCCTGGCTACCACCCTGCTACTCTGTGCTTCTGTGACTCTAAGAGTTATATAAATGGAATCATGCAATAACTGTCCTTCTGTGACCGGCTTATTTCACCCAGCATAAATTCTTCCAGATTCATCCATGTTGTCAAAAACGTTAGGATTTCCTTCTTTTCTAAGGCTGAATAATAATCCATTGTTTACAGATACACCACATTTTCTTTATCCATTCATCTTTTGATGGACACTTAGGTTGTTTCCATATCTTGACTATCATGAATAAATGCGGCAATGAATATGGGATGTAGGTATCTCTTTGAGATCCTGATTCCACACAAAAGGAAAAAGAGCCCTTTTTACACACAGCACCCTCTCCTCTCAGGATGAAGGCAGGGACCCCTGAGGGTCAAAGCAGAAGGAAAATCGAAGCGGGAGCAGGGCTAGAGCGGCCCCGGCCCTGGAGGCCTGGACAAAGCTCAGATGCCTGACGCCCTCTTCTCTCAGATGAGCTGTTCACAAGAGGCTCCACAGTGGATGGTGAAAATAGGTGGCTGTTGGGCACACCCTACCAGCTCTCTCTCCAGGTTTGGATGTAGGTGGGCGAGGTTTAAACTGGGTTACTAGCTATACAAGTTCTGAACAGGCCCTACAGTCTCTACATGAAAACAGGAAACTCCTCCTCGATTCCGACAGCCCCTTTCTTCTAACTAAAGGTAATAAGAGGTTGTCTTTATTAAGCATGTACTAGGTACATGCCATTCGTGCCATAGACGTTACTTCATTTTGTCCTTACCAGCCCTGTAGGGTAGGTTCTATTATTCCCCGTTTACCCACTTCTGCTGTGACCCATCCCCTTACTGGGGACGAGATTGCAGGCAGCCTGCAACAGGACATGAAAAATATTGTGACTGATAAACATTAGCTGCTCTAACAAGTCCTGGGCAGGGTGTGGCACAGGCTGGAAGTTGTCATTCTTTCTCAAAACATGAAGCCCACAAATTAGAGGGCACCTGGTCCTGACCATCACGTCAGCATCCGCTCTCCTGGGCTCTTTTCTTTAATAACTAAAGTATTTTTCCTGAGGAGAGAACGCTTTGAATCCAACACAAAAGCTGAGTCTGGCATGTTCTACGAGCATAACAGGCAGCAACTGGGCGAGTGATGGGTGGGAAGGAGGTGTGGAGGATGGCAAGTGAGAGCTCACCAAAGCTGATGAAAGTTTAGGACTTTGCAGCAAGAACTCAACCAAAATATTAATGCTCATGGTTCTGGGTATTTGTTTCAAAGTTGATGCATTCCAGTTAAGATACAGAGAGTCAGAAAAGACTCATTTCCATTGTAACAGTAAGACCAAAACAGGTATACTACTAAATCATAGCTTCTTAGAAACACATTAGAGAGGTGATGACATAAAGAAGCCCAAATGAACTAAACTGCAGAAAGTGGCCAAGTCTTCCTAAGCAGAAATGATTCACCATAAATAGAGAAAAGAGAAACCAGCTGAACTGTTCATGTCTTGGTTTAGGGAGGAGCGATGGATCACAATTCCAAGGGTCCCAGTAACAGGGTAAGTCTGACTTCACCAACCAACTCTTCACCAAGGTCTTTACCAAGGGTATAAAAATGGGACTCAAAAGGCTTGGAGTGGAGCATAAGAGCTTAGAGAGATCCCTCTGAGATACATGGAGACCAGCCTAGTCCACGGCAGCGGCCTACTGACAGCTGAGGGCGTAGACAGAGGAACTGAGGGAAATCCCTCTGAGCCACAACAGAACTTCACAGAGTACTCAGCAGTGGCCTTCCAGAAAGTGGGGACAAGCACCTGAGCTGAGAGAGCTCCCTCCAAACCCTCCAGGCACTGCCCCCGTGTACTCCAGTGGGCATCTGAGCCTGAGGGCAAGGCAGCTAGATACCTCAAGGGGCAAAGGCCAAAGCAGAAGACATGAAGGAATGCATATTAAAGGCAACAAGTAAAACAAAATAATTACCTATAATACACATTTTTTTTAAAAAAAACTATTGACTACACAAGGCAAAAATAATAACAATAATGTATTATTAGATTTATAGCATAATTAAAACTAGTCTGACCTGTAGTGGTGCAGTGGATGGAGCATCGACCTGGAGTGCTGAGGTCGCCAGTTCGAAACCCTGCGTTTGCCTAGTCAAGGCACATATGGAAGTTGATGTTTCCTGCTCCTCCCCTGCATTCTCTCTATCTTTCTCTCTCCCGCTCCTCTCTAAAATGAATAAATTTTAAAAATAATTTAAAAAAAAACTAAAGTTGACGATAATAAAAGCACAAAGGGTAAATTGTATTACATTGCTGGGAAGTTCTTATGTTGGTTATGAAGAAGCATAAAGATAAACTATTGTAAGGTAAAGATTCTGTTCTTACTAGAGCAATCATTCTCCATCAGAGACCATGTTGCCACCAGGGGACACCTGGCAATGTCTGGCAGTATTTTTGTCTGTCACACTGGGGGAAGTGGGTGCTGCTGGCGTCCAGTGAGTAGAATGGCCACAATCCAGAACACTGACAACAGCAAACGCTGGTGAGAATGTGGAGCAAGGGGAACTCGAACACGTGGCTGGTGGGAATGAAAATGGTACAGCCACTTCAAAAGACAGTGTGGTGGTTTCTTACAAAACTCAACATACTCTTACATTACGATCCAGCAATTGCCCTACTGAGTATTTATACAAATGAGCTGAAAACTTACATCCACACCAAAACCAGTACATAGATATTTGTAGTAGATTTATTCATAAATTGCCAAAACTTAGAAGCAACCAATGTCCTTCAGTAGGTGAATAAATAAACCGTGGTACATCTAGACAATGGAATATTTCTCAGTGCTAAAAAGCAATGAGGTATTGAGCCATGAAAAGAAATGGGAAAGCCTTAAATGCATATTCCTAGTGAAGGAAGCCAGACTAGCAGCGATACATGCTGTGTGATTCCCACTGTACAACATTCTGGGGAAGGTAGAACTATGGAGGCGATGAAGAGTCCGGGGCTGCCAGGGATGGGCTGGGGCAGAGTTATTGGAAGAGCCCAAAAGACTTTCAGGGCTGAAAATAACTCCGTATGATACTAGTATGATGGATATAGGTCATTATATATTTGTCCAAACCCATAAACTGTACAACACCAACAACAAAAATCCTAAGGTAAACTATGGCTCATGATATGTCCATGTAAGCTCATCCCTGATTTAAAAAAAAATTACCGTTCTATCCTTTCCAATTTTTATGGAGGCGTTATAACAGGCAAAATCAATAAACTCACTGGCCATTGGCAATGTAGTCGATCTCCAGCCCCTCTCCCCTCCCTGTAGGTCGGGGAATGGTTGGTTCTCACGGCAATCAGCCCCCGTCCTTAGGTGCTTTCCAAAAGCCACCTCATTAACAAACGCACAGGTGTGTAAAAGGAGTCTGTTATGAATATCAAGATATCTTTATTACTCATCACTTAGAAAATTCCAAGGGCTTTAAGAGCTCTGTACCAGAAATGAGGACAAAGACCAAATATATATTTCTTAACATAAGTCAAAATATCACAGGGGACTTTATGCGCTCCATGAACTCCCTGAAACTGCATGCAGAATGGTGTGTGTGTGTGTGTGTGTGTTTGTGTGTGTGCGCGCGCGCGTGTGTGTGTGTGCGCGCGCGCGCATATATGCTTGGAATGGGGAACGGGAATGGCTGTCCTTGGCTTTCATCAGATTTCTAAAGACACTGTGACCTTTTTGCAAGAGGTTTAGAATAAATGATCTAGTTTCTATAATCTCCCCCTTGGCAATTTCTCATGACTTCAATCCTTTCCTATATTCCAGGAACTCCCATACTATGTAATCTTGGATAAGTTACTTATCCTCACTAAGGTTTTCATCCATAAAATCAGAGATAGTAATAAACTAATAAAATCTATCACACAGGGTTGTTGTGAGGACTGAATGACATGATTATATAAGGAACTAAATGTACACCTGCAATGTCACAGACCAGAAATCAGCTAACGTTTTCTGTCATGGGCCAGGACAGCCCACACCACTCCCCAAAGGAGCATTCCTTCACGCCTTTCCCTCCCACCTCTGACTCCTAAATCTCTCTCCACTTCTCACTCCCAGGATCTGCAACTCCTGCGGGGAAAAACTTAATTTGAATGTTCTCTGAAACACAGCACATCAAGAATGGAAATCATAATTTCTCTATCAATAGAATAGCTCTCCTCAAATCTAAGTGCTCAACCTGATTATGGTTCCCCAGACAGGCCTGGACTCCCATGCTCTGTGCTTCTCCTAGACACCATCCACCTCTCCATTCTACTGTCCTCCTCTCCCTTCCATCATCCACCTCTCCCCCCACAGCCCCCTCCTCCCCCCACCACCGCCCCCTCACACCCCACAGCCCCCTTCTCCCCCCTACCACTGCCCTCCTCTCCCCCCACAGCCCCCTTCTCTCCCCCCACCACCACTCTCCTCTCCCCCCACAGCCCCCTTCTATCCCCCCACCCTCCTCTCCCTTCCACCATCCACCTCTCCCCCCACAGCCCCCTTCTCCCCCCACCACTGCCCTCCTCTCCCCCTACAGCCCCCTCCTCCCACCACCACCCTCCTCTCCCCTACAGCCCCCTCCTCCCCCCACCACCGCCCTCCTCTCCCCCCACAGACCCCTTCTCTCCCCCCACCACCACCCTCCTCTCCCCCCACAGCCCCCTTCTCTCCCCCCCACCCTCCTCTTCCTTCCACCATCCACCTCTTAAGCAGTTGCTAAACTCTTACTTATCTTTCAAGACCCAGGTCAAATGTTCCCACTTCTCAGTGTATATTCCAACTTCCACCCCACTATCCACAGTAGCAACTTAGGGAGATGATTGTGCCTTGTGCACATGTATGTACTACATTCCTGTATGGTGTGTGTTACTGCGATTTCTGCACATAGCCACCTCCCTCACTGGAACATAAGTTCCATGAGGGCAGTATTTTTTGTCAATATTAATGTAGAAATTAATCAAATTAATGGAAATGTAATATGACTGGGCCGGTGTTACAGAGAGGCCATTGAGACGTCATACAAGTTTGAGGTCAGATCCTATCTTTAGTTAAAATTCTTTTCATCATGGATATTTTTTGCATTAATGTTGAGTTTTTAAAATATTGCATTGAAATATTATTTACCTTGATTGCTGAGTTTGTTGGTGACCCTTTAAAACTGCACCCAAAGCAAATGCCTCACTCTCCTCACCCTGGGCCGGGCCCTGCATTAATAACTAGCAGCTCCGGGATTCAAATCTGCGTTTGTCTGATTCCAAAGTCACACTGCTCCTAAAAGTCAAAAAGATCAGACAGTATTCAACTTCTCAAGGAGTTCACAGTCTGATGCCAGATTGTGACAAGTATGGGGACAGTTATAATAGAAGTGACATCCTTCACCGTGGGTGTGACTACAAGGGACAGTGTACAGAAGAGTAAGTAGCTAACCTTGCCTGAGCCTGTCAGGGAAGAATCCACAGAAGAGGAAAGGCTTGAACTTACAGGATTTCCCTGACAAGGATTACCTCACTCCCCTGAGAAGACAGCAGCAGCTCCAGGAGTTGGGGGCCACTCTCCACCTCGCTGTGGACTAGATGACAGTGCTCTTTCGCCTTCGTGCCCCCTAGTGGGTTCTGAGCTCCTAAGGGATGAGGCCGGGGGACCCACAGCAGATGCTCAGTAAGTGGGGTGGGATTTCTGAGTGAGTGGCCAGTGGGTGAATGGCACCACCATTCAGGGCACACGGATGGGGCGGCAGGGCTGCGAGCCCCAGGGCGCTGCACAGGGAGACTTCGGGACCAATGACAGGGGCAGCCACGCCCGCCTCTCCCCTGAGAGGCCTTCTGGCAGACTGTCTGATGCCAGGGGCCTCGCTGGGGGCTGAGGTGTCTGGGCAAGTGTGCATACGTGGGCCCACACAACGCCGCCTTTGAGTGGTGTGTGCATTGTGCCCTTGGACGGTATGTGCTGGAAGGAGCCTCCAGTGTCCACTGGGCAGGCAGATGGCACTGCCTGAGAAGAGCCCAATTCTGTGTCCACGGCAATAAAAATACCATCCACAGCCACCCTGGGCAAGGCTGGAGACACACCACGGGAGGAGGCGGCACGTGAGGACTGAAGAAGCCACTGTCAGCCAGACCACTGCAGAGGACAGATGCACGAGCCACCACTCCTTCCTCGAAGAAGGCAGCCCAGCTCTGAAGAGACCTGGAGGCTCCACATAATAAGTGTGCGACCTGAGCAACTAGCTCACCTTCCTCATCTATCAAATGGGAGTGCAATTTCCCGTTTATGTAACGGGGGTGGAAGAGTTTAAGTATAAAAATGCCTCCCCCAGTGATACACTCTAGGTACCCTTCCCAACAGATATATATGGCTCCCATATAATGTAATGCTCACCGGGGTTTCATCAGAGCTGAGAGTCATGGCCCACAGGGAAAGAGAGCAAACCCCATTGCACTTCTCCTCGGGGAAGCCCCAGGAGAGGTTCCGGGCCTGCCTTTTACTGACGGCTGCCTGCTGCGAGGGGCCAGCTCGTTCGGCTGTTTCCGCACCTGTGCAGTGGGGCTAACAGTGGGCAGCTCTCTGAAACTCACAAAATTCACCGCAAGTTGCTCGTTCACTTACTGGTTGCGTCCACCCTTCAGAGTCTCCTGTGGGCCAGGTGCCGGGTGCCCACAGCGCCTGCGGTGCCACAATTCTGGGAGGCGGCAGCTGAGCTCAGAGAGGTCAAGTGATGCTCAAGGTACCAAAAGCAGTGAGGGGCCCAGCTAGATTTGAGCCCCGGGTGTAGCTGGCTCCAATACCTCAGTTCATTCCATGACTGGCAAGTAACTCATGTGTTGAACAAGGCAGCAAGCTGATTCTGTAATGGCAGAAGGCGATCCCTGGTGAAGGCCTGCCCCGTGAGCCACAGAGCGGAGACTTGAGCTTGGTCTTTCCAGAAGCTGCTGTTGGTGCCCCGGGTCCCATGCCCATTCCCCGCAGAAGCTGTGCTGGCCACTGCATGCTCACAGCTGCACCCTTTTCCAGAGAATTCCCTGTAGAAACAGAAGCCACTGGCCTGAGAGGTTATGTGCCTCTTTTACCCACCGCCTCCCAAAAAAAACCCACACAGGAGCAATTGTTAGCCAATGCCTAACTGATTCGGAGGAGAAAAGGCCTGCGCCCTGCCTCAAGGGTCCTCTTCACTCTCCAGAGCTCCCTGTGGGATCAGGCTGAGAGGAGACTTCAGCTAAGAGCTCCTCTGACTTCATCTCTGCCTCAGCCTCTTCCCTCACTTCCTCCCAGGTGCGTCTTCTGAGAGCATCCCCTCAATAAGCCGTATGCAAACCAAGGATCCTGACCCAAGACAGTCTCAGGAAAGGCTGGGAGTGTGTGTGTGTGTGTGTGTGTGTGTGTGTGTGTGTGTGTGTGTGTGTGTGTGTGTGTGTTTCTTTTGTTTGTTTGATTTTTAAGGGAAGGACATTTCAGTAAGGAGGAATGCCTTCAGTAGAGAGCTGTCATGCCCTACTTGGTGTCAGCACAGCAGCGAGCTCTAGAGAGAGAATAAGCAATCACAAATGCTCCCCGCTTCCACAGGCAGAGGGGTTTTGTGAGGAGGGGTGTAATCAGGATCGCATTTGGGAAAGAAGCCCAATGGATGGCGAGAGATTAACTGGGTTGAAAGGGGGAGAGACCAGAAGCAGAGAGACTGGATGTAACATGATGTCACCCTCCAAATGACTTAGTTAAGACTCATATTGGAAAGGAGCATAACATTAGGGGGGGAAAAAACAAGTAGTATCGCAAAGTGTGACACATTAATAACATTTTTCAAACATTAATGTAATCTGTTCCTGATGACTTTCCCTCTCTCCAATGAATGTTCCTTCCAGGGCTCAGGGATATAAATAATTCTAAATCTAATTCAACTGGGGAGCCCCCCGAGTGCCAGGCCCTGCGCCGGGCACTGGTCCCTAACCTTCAGGCACCCACAATGCTGGCCGAGGCCATGGGACAGCTGCCTTGAGGGTTTAAAAACAAGCCTGTAATAATCTTTTCCTTCTAACATCAGTCCTCCCCTGGCCCCATCAGTAATAGTGCTCACTTAATGGACTCTAATCAAACGTGGCATTGATGAATAATATAAAAGTATAATTTGGGCAAGACCAGAAAGTCCTGATAGTCTAGTGTTTTTATAAAGGCTGCTGTAGTTTGAAAAGATGATGGGCTCCAACATCAGAAAGACCTGGGATCAAACCCCAGCTCTGCTTCTTGCTGACTACTTGCCCTGGGCATATCCTTCCACTTCTCTGAGCCTTGTTTTTTCACCTAAAAGCGAGAATTACAGTCTTTAAAAGTGTTTGAGAGAATTCAATAGGACAAAAGAAATGGAGTGCTTAGGCTAGGGCCTGGCACAGAGAAGATGCTCAAGAAGAGGTACACAGTTTATTATAACCTAAACCCTCTTCAGCCATTCCCAGATGTGGACCTGGCTTCCTCCTCCGGCCTTTCATCTCTGCACTTGCCAATCACTGCGCTATTTAAAGGGCTACTGTTGAAAACCAATGTCATCACGTGCCGTAAGAGCTTGGTATGCGGTTTCGGGACAATTACTGGCTCGGGTAGGTCGAGTGGCATCTGAAAAATGCATAGGAGTTATGTACTCTGGCACAGGACTCTGAGAAGTGAGCTCTGTTCCCTCCACCACTTTAGTTTCAAAGCAAGGAGGTGACATCTGTCCCTGGTTCCACATGCTTGGGATGCCAGCGAGACACAGCCAATGAAAAGGGCCCCACCTTGGAAGGGCCCGGTGTCTCAGCTGCAGCCAGAGGCCAGGAGCTCGGGGACTCTGCGGGCAACCACCTCCCGCTCGCCCTGCTAGGCTGCCTGCAGGCCTGCTGCCAGGAGAGACAGAGACTGACTCACAGCCCCTTCCTGCAGCCCACTAACCCCACCCAGACTCCAAGATCTGAGGACTTAGCGGTTCTGCTAGTCCGGCTCTAAGGAAATGGGCATCTGAAATCTCTGGGCAAGAGGCCATTCCCCTCAGTCCCAGAAGATCCTTAGGATTGCTTTCACCACCATTAATGGACCAGACCACATGATTAAGAAGTGAGTACCCCACTGAGAGGGGAATACAAATATTTCTTGGGATATTATTAAGATAATGACCACATTTCTTCTCGAAGAGATGACATATTGTGGCCTCTTAATGCTGGGTGAGGAAATTCACAGCAAGAATTAGAACCACAGTGGAGTGTGGGCAGCACACTTTTCTTCAATGCCACGGGGCAGGCCGGTTTGAGGCAAACATTTTGATGCAGCGTGGATTGGTGAAAAGTACTTCACGTTCAGAGAACAAGCTCATATGCCCAAACATTTACTTATACCTGGGCAGGAACACCCAAATGGGTGCAAAGTGGTAGCGTCAAGTGGCAGAAAGAGTGTGAACTGAGAGTCATGGGGCTTTTCATGGTCTCGGCTCTAACACCCAGGCTGTGTGACCCTAGCCTATCTCTAGCCCTCTCAGGGCATCTGCCATTAAAGAAGGCAAACTTCTATCATGTCAGCCCATCCTCACTATGGTTTCCATATCATCATACACCACACTAGGATTTCTGTCGTGTCTACAAATCATCGGCACTGTCTACATAACACATTTGGTTCAAACTGCCTTGCTTCCTCACTTTTCTCCCCCCCTGAAATTGATTTTAAAAGGAAACTTGATAGAATTACCGTGAGTGGAAACCACAGTCACTTGCCAGAACAGAAGGCAGCCGTAAAAGTAAGCACAATGAAAACAGAACAATGCTTTTAATTATCTCCGAGAAGCGCTGCCTGTGAAGGGCGGGCTCCCGCGGCCTGCTCTCTATTTCCCACAAGAGGAGATGAGTGAAGGGTCAAGAGGGGTTGAGGGCCTTCCGGAATGCATCTGAGACTCTCCCCTAGTCAAAGAGATTGGAAGAGAAGCTAGAAGAGAATAACTGCTCACTACAGGACTGAATATCTCAATGTTCCTCCGGTTCAGAAAGCAATCGATCGTTTCTAATGTCTTCTCCCACATGGATATTCCATTTGGACCCTATAGTCGTGAATGGATGATCACAATTAGTGGAAAATTTGAGTTACCGACTATTCTGAGAGAAATGACTTTCAAAATCCAAACAGAAACGTTGTCAGAACGTTTTCCAATTAGGAGGACCTTGACCATGCATTAACGAGATAAAAGTGACCTGTGATTTGCCCCATCATCATTTATTTCAAATAAGCACTTCTAAATAATTTGGCAGTGCTAAAAAATCATTTATCCTCCTGAGCATTTTAAAAACACCGCTCCCCCAAAATCTTGTCTACACTATCAATTTGCTTAATAAAGCATTTTGTCAGGCAGTAGGCAAAGATGAATTTAACCAGAGCTTTTGTCATCAAATTAACACAACTTCCAAATGAGTGAAGTCCAGATGAATCACGACATCAGAGAGATCGCTGCAAAAACAAAATGCCAGTGGATGTGTTGGCTGTACATGCATTATGGTGAACGTTTTGGAATCACACTGAAAAGCCTTCATTATAAGACTCTCCAAGTCACTTATTTCCTTGGAGCCACTTAAATGCAATAATACTTGTCTTATTTAGACAAAAAGAAAATGAGGGAGGGCAAAGCCCCTCAAATAAATCGTAATGATCTAGAATAATTGATACATCTAGCCTCTGGACTAGGGCAGAATATTCACTAACATCAGTTCTTTTCTTTCCTAAGTTTTTGTCTTTTTGATTCTCCTAATTATTTATGTGATCTTGGGCAAGTTCCTTTCTCCTTCTGGACTTAATTTTCCATACTTAAAAAGGAAGGGGGAGGGGAGGGTGTTGGACTAGAGCAGGAGTCAGAAAACATTTTCTGAAACAGCCAGATAATAAATTTTTTTCAGCTGCATACGCCATATGGTCTCCATTGCAACTACTTACTCAGTCTTTGTAGCAAAAAAGCAACCACAGGCAATCTGTAGACAAATAAGCCTGGCTGTGTCCCAATAAAACTTTATTTACAAAAATAGGTGGTGGGCTTAACCTGGCCCACTGACCTGCAGTTTCCCTTTCCTGGACTATAGGATCTCTAACTTCCAGCCCTGATATTGTCTCTACTGAAGGGAAGGAAGTTGCCCAAGGTCTGTCATCTGACGGGACCAGGAATGAAACCTGGGTCTCTGAATTTTAATTTCAGTCATCATTCCTCCTTAGCAGCCTGTTTAATCAATCAAGAAACCCACAGCCAGAAGACAGAGCATTGAGTGCTTTTATAGAGAGAGGGAAGAATTTCTGTTACCGTTTCAGGCACAATCACTTCAGAGTTACTTTACTTTAGCAGTGTGCCATTAGGTTCCATAATTACGGTGGCATTAAGTTTCCCCATGGCCAAAACGTATCAGCTAGGAAAAGAAAATTTCAAGAAGGCTGGGTGGGAGCCGGGGAGCTGATCTGGGTACGCATCCAAGTCCCGCTGTGAAAAGGAAACTACTTCCTCTTGGCCTCACATGTGCACAGCATTACGTGCTTTATAACAGAGCATTTTTGTATGTGTTAGTATTTGATTTCATCTCTACAATATCTCTGTGAGGTGGGATTCATTGCTCTATGTTTATGGCTAAGGAAATTGAATCTCTGAGTCACTACAGTCCCTAGTAAGTGAGAGCAGTGGCAGGAAGCAATGGTCCACACAACAGCTGCCACTCATTCATTCACTCATTCATTCAACCAGTCTTTGCCAGACAATTGATGAGGCAGGGGATAGATTCTTTAAAAAGCAATGTCGCCCCTGCACTCATGGATCTGACAGCCCAGTAGGGGTAAGAGACAATGAACCAATGAGGTAAGACACTGTGAACAGCATAGGTGCTATGAAGAACACCCACACGGTGTAGTGAGGACGGGGGGGGGGGGGGGGGGCCTCCTCAGGTACAGCGTCGGGGGGGCCTCGGAAGACAGGTCGTAGCCGAGCCTGGATGGATATATAGTATAATGGAATATTACTTAGCCATAAAATAGAATGAAATCTTCCCCTTTGTGACAGCATAGATGACCTAGAGCATTTTATGCTCAGGGAAATAAGTCAGTCAGAGAAAGACAAATAGCATGATTTCACTGATATGTGGGATGTAAAGAACAGAACAAACAAAATTAAAACAGACTCATAGAAACAGCAAGCTGGTGGATGTCAGAGGGGAGAGGGGCACAGGGGACTGGGCGAAGAGGTGAAGGGACTAAGGAGCACAAATGGGCAGCTACAAAATGGTCACAGGGATGTAAGTAAAGCATAGGGAATGTCGTCAGTAACAGCAATAACTGTGTGTGGTGCCAGGTGGGTACAGGAAATATGGAGGGGACACCGTTTAAAGTATATGACTGTCTAACCACTAAGTTGTACACCTGAAACCCATACAAAATAAAATTTACAGAATAAAAAATGTGAAGTCCCTAGCATGCCATGCACGACACCAAGTGCTTTCTGTCCTTAAGGAGGAGCCGCGGAGAGATGCCGGCATGGCGGGTGTTTGCGTTTGCACTCTGCCGCCTCCCCGTTGTTTGATCTCCTACCTGGTCACTGCAGTCCTCTGAGCCTCAGAGGCCTTGTTTCTAAAACAGAGAAGATAACACAGGAACCCCTGGGAGGAACGGTGCTGGGCTTACATCAATGATCGGGGTCACGGGATGGAGACTGTGATGGAGCCTGGGTGGACGGCTGGAAACGGTGACAGACAGATGAAGCCTGGAGCCATCCGGCACGGGGCCCTCCCTGCTAGCCTGGATGACTGCCATGTGCATTCTGAACAGGATCTTAGCTCCCAAGGGGCCAGGGCCTGTAGTACAGAAGTGGGACTCTGCTTTCCATTAGGATGACAGGGAGAGGCCGGGTAAACCGCAGCCCGTGGATCACTCAGATCCGAGTTCTAATCCTGACCCCACTCTTTATGATGAGCGTGACTGTGGGCAAGGACATAATTTATTCCCCACCTGTAAAACAGGACTAAGGATACGGAAAGCACTGCTTAATACAGTGAGGGCATAAAGTTTATCTTCTTTCTTTATTTCTTTTTTTCTTTTTTTTTTTTTTTTTTTTTTTGGTATTTTTCTGAAGTGAGAAGTGGGCAGGCAGAGAGACAGACTCCCACATGCACCCAACCGGGATCCACTCTGCAAGCCGGCTAGGGGACAATGCTCTGCCCCTCTGGGGCACTGCTCCAGACGCAACCAGAGCTGTTCTATCACCTGAGGAAGAGGCCGTGGAGCCATCCTCAGTGCCCGGGCCAACTTTGCTCCAATGGAGACTTGGCTGCAGGAGGGGAAGAGAGAGACAGAGAGGAAGGAGAGGGGAAGGGGTGGAGAAGCAGATGAGTGCCTCTCCTGTGTGCCCTGGCTGGGAATCGAACTTGGGACATCCACACACCAGGCAAATGCTCTACCATTGAGCCAACCGGCCAGGGCCTAAAGTTTATCTTCTTAAAAGTTCCCTTTCATCTTCCCAATGCTCACAACAGTCCATGCTTACTGAGTACAGGCCCTGCGCTTATTACCTCATAGGACAATCTCATTAAACCTCACTACAGCCTACCTACAAGTAGGTACTAATATCATCACCCCAGTTTTCAGGCAAGGTATCTGATTCATAAGATGGTTAAGTAACTTGCTCCTGACTTTAAATCCAGTTTAAAAAAAAAGAGAGAGGAGCCTGAACCCAACTGAACCCCATCAGCCTGACCGCATGCACATCTGAGCGGAGTTGGTCATTTATCCCGCTGACGGTGGCCCTGGGACTCCAAGCGGTGGAATGTCACGGGGATGTCCCTCTGGAGCACCATCTGGTGCCCACCTGGGAAAGCTATACGCCAGAGCTACTCAAAGTGTGCCCAGCCCCCCGGACCCCCAGCCTGCGGCACCACGGCCACCTGGGGGTTGGTTGGAGACCACATTCTTCGGCCCCACCCAGACTACTGAGTCGGAAGCGAGAACGTGTGTTACCAAGCTCTCCAGGCCATTCTGGTGCCCAACAAACACTGAGGACTTGTGTCCACAGCACCTCTGTGCCATCAGCAGCGACTCACGCCGCTGGCCAGCCAGAGACCAGAGAGGGCAGCCATGGACAAAAAGGCCTCCTCCACCGTGATGCAGAGTCCCCTGTGGACGGGGGGAGTGAACTCAGAAAGCTCCGCTTGGGGTTCCCTGGCCGCAGTGAGACACGCACCCACCCTCTGCAGCGAGGAGGGGAGGCGGAAACTGAAACAGGCAAAATGACAGGAACGTTCTGTGGCAAAGCCGACTCTGGCTTAGGAACCCTCGGGCCTTATCCTGCTCACCCTCCCTGTAGCCTCTGTGCACTCGGGTAAGTCTATCTCTGGTCAACTGGCGAGTGTAAGCCCTCCAGCAGAACAGGGCCTGCTTGTCCCCCGTGGCCCCTTACTATTCGCTTGCGTGCGTTCCCACAGCAGATGCTGGAAACCAAAGCGCTCCTCGGTTTCCATCCTGGCAGTCCTTCTGCTTTCCAGCTGGTCGGCTGCCCCGGGACCGGCGCTACGGAGCCTGGGTTACAGATGCCTGAAGAGTCTTTATTAACTCCAAGGGAGAAAAAAAGTTGTGAAATAAAGTAGTTATATAAATCCAATTCTACTACTAATAATGTCTTGCTTTTGTTTTTCTTAAACCGACCTTAAATGTGTGGTCAAACAAATACCTGACTTCACTTTATTTTGAAAACATCTTAAAACTGCAGAGCAATGGCCCATAGTCTCAGCACGCTAATGTCACTGTTCTTATTGGCGCTCCTTCCATTTCAGGCCTTGTTTCCCTACTCATACACAATTTTGCGTGCTGGTAATTATATCATAGAAGTGATATTTTAGTTGTGTCTCTTTTTCCCCCTAAAGTTTCAGCATAAGTGAGTTTACGTATTATCATCATGATGGATCATTTTAAATTTCTGGACAATGGACTCATGAGTTGGCAGGCCACTTAAGCATAGCCCAGTGAGCCAGGACGCACTTATGAAGTGCCGATGGTGCTCCAGATGCCACCCTGGCCCCCAGGCATCTAGTAGGGAACAACAAAGGCCCTGCACTCAGGCTGTGGCAGGGTATCGCTCAGGGGATGCCATTTTTGCCCTCGTGTATGTAAATGATGTCCTTGGAGCACAGTGCACACCGCCAAGGGGCCCGTCCTCGGGGCGCAGTGCACCCCATCCACGGGGCCGTCCTCGGGGCGCGGTGCACCCCATCCACGGGCCGTCCTCGGGGCGCGGTGCACACTGCCAAGGGGCCCGTCCTCAGGGCGCAGTGCACACCGCCAAGGGGCCCGTCCTCGGGGCGCAGTGCACCCCGTCCACGGGGCCCGTCCTCGGGGCGCAGTGCACCCCATCCACGGGGCCGGTCCTCGGGGCCCGTCCTCAGGGCGCAGTGCACCCCTCCACGGGGCCCGTCCTCGGGGCGCGGTGCACCCCGTCCATGGGGCTCACACAGGGGAGCTGCTTCCTTGGAGCAGGCTCCTTTGGGCCCTTCAGTGAGCAGGTGAACGGAACTCAGGCCCAGAAGCAGGCCTAAGGACACACACATCTTCATGGCTGTTGCTACATATCACCATATTGTTCTCCTAAGGCATTATATCAATTTTCACTACTACTAGAGATGGCAAGTATGTCATTTTCAACAGAAACTCATCAGCATTGAGTGTTAACATTTTTCTCAAACACTTGCCATTTCAGGTATTCACAGCCGTCCGTTAGGGAAGCGGTAGACGTAAATGCGCACGCTCCCTGCCGGTAAATGTGCATGCTCCCTGCCGGTCTCATCCTTCCTGTGGACACTTCCTCTGGTGTCCGAGATGATGCCGTCAGACTGTGCAGGTCAGCCTTAACAGGGGACACTGACATGGTTAAATGGTCTTCCTGAACCTAAGGCTTCAGAAGAAGGCTCTTCCACCAGGGTTTCGGTTTGCTCTGTGGGATCACCTGGACCCTGGCCTCGGGCAGTGAGCCGTAAGGAGAAAGGGAGAACAGCCTCCTCCAACAATCCTTACCATCGCCTGCTCCCCAACGCTGAGAGGCAGCTCACTGCTCCTCAGGGGCTCTCCCCTCTCTCATCACTGCCCCTCGTGACCTTCTCTGCGCTCATTAGCCCCCAGCCCCAGCCCAGGCACTTTCTCCTTAGCGGGGTCTTCTCCGACCCCCATCTGGAAGACAACGCCAGGTGCTCCCCATGACCCCACCTTGAATGAGGCCTTTTGCTCTAGGGACAATGAACTTGCCTTTTCACCTGGGTCTTCCCTCTCGGTCCAGTGAGGCCAGGACTGCCCTTGGCCTCCTAGTGTCCCCAGCCATGACATAAGCCTGGCTCATGACAGGGGCTCAAGAGATGTTTGCCTGGCCCCCTGAGGCAGAAGGGTCAGGAATAGGACCAACATTCCAGCGGCTGATAGTAGAAGACAGGAAGCCTTGGTCACCCAGTTGACGTGGTCCTTGGCACTCTGGCCCTTCAGGGATCCCCGATGAATCCAGATTCCCGCCTTCCCTTCTTTCAGAAGCTCAGTGGCATTAGCAGGTCTTGTGTATTTTTCCAATCACTATTTCCTTTTTATTTTCAGTTGTCCCTAATCCAGACTCTGCTGCTGCAACTGAAGTTCTTCAAGTTATTTTGTCCCAATTTAAACCCTACCTGAACTCCCACTTCAGGAGAGAAAAGCATGTTTCATTGCTTTTGTGCTTCAGAATGAAAAAAAATATACATAAGTAATCTCTTATTTCATGGGTAGCTTACAATAATACTCTCTTCTCAATCCTTAAAAGCAACCCTACGCAGTGGGTGGTCTTCCACCATTTTACAGGTGGGGAAGTGAGCCTCGGAGAAGTTTAGCTAGCTGTCTGAATTCACACAGCCAGGAGATCGCAGCAGGACCTAAACCCAGGCAGGCTCTGTTCTGAGGCGCGGCTCCTTCCTCTGTATTCTGGCAAATACCAAACACCTGACATATGTCAGAAAACAGGATTCTCCTCCTAGCTCAGCCACTTACTTCCATGAGAATATTTATAACCATTGCCTTCTAGTGGCTCATTGTCCTGCTTAGCTAATAGAAGTAACTGTCAGTGCTGTCCCAACATCACAGGGCTATAAGACGAACAGTCATGGGCCCCAGAGCCAAGCAGGGGAGCTGGAGTCTTTGATGTGCCCTTGTGTTGCTCATCAGAACAGCCTGTTCCAAGGCATAATTTCTACTATGAGAAAGCCCCAACATGGCTCCAAGGGCTGCCTGCCACGACATCTATGAATCTAGGGTTTATGACATCTCTCTCTGTTCTTCATTACCAGAATTCACACACCTCAGGTCAGTCGGAGAACCGGGCTTGTGACTGTGGCCTCTGGACTTGAACATGTGAAATGTCTGAGTTAGAACGGTCTTAGAAAAGACTCGGCCCTATCCTCTGGCTAGACCCATGAAGAAACTGAGATGCAAGGTCCTAGTGGCACTCCATCTGAACTGCAGTGGTCTCCCCACCGAGTGCAGCTTGGGCTCACTCCTCCCTGAAGGCTCTTCCTAGTCTAAACTTCAGTGAGGCTAAGAGGCCCCATCAAGGCTCCAACCCAGCTCGTCAGACCGGAAGTACACTGCTAGAGTTCAGGGAACACAATTAGAGGCAATAAACAAAAACGGAGCTGAGGATTTCTTCTAAAACAGAAAGCAGAAGGAGAGGAGCCACCGCT
Organism: Saccopteryx leptura; assembly: GCF_036850995.1. Lineage (NCBI taxonomy): Eukaryota > Metazoa > Chordata > Mammalia > Chiroptera > Emballonuridae > Saccopteryx > Saccopteryx leptura. The sequence continues at coordinate 25,637,071 of NC_089504.1, read as the reverse complement.
CAGCTGGGCCGGAAATGGCCCTCCTTGGTTCCGGAGAAGATGAGGGAGCGAGCCAGGTTTCACCACTCTTCCCACAAATAGTTCAGACCTTCGGACCAAGAAACCAGGTGTCAGCCAGGGTATTAAGTATACGCAGAACAAAATGAAAGCCTCGCTTTAGGTACCCAAGAAACAGGGCTGGTATCCCAAATGGAGATCAGGAAAAAAAAAGAGAGACAAAAAGAAGTCAGCGTTATACTAGCCAGCTACACTGTCTTAATTTTAATGACAATAATTTGAATAGAAAAGGAATACAGCAGCAGGCAATTCAACAACTCATAAATGATAGATCAAACATAGCTGCTGAGGTTGAATTGCGCAGACTAACTTTGAAAATAAATGGAAAAAAAATTAATCATGGAGCTCTCCCGCCCCCTAATGGCCAGGCTAGATTACTACAGGGGAGGATTCATCTTCACCCACTTGGAGCCATTAGTTAGCCCTGTCTGCCAGTCAAAGGACAACAGTTAAAGCCTCCCATGTATCAGGCTCTGAGATACATGCCTTCACATACATAGTTTCACTAATGCTCATATTGGGTGACTATCATTAGACACATTTTATAGATGGTAAAGGAGAGACTTAAAAGAGTAAATCAGAGTTACCAAGCTAGTAAGAATTCCAACCCATCTGGGAAATTCCCAGAGTTGAGGTCTCCTTCCTCAACATCATGCTGAGGACAAAGTGGTGAGGACACAGAGATGAATAACACCTAGCCTCTGTTGGGCCAGCTGATCTTACTGTGTTCACATATTTCAACTGGGCAGGCCGACACATATTAACTAACCAGAACACAGAGTCCGAAGTGCTGTTTGCAGAGAGGTAGACACAGTGTCGTTAGAGTCATCCCCCCCTCCACCCCTAGGGTGGCCCTGACCAGAGGCCCAGGTAGAGCAGGAGCTGGTGCCTGACCCTCTGCCCATCAGTGGCCATGGCTTGAAGAAGGGCCTCCCTTCGGCCTGACACCTGGGTATAAAATAAGGCCCTGGGTTGAGTAACTGTAAAAATACACATCATTAACCAGCCTAAACCTTCAAACACTCCAAGTCAAGGCAGAGTCAAAAGAGAGTTAACAAGGCTTCCAATTTGTCTTTTACAGGGTTTGACATGTCAGGTCAAGGAAGACGGGAAACCTGTGGGAAGTCTGAGCGAAGAAAGCCAGGCTGCTGTTTTGGCTTGTGGATAACAGCGACAGGTTAAGAAATGCCTGTGGCCAAGGAAGACCTGAGCATCTGTTTTGCAAGATACCAGAGTGCCATTTCTGTCTGGTACTGGTAGCAAACCATCCCACATTAAAGAAAACAGTCAGATTTCTTCCAGGGCTAATGTTCTTTTATAAATGCACAACTTAAACAGGGTGGGCAAAAGGAGGTTTACAGTTGTTCATATGGAAAATAACACAATAATTAACAAATAATTATACAAGAATAAACTGTGTGTTCCAAGTACTCACAGCCATAAACATATTTTTGCCCCACCCACCCTGTATGCGGAGGGGGGGAGGATTCTTCCTTCTTCTTTTGTTGATGCTTATAAATACACTTTTTTAAAAATTATTTTTATTTTGGTAAAAACACATAACATGAAATCTACCATTGTAACTATTTTTTATTTTTGTGGCAGAGACAGAGAAAGGGAAAGACAAAGCAGGAAGGGAGAGAGATGAGAAGCATCAATTCTTCATTGAGGCTCCTTAATTGTTCATTGATTGCTTTCTCATTTGTGCCTTGACTGGGGGGCTACAGCAGAGCAAGTGACACCTTCCTCAAGCCAGCAACCTTGAGCTCAAGCCAGCGACCTTGGGGTCATGTCTGTGATCCCATGCTCAAGCTGGTAGCTGGTAATCCCCCGCTCAAACCTAATGAGCCTGCGCTCAAGTCAGTAATCCGGGGCTTCGAACCTGGGTCCTCTGTGTCCCAGTCCGATGCTCTATCCACTGCGCCACTGCCTGGTCAGGCTGTAACTATTTCTAAGTGTACAGTTAAGTAATGTTAAGTATATTCACACTGTTGTGCAACCAATCTGCAGAACTTTTTCACTTTTATAGAAATAACATTGACCCTGGCCAGTTGGCTCAGTGGTAGAGTGTCAACTCGGCGTGTGGATGTCCTGGGTTCAATTCCTGGTCAGGATACACAGGAGAAACAACCATCTGCTTCTTCACCCCCTCCACCTCCTCTTTCCCTTTCTCTTTCTCTCTCTCTCTCTTTCCATCCTGCAGCCATGTCTCAATTGGTTTGAGCGCATCAACCCTGGGTGCTGAGGATGGCTTTATGCAGCCTCTGCCTCAGGCACTTAAAAATACCTTGGTTGCGAACATGGCCCCAGATGGTCAGAGCATCGGCCCCACATGGGGGTTGTCAGGTGGATGCTGGTTGGGGCGTATGCGGGAGACTGTCTCTCTATCTCCCCCCTCCTCTCACTTGGAAAAGAAGAAAAAAAAAATAATAATAATAATAAATAGGCCCTGGCTGGTTGGCTCAGCAGTATAGCATCGGCCTGGCGTGCGGGGGAACCGGGTTCGATTCCTGGTCAGGGCACATAGGAGAAGCACCCATTTGCTTCTCCACCCCCCCCCCTCCTTCCTCTCTGTCTCTCTCTTCCCCTCCCGCAGCCAAGGCTCCATTGGAGCAAAGATGGCCGGGGCGCTGGGGATGGCTCCTTGGCCTCTGCCCCAGGCGCTAGAGTGGCTCTGGTCGCGGCAGAGCGAGGCCCCAGAGGGGCAGAGCATTGCCCCAGAGGGGCAGAGCATCGCCCCCTGGTGGGCAGAGCGTCGCCCCTGGTGGGCGTGCCGGGTGGATCCCCGTCGGGTGCATGAGGGAGTCTGTCTGACTGTCCCTCCCTGTTTCCAGCTTCAGAAAAATACAAAAATATATATATATATATTTAAAAATAAATAACATCATACTATATACACTATTTTGCAAAATATTTTTCCCCAAAATTATGAATAAGCTCTCACATACTTTAATATTCTTCTTGCCACATTTTTTGATAATTTTATAGAATTCTAATTTGTAGATGTATCTAATCTCAAAACATATAATTATTTTAAAATAGAAAATAAAATTCATGCGGCTTCAAATCTTTAACAGAAAAACACTTTTGTAAAAATATTTAAAGCTAAGTCTTTGCTATAATTTCATTTAAACCTGTGTGGCATTTTTCCAAATATTTAGCCAGCATCTCAGCATCTTTTACTCATGAAAGGTAAAGGTGAAGGTTATGAACTTTGGTATCAGGTGTGGGCTCTTATCCCAACTCTACAATGTCATAACCGGGTGACTTCGAGCTCGGTGGTGACTGCACCTAAACTTCATCCCCTTTGTCCGTAATAAGTGAGTAATGACAGTCCGTGTCTTCTAGGGATCATGGAAGAAGTAAATAAAATAAACAGCAGCTAATGCTCAGTAAACGGGAGTTATTTGTACTTTGTCCTATTAATTCTAAATACTATCACTATCCTAGTCTCTAGAGCTGTATGTATATATATATTTGCGTTTTTCTCTGAGTTTTATGCTGCTCCATTACTCTGTCTGATGACTGTCACACCAGCAGGGCACTGTTTTAACAATTTACTTTTATAATTGGCTTCAACAAAGCTGAGCTGTGTTTGTCCTTATTAATCTTTTTTGTTTATCTTAGTTTTTCTATTATTTATTCTCCAAAAAAATTTTTTGAAACTATTTTTGTCAAGTTTAAAAAGTCTCAGGAGAATCTTTACTGAAATTTTATTAAAGCTATAGATTTCTGTTATTTATTTATTTATTTATTTATTTATTTATTTTCTATTTTTCTGAAGTGAGAATGGTGGCAGGACTGGATGGGTAGACAGATTCCCACATGCGCCCAACCGGGATCTACCCCACATGCCCACCAGGGGGCGATGCTCGGGCCCTAAGGGCCATTGCTCTGCTGCAATTGGAGCCATTCTAGCGCCTGAAGTCAAGGCCATGGAGCCATCCTCAGCACCCAGGCCAACTTTGCTCCCATGGAGCCTTGGCTGCAGGAGGGAAAGAGAGAGACAGAGAGAAAGGAGAGGGGGAAGGATGGAGAAGCAGATGGGTGCGTCTCCTGTGCGCCCTGGCCAGAAATCAAACCTGGGACTTCCACACCGGCCAGGGCCAGATAGATTTCTTTTAAATACAAAATCTGTCAATTAAGAACCACAACATACCTCTTCATTTAATGCAGTCTTCTTTCATGCTTCTCTGGAACATAGTAACAATTTTCTTCACACAGGCCCCACATATTTCTCAAATTTATTCCTTTTTACAATCTTTTTCAACTGCTTTATGTTTGGGACCTTCTAACTCCATAAGCTTTTCTAGCTCTTACTGCTGAAATTCATTCTCTCAACAGCCACTGTGGAAAACAGTATGGAAATTCCTCAAAAAATTAAAAATCAAAACTGCCTTTTGACCCAGCTATCCCACTTTTAGGAATATACCCCAAGAACACCATAGCACTGTTTCAAAAGGAGATATGCACCCCCATGTTTATGGCAGCATTGTTCACAATAGCAAAGATCTGGAAGGAGCCCAAGTGTCCATCAGTGGATGAGTGGATTAAAAAGCTGTGATACATATATACAATGGAATACTATTGGGCCATGAAAAAGAAGGAAATCTTACCTTTTGCGATAACATGGATGGACCTGGAAACTATTATGTTAATTGAAATAAGTCAGGCAGAAAAGGAAAAATAACATATGACCTCACTCATTTGAGGAATCCAATGAACAATGTGAACTGAGGAACGGAATTGAGACAGAGGAGAGATCAAAGGGACCAATGGGAAAGAGGACAAAGGGAAAAGGGATGACAGGATGGGATAAACCTGAAGGGAAGGGAGAGGGCCCTATGGGGAAGGGGGCAAGGGAGATGTTGAGGGGAATATTGGGGAGGGGGATGCATTTGGGGCAACACTAGAATCTATGTAAACACAGTAAATTAAAATCAATTTAAAAAAAAAAATATCCATGAGCAACTATACTATGTGCCAGGCACTGGCCTGAGGGCTTAGAACATTCCTGAATTAAACTCTCTCTCTTCCTGTCTCTCTCTCTCTCTCTCTCACACACACACACACACACACACACCACTGCCCTTGGGGAATGTACATTCTAGTAGAGACAAAAAATAAGTATGACCAATATACAGATAATAAATATATAGATAATATTTTAGAAGATGATAAGTATGGGGGGAGTAAAAAAAACAGAAATAGAGGAGGTGCAATTTTAAATACCATGGTCACAGCAAGCCTCACTGAGAGACCGTTAAGAAAGGACATGAAGAAAGTGAGGGAAAGCATTCAGAGGAAGCATTCTAGCAGAACTCGCAGCCAGTGCACCGCCCTGCAGGGAGCATGGCCAGTATGGAAAAGCAAGAAGCCATGGAAGTAGGAAAGCTAGTGGTGTGTGTTTAGCACTTTAAGGATAAGACTCAGGACCCATGCTGGTAGTGAAGTCTTGGAAAAGGTGGCACCCACAAAGACGTCCTCAAGTGAGTCAGCAGTCTCGTAGGAGATAGCACCACACACACCTGGACTGAACCCTGTGGTGCTGAACTAGAGACCCCTCTCATAGCCCGTGAGTCCAGCGTTTCTCAATGTGGATGCCATGGTATTTGGTGCAGGACAATGTCCCACTGTGCAAGACTATCTCATGCCCTGAGGGACGATTAGAATCTCTGCTTTCTGCCTGCTAATTACTGGCAACATCTCCTGTCACTGTGACAATCAAAACAAAGGCAAATGTTTTCTAAACACCTCCCAGCTGAGAACCCCATGTGTGGCCAGCAGGAACCATTATCCTAAGCAAGAGTTGCTATCAGAGCCTGGCTTGCGTATTCGCAGAGAGGTAGACTATGTTGGTGACGGGATGGAGAGCCCTGTGCTCCATCTGCCAGCCAGGATGGCAGGAACACTTGCCACGTGCTTTCAAAACGAAGTTCAGAGAGGTGGAGAGGTGTGCTCAGTGTACCCCGGCTGAGAAGGAGAGGAACCAGAACACAAGCCCTGTCTTCATGCTCCTTTTACACCGACAGGCGCTCCTCGTGTCGTGGCACTTCACGGACAATGTGCTGAATGCGCTCACAGATAACAGAGGCTTCCAGCAACCCAGCGCCAAGCGCGTCTATCAACGCCATACGCTCACTTCCTGCTGGGTCACATTCTGTTAACTCTTGTAAGATTTCAAAATTTGTCATTATTCTCTTATCTGTCATGGTGGTCTATGACCAGTGGTCTTTGATGTTACTGTTGTAATTGTTTGGGGGTACCACAAACCATGCCCGTCTAAGACAGCGAACCTAATCGATAAACGCTCTATGTTCTGACTGCTCCACTAACCAGCCTTTCCCCCACCTACCTCCCTTTGTCCCTCAGCCGTCCCTTTTCCCTGAGATACCACAATATTGACATTAGGCCAGTTAATAACCCTACAACAACCTCTCAGTGTTCCAGTGTAAGGAAGAGTCACATGTCTCTCACTTTAAACCAAAAGCTAGAAATGGTTAAACTCAGTGAGAAAGTCATGTCCAAAGTTCAGACAGGCCAAAAGCTAGGCTGCAAGCTGTGAATGCAAAGGAAAAGTTCTTGATGGAAATTAAACGTGAACACGTGAATAATCAGAACACAGAACAGCCTGATTGCGAATATGGAAAAAGTTTTAGTGGTCTGGATGGAAGATCAAACCAGTCACAATATTCCTTTAAGCCAGAACCTAGTCCAGAGCAAGGCCCTAACTCTCTTCAATTCTATAAAGGCTCAGACAGGTGAGGAAGCCGCAGAAAAAGAAGTCTCAAGCTAGCAGAGGTTGGTTCATGAGGTTGAAGGAAAGACGCTGTCTCTATAACATAAAGTACAAGGTGAAGCAGCAAGTACCCGTGTAGATGCTACAGCAAGTTATCCAGGAGATCTGGCTAAGATAATCAATGAAGGTGGCTACATTAAACAACAATTTTCAACGTAGATGAAACAGCTTTACCTTGCAAGAAGATGCCAACAAGGACTGTCATAGCTAGAGAGGAGAAGTCAAAGACTGGCTTCAAAGCTTCAAAGGACAGGCTGTACTCTTTTGTTAGAGGCTAATGCAGCTGGTGACTTTAAGTTAAAGCCAATGCCCATTACCCATTCCAAAAATCCCAGGGCCCTTAAGAATCATGCTAAATCTAATTTGCCTGTGCTCTATAAATGGACAACAAAGCCTGGATGACAGCACATCTGTTTACAACATGGTTTACTGAATATTTCTAGCCCACCCTTGAGACTTACTGCTCAAAAAAGAAGATTCCTTTCCAAAAATTACTGCTCATAGACCATGCATATAGTCACCCAAGTTTTAATGGATGTGTACGGTGAGGTTAATGTAGTTTTCATGCCGGCTAACCCAACATCCATTCTGCACCTCATGGAGCAAGAAGTAATTTTGACTTTCAAGTCTTATTATTTAAGAAATATATTACATAAGACTATAGCTGTCATACTGATTCCTTGGACGAATCTGGGTAAAGTGAACTGAAAGCCTTCTGGAAAGGGTTCACCTTTCAAACGGCCATTAAGAACATTTACAATTCGTGGGAAGAAGTCAGAATAGCAACATTAACAGGATTTTGGAACAATTTGATCCCAGCCCTCATGGATGACTTTAAAGGGCTCAAGGATTTGGTGGAGGAAGTAACTACAGGTGGGGTGGAAACAGCGAGAGAACTGGGACTAGAAGTGGAGCCTGAGATGGGACTGAGTTGCTGCCATCTCATGACAAAACTTGAACAGAGGAGAAGTTGCTTCTCGTGGACGAGGAAAGAAGGTGACTTCTTGAGCTGAAACTACTTCTGGTGAAGATGCTGTGAAGATTATCAAAATGACAATAAAGGATTTAGAATATTACTTAAACTTAGTTGACAAAGCAGTGGCCGAGTTTGAGAGGGCCAACTCCAATTTTGATAGAAGTTGTACTGTGGGTAAACGCTATCAAACGGGATCACATGCTACAGAGAAAACGTTCATGAAAGGAAGAGTAGATCAATGTGGCAAACTTCACTGTTGTCTTACTTTTAAAAATTGCCAGAGCCACCCCGCCTGACCAGGCAGTGGCGCAGTGGATAAAGCGTCGGACTGGGATGCAGAGGACCCAGGTTCGAGACCCTGAGCTCGCCAGCTTGAGTGCGGGCTTATCTGGTTTGAGCAAAAGCCCACCAGCTTGAACCCAAGGTCACTGGATCGAGCAAGGGGTTACTCGGTCTACTGAAGGCCCGCGGTCAAGGCACATATGAGAAAGCAATCAATGAACAACTAAGGTGTTGCAACGCGCAATGAAAAACTAATGATTGATGTTTCTCATCTCTCTCCATTCCTGTCTGTCTGTCCCTATCTTTCCCTCTCTCTGACTCACTCTCTGTCGCTGTAAAAAATAAATAAATAAATAAAAATTAAAAAAAAAAAATTGCCAGGGCCACCCCAAACTTCAGCAACCAGCATCCTGATCAGTCATCAGCCATCAACACGGAGACAAGACCCACCCCCACAAGCAAAAAGATTATGGCTTGTTGAAGGCTCAGGTGATAATTAGCATTTTTTAGCAATTAGGTATTTTTTAATTAAGTTATGTACATTGTTTTTTAGACCCAAAGCTATGGTGCATTTAATAGACTACAATTAGTGTAAATATAGCTTTTATATGCAATGGGAAATGAAAAAATTCATGTCACTCACTTTATTGTAATTTTTGTCATTTATTGTGGTGGTCTGGAACCAAACTTGTCAATGTAACATCACTAAGGTATATGCCTGTTTGTGACAATTTAACTCTTTTTTTTTTTTTTTTTTTTTTTGTATTTTTCTGAAGCTGGAAACGGGGAGAGACAGTCAGACAGATTCCCGCATGCGCCCGACCGGGATCCACCCGGCACGCCCACCAGGGGCGACGCTCTGCCCACCAGGGGGCGATGCTCTGCCCCTCCGGGGTGTCGCTCTGCCGAGACCAGAGCCACTCTAGCGCCTGGGGCAGAGGCCAAGGAGCCATCCCCAGCGCCCGGGCCATCTTTGCTCCAATGGAGCCTTGGCTGCGGGAGGGGAAGAGAGAGACAGAGAGGAAGGAGGGGGTGGGGTGGAGAAGCAAATGGGCGCTTCTCCTATGTGCCCTGGCCGGGAATCGAACCCGGGTCCCCCGCACACCAGGCCGACGCTCTACCGCTGAGCCAACCGGCCAGGGCCGACAATTTAACTCTTAAGACAGCAATTAAACTATCAGCAATTCTAAATTCACTCAGCTCATTTTAATCTCAGTAGAAGCAATTTACATAAAAGGGGGCAAATGAAACAAATGGGCCTAATCCTATATAATTTAACATTTAAAAAAAACAGCATTAATAATAGTAAATGATTATTAAGTGTATAGAATGTACCAGGTACTGTGCTAACTAGCTTACCTGTATTTCCTACTTACACTTCTTCACTATAAGTGTAGTTATGACCACCTTTTTCAAACTTAGAGAACTAAGCTTAGAGAAGTAGCCTGCTAGGGTCACACAGAGAGAGAGAGAAGGGTGGGGTCTAATATTCACAGCTAACACCTTAACTGTTAGGTTATCCCACCTTCAAATAGTCATTCTTCCTTATGCTTCTATAGTAATAATTAATCAATCACATGGGGATAACCCTATATATTTTACATCGGGTTTCCATACAAAACCCTAATCCAATGTCCCTTTTTAAAGAGCTTTCTATATGACAAATCAGCCAGTTTAAATAACAGAATCCTAGAGTGACATCTACAAGCTAAATGGCCCCCCTAATGCCATTAGGGAAGTATTTGGCTGAATTTAGGAACACTTGGGAGTCGATGGGTACCGTCTGGTTAACTTTTAGTATCTCAGTTTTTTAGGGTTTTTGGGTTTTTTTAGAGAAAGACAGGCAGAAAGGGAGAGAGATGAGAAGCATCAACTCATAGTTGCAGCACTTTAGTTATTCATTGATTGCTCTCTCATACGTGCCTTGACCGGGGGGCTCCAGCTGAGCCAGTGACCCCTTGCTAAGGCCAGCAACCTTGGGCTTCAAGCCAGAGACCATAGGGTTAAGTCAATGATGCCACCTTCAAGCCGGCAACCTACACTCAAGCTGGTGAGCCCACGCTCAAGTCAGTGACATTGGGGTTTCAAGCCTGGGATCTGTGTCCCAGGTTGACATTCTATCCATTGCATCACCACTGGTCAGGCAGCATCTCAGTTATTTTTTAAAAGCAAATCAAACTTAAAGCTTTTTACACGTCAGGCCCGCGAGGTTACGTGGGTGTCAGATGGTTTGATGAACACTGCGGGTGAGGAGTGCCTGAACGAATGCTGTATGCTTCACATTTCCCTGGAACTACTATACACCCAGGTGTTATCAGCCAGGGACAAAGGCTTGCCAATGTAATTCACTTTTTGCCAACCATAGAATAATTGAAAATATCTTATACCACACTGACACAGGCCTGAATTTACCTCTTTTTCGACTAAGCCATTCACGGCATTTAATAGCTGGAAAACTCATAAAGTATAAACTGTTCAAGTGGGAGAGTCACAGGAGGAACAGTTTGGGGTTTGTTAAGAGCCAAAGGAATGCCCTGGCCAGTTGGCTCAGCGGTAGAGCATCGGCCCAGTGTGTGGAAGTCCCGGGTTCGATTCCTAGCCAGGGCACACAGGAGAAGCACCTATCTGATTCTCCACCCTCCCCGCTCTCCTTCCTCTCTGTCTCTCTCTTCCCCTCCCACAGCCAAGGCTCCATTGGAGCAAAGTTGGCCCGGGCACTGAGAATGGCTCCATAGCCTCCACCTCAAGCTCTAGAATGGCTCAGGTTGCAACAGAGCAATGCACCAGATGGGCAGAGCATCGCCCCCTAGTGGGCATGCCGGGTGGATCCCAGTCGGGTGCATGCAGGAGTCTCTCTGCTTCCCTGCTTCTCACTTCAGAAAAATACAAAAAATAAAATAACAAATTTAAAAAGAGCCAAAGGAACTTTAGAGATGACTTAGTCCAACCTTATCTCAACATCTTTGTACATAAGGGAAAAATTATTTTCTTTATTTTTTAAATGATTACACAACTTATGTATAATTGGTTTTTAAATAATCACACAACTTGTTTGTAGCAGAACTGAGACTGCTTAATATGTTTTTTGGGTTTTTTCATAGATTCATTGTTTAACCCCCTCAATACTTCCCAAAAATTAAGATCAAAACAGAAATATATCCTATGGTAAAGAGAGAAAAATAAATGTATGCAAAGCTACAACTAACAGGGTAATTGAGTTACTATAACAAAACATAAAGTTTAACTTTGTATTTCTAGAATCCATTGTAGGGAGAAGGGGGAAAATGGTAGGGAAAGAGAAGGGGAGAGATTCTTTTTTTTTTTTTCATTTTTCTGAAGCTGGAAACGGGGAGGTAGTCAGACTCCCCCATGAGCCCGACTGGGATCCACCCAGCATGCCCACCAGGGGGCGATGTTCTGCCCCTCTGGGGCGTCACTCTGTTGCAACCAGAGCCACTCTAGCACCTGGGGCAGAGGCCAAGGAGCCATCCCCAGCGCCCAGGCCATCTTTGCTCCAATGGAGCCTCAGCTGCGGGAGGGGAAGAGAGAGACAGAGAGGAAGGAGAAGGGGAGGGGTGGAGAAGCAGATGGGCGCTTCTCCTGTGTGCCCTGGCCGGGAATCGAACCCGGGACTCCTGCACGCCAGGCCAACGCTCTGTCACTGAGCCAACCAGCCAGGGCCGGGAGAGATTCTTAATGCCTTACAAAGGAAGATTTTTGACTGTCCTTTGTCAGATAAAACAGCCATTCTCCTGATATTAATTTTGGAAGGGATTTATTGTTGGGCACTTTATTCAAGGGACACTGAAAATAATTCTAAATAATATTCTCCAAAATGATTCTACAAGGTATACAGATTTCTTTCCACGATAATTTCTTATATTGATCATGGATAAAAGTTAAGGGCATGACGTGAAACTGTTATTCGGGGATGCTTTTTTCTTGCACGTGGCTGAGTTAATGCAGCCAGGTATGTGTGTTGATGCTGGTCAGTCCTAACTGCTGTGAGGATAGTTTTGACTATAGGGACAAATAGTTAAAATGTCACTCAAATTCACTTCCGCAAATAGCAACAGCCCTAGCCTCACTTTGAAGAAAGGCTGGAGCAGTCCTGAGATATCCTCCCTGGTGAGAACCAAAAGTATAGCTACTCTCTTACTGGTTGACAAGATTCGTACCCTTTGGTGGCTATGCTACACAAAAGAGTCTAGAACAAGAAAGTGACAAAACATCTTGAAAACTTTAGGACAGTGTGGTAGTAATGCTCACTAATGACCCCTAGTGAATCAGGACTCCCTTCGGTAGTCCCCTCCCATACTGACTCCAGACTTGCTCATGCAACTTGCACTGACCAACGAGATCTGCCCTCAGACCACCATGTGCAGAAGCCCAGTTTACTGTGCAGAAGGCTAGCTTACTGGGGGGTGAAAGACTGCATGGAACATAGAGGAGCTGTCCCAACTGAAAATCCAGTTTGCTATCCACCAGACATGTGAGTCAAGTCATCCTAGACCAGTGGTCGGCAAACTGATGCTCGTGAGCCACATGCGGCTCTTTGGCCCCTTGAGTGTGGCTCTTCCACAAAATACCACGTGCGGGCGCAAAGGCCAGCTTAGGAGCACCCTAATTAAGTTAATAACAATGTACCCACCTATATAGTTTAAGTTTAAAAACTTTGGCTCTCAAAAGAAATTTCTATCGTTGTACTGTTGACATTTGGCTCTGTTGACTAATGAGTTTGCCGACCACTGGCCTACCATTCAGCCCCACCCGACTAGTCAGCTGACTACAGAACTGCCCAGTTAACCATCTTCCCATGAACAATAATAAAATGGTTATTTTAAGCCATTAAGTTTTGCGGTGGTATTTACACAGCAATGCTAACGAAAATAGACACCCATAGCAAGCAAACCCTGAAGTGACAAAGAGATGTGATGATATACTGGTCATTTTCATCTCTAGAATGAGTGTTCATGGACCCCAGTTTATAAGCAAGTGATGTTCTCATGATCTGGGGAGGTACTATAACTATACAGAATTCAAAATGCATTTTCCCATAGAAACTCTGACCTACATGATAATTGAGTTCCTAGGCTAGTCATAAAGGGGTATTTAACCAATATGAGATACTGTTTAAGAAATACATTAAGGCGTAAAAATATTTAAGTAATTATTATAATTAAAGTTGAAAGTGAATTGAATAAGCACATTTAAAATGGAATGATGGTGCTTGACAAAAACAAGTTTATTTTTAGACTTTTTTCTTAATTGCCTAAGCCAATAGTTTCTGTGGTAAGCAGCATCTGACATGGCTCCCAATGGTCCCCCCTCCCGCTTTCATGCCATTGTGTAATCCCCTCTGCCTTAAGTGTTGACTAGATCTAGTGACCTGCTTCTAGTAACAGAATACGGCGAAGTAATGGGGTGTTATTCCAAGATTGGGTTAACAGAAGACTGACGTGCATCTTGCTGACGTTCTCTCTCTGTCGCCCTTTCGGCTGGCACTCTTTGATGAAGCCAGCTGCCATGCTGGAAAGGCCCACATGGCAAGAAACTGAGGATGGCTTATGGCAGTGGTTCTCAAACTTTTTGAAGTCGGGGCATATTTAAAATACTACAAATAATTGTAGACGCACTATATACAAATTTCTGAGAAATATGTTATAATAATTAAGTCAAATATTAAAGAAAAAATATAAAGTCCAAGCCTGCTTTTATGGTAATTAAACAAAATAAATATGACAAAATTAAATTTATTCTGACATTAAAAAACATTTTTATGTTACAGTTTTTGAGTTATGCTTTTTAGCATTTGTAAAAAAGAGGGGTTCAAAAATAAAAAAAAATTTCTTTTTATATCTATAGATACATTCTTAGTAAGATTTAGTAAGTTCGGCAGGTCCTGGCACAAATGTGTTAAGTTTTTTCATTCTTGTGTTTATGAGAAACATGAACCTGATGTGCCCTAGCAATTTCTTCAATGTTTGGGCATATATTTGAAAGGCAAACTCTCATTTCCTCGTCAATACATTGAAGAATTCCTCTCTTTTTACTCTTGTGTTGAGTGCAGAAACCCCCCACCATACATATTATCTTAACTTTACATCAAACAAAAGATAGAAGGAACTTGTCTCCAGTCTTTCCAGGGAGCATGGGGGGTAGTGTAAACAAACCAGCACCACAGTTTAACAGCCTTTTGCAACCTAATCAGGCAAGTGAGGTGGGGGGTTGGGCAGACTGTCAGCTTACAGCTAATTCCCCACACCTCTGTCCCCCAAAAATCTAAACTCCAAAAACCCTGTTGTCTTTTTGGTCCCCAACAGGCACATATTTCTCTGGAATACCATAGGGTGCACCTGGAAATCTTATAGGGCGCACCAGTGTGCCCTGGTGCATACTTTGAGAACCACTGGCCTATGGTAACAGCCATAAGAAACTGAAGCCCTCAGTCCAATAGCATAGGAGTGACTGAATCCTGCCATCAACCAGGTGAGTGAGCCTAAAAGCAGATCCTTCCCCATTTGAGCCCTGAGGTGAGACCACAGCCCCAGTGAACACCCCAGCTGCATTGTTTTGAGAAATCCTAAAGCAGAGGACATAGGTAAGTCACGCCTTGATCCCTGACCCACAGAAAATGTGACACAGCCCTGGCCGGTTGGCTCAGTGGTAGAGCGTCGGCCTAGCGTGCGGAGGACCCGGGTTCAATTCCCGGCCAGGGCACACAGGAGAAGCGCCCATTTGCTTCTCCACCCCTCTGCCGCACTTTCCTCTCTGTCTCTCTCTTCCCCTCCCGCAGCCAAGGCTCCATTGGAGCAAAGATGGCCCAGGTGCTGGGGATGGCTCTGTGGCCTCTGCCTTAGGCGCTAGAGAGGCTCTGGTCGCAACATGGCGACGCCCAGGATGGGCAGAGCATCGCCCCCTGGTGGGCAGAGCGTCGCCCCCTGGTGGGCGTGCCGGGTGGATCCCGGTCGGGCGCATGTGGGAGTCTGTCTGACTGTCTCTCCCTGTTTCCAGCTTCAGAAAAAAAAAAAAAAAAAAAAAAAAAAAGAAAATGTGACACAACAAATGAGTGTTGTCTTCACGGTGCAGCGCACAGATGGTGTCTTACGGAACGGCACACCTGAAACCTGTGTGATTTTATTAACCAGTCACCCCAATCAATTCAATTCAAAAATGTATGTTGTTTTAAGCTGCTAAGTTTTGAGGTTATTTATCACACAGCAACAGAGTACATAGTATGGTCTCTAAAGCAACATGGACCCCAAAATCACATGAGGAGATTTATGCTTTTTATGGCATAGTTTTAAAACATTGTTTTAATTTTATAAGCAAAAATATCCTAATTATTTTTTTTAATTTTTCAAAAAACACCCTCTTTCTTCTTCAGAAATAACCACTCTATTCATTTGGAGTCTATCCTTCCACACCATCCTACATAATGACATGTTACATAATGGTATCACACCACACATATTATTCATCAACTTGCTCTTTTCACATAACAGTCTGTCTTAGAGACCATTCTATATTTGCAAACGCAGGTCTGTTTTTAACTGCTTCAGAGTATTCCATAAGATGGATGACCCATAATTCATTCAATCATTTCCCTACCAAGAAATATTTCATTGGCTTCTAATTTTTAATAGCACAAATAATACTTTAGTAAATATTTTTGGACATGCTTCTTTGTCCATGTATACAAATAAAGAATAAACATGTTTAAATTTTGCAGATACAGTCAAAGTGTGCTACCAAAAGGCTGCATCAGTAATCACTTCTTGATGCAAATACAGTGTATAATACATATCATATAGAAATAGTGATTAACATAATGGTATATAATCAGACAAACTTCCTCTCACCCTTATCAATAATGAATATTAATGTCATTATTCTTGCGAATTCAATGGATAAAATGTGTTATTTCACTTTTAATCATATTTTATTACAATCGAGTAACACTAAAGAAGCATGTGGATTTCGTCTTCCTGCATACAACTGAATCATGACCATAAGCTTCATTATACACGTCCTCCAGGACCTGAAGAATTTTAAAATTTATGGCTAATATAAAATGAAGAGAGTTTCCTGAGGCAATTCACATATGTTGGAAGATACAGAAGGAGGAAAGGAATTATTTTAAAAGATGGGTGCAAAAGTAAAGTAAACCGTGGATAGAGGGAGGGAACAGGGCGTTGAGCCAGGCAGTGAACAAGAGGAAGGGGCAGTGGGAAGAGGTGAAGTGGACAGGCTGGGAGGAGGGTGGCATGGACCTTCAAAGGTAGTTGTCAACGCAGGTGTTTAAAACTCTGGACCTTGACAATGCCAATATTTGTGTTTCGAGTGTAACAGTTGTCTGCATCAATGATCCTCAAATTGATTCTTCTGAAAAAATTATGTGCTCAAAAAGAACTCAGCAAGAATGACTTTTCCTTTACTCATTAGAAAGGAAGATGAAATATAGTATTTCTAATATCACATTTCTTCAAAAGACACACTATTCTCATTTTCCAGATGGGGAAACTGAGGCTTGGAGAAATTAAGTAACTGCCCAATTTTACAAAGTCAATAACTGGCAGAGCAGGGACTTGAACCAAAGAATGTCTAGTACCAACACCACCCTTACTATTTCCACCAACTCGGCTGCCTCCAGTCAGAAAACAGCCCCAGCACTAGTTTCTTATCGTTCTTACAGTGTTCTTGGGAATGCCATTTAAACACTTCAGATCTTGAGTAACTTCACTTGGAAGGAATAGAATTGGATAATCTTTGGGGTATCTTCCAAATCTAACATTCTTGGACTCCACTTACATCTCCTAGTTTACAAAGTTGAGTTAGAGCTGTACAGAGAGAGAGAAAGAGAAAGCCTTTGTCTGGAGGTTAATTTAGCATAGTGTATGTGCCTTTTGGAGACAGTTCCTGAAAGATATTTATTGCTCCTAAGGGAATAGAAATCATAAGTTCAGGAATGGGAATCAGAGCAAGACAAGGAAGCAGGTCCAGGGAACTGTTCCAGAAAGCATGAAGTTTCAAGAAGCCCTTGACACTCACTGGGATGAAATATGGTTCAGAGACAAGCTTATATAAGAAGAAAATGAGAGAGAAGGGAGGTCTGAAAGAACTAACTTTTTGAAAGTCTAAAGCTCATTTAATTTATATTTGTTTTGATAAAGCCAGTTTTTTCAATGGCTATTATCTATTTGGAACTGTTTTCTGGAGAGAATCTGAAATCTCCCCTCATGCAGAGTTGGAAACTGGAAATTACAGATAAGAAAATGACACCATGTATAGTGTGAAACAAGTAGAGGCTAGATCATCTTTGTTAGTGTACAATTTTTTCTCATTATTAAAATAATATACACATATTGTAGAAAATTTGAAATGGACAGAATTTATTTTTTAAAATCTCCTATAATCCTACCACTTCATCATAAAGGTGTGTTTCCTTTTAGTTCTTTTCTCATGCACATGTTTCTAAAACAAAACAGGTCCTGTCATATTGGTAGTGCTTAGCTTCTATTTTTTTAATTCAACATTATAAACAGAGTATTCCTCAAGTTAGTAGAAATTCTTCGTCTACGGACATACCACCCTGAAAGCGCCAGATCTCATCTGTTCTTAGAAATTCTTCAACAACAGCATTTTTAACGGCTTCATGTCATTCCACATTTTGGGTGGGCCATGATTTCCTGAACCACTCTCTGGCTGGGGGCAGAAGGCAGTAAACCATGTGACACAGCACTGTGAGAGGGCTGGGATTTGTCATTCTAGTTACCTACGGCTATGTAACAAGCTACTCCAAGACTTGGTGACTTGAAACACCGCCACATGTATTTTGTTCATGAATCTGCGCTTTGGAAGGGGCTCAGGAGTGGAGAGTAGTAGCATCAGTGGGGCGGGCCAATGGCTGGGGGCTAGGAGCCTCTGAAGAAAGCTCTCTCTGTGTCCAGCAGCTGAAGCTGGCTGTGGGCTACAACCTTAGCTGGCACTGTTGGCAGCAATACCCACATGTGGCTTCTTGTGGCCTGGGTCTCCCGATACCATGATGGATTGGGTTCTAGAGGGCTCTACTGCCTTTTCATCCTAGCCTCTAGGGTCATGGAACATCCCTTCTTCCACATCCTATTAGTTAGAAGTGAATCACTAAAGACAGCCCATATTCGAGAGGAGCCACCTTTTAATGGGTAGAGTGTCAAAGAGATTGCGGACCTGTTTTAAAACCACTGCATTTGAATACTACCAAACAAGGGCTCCTCCCCTTGGAGCCCTTTCTTGAAGCCGTGCTTTCTAGCCCAGGGGTTGTTGCGTTCCTTTCCTTCTCACCCAGGCCAACTTAAGGCTCCCTGCAGGAGAGGACTCTGCAGACGGGGCTATCTTGAAGTTAACTGTGGTTCTTGAATCCAGAACCACAAAGCA
Source organism: Saccopteryx leptura (assembly GCF_036850995.1). NCBI lineage: Eukaryota > Metazoa > Chordata > Mammalia > Chiroptera > Emballonuridae > Saccopteryx > Saccopteryx leptura. Next base: position 25,618,541 of record NC_089504.1, on the reverse strand, counting down.
GGGAGGGTTCTCACTTCAGATACACAAGCTTCTCCCTTTTTTGGCCCCCACCAAGCCTGCCATCCCATGAGGCTCCAGAGTTTTAGTTCCTCCTCCTCTAGAAGCTTTCCCCGTCCTATCAGGTTAGGTTCATGGGCCACCTGCTAGTGCAGCCACGTAAACCATAAGATCATTGCCCCCACCGAGCTGAGCACTGCCCTTCACCCACAGACCTTCCTAAAGCCCCAGGCCTCACCACACCTGTGGTCCCAGCAGAGACACGGGCTGGCGGAGCTGTCTTCTGCACCCTGTCCTCTCTCCTTCACTGGGGACCAGTGAGGTTGGCTGAACTGAGTAAGACCCCAGGACGGGTTTTGCATATGTAGCTCTTCCTTCTAGAGCAGTGGTAGTCAACCTGGTCCCTACCGCCCACTAGTGGGCATTCCAGCTTTCATGGTGGGCAGTAGCAGAGCAACCAAAGTATAAATAAAAAGATAGATTTAACTATAGTAAGTTGTTTTATAAAGATTTATTCTGCCAAACTTAGTGAAAATCCGACATAAACTACTTGGTAAGTAATTATTATTATATGCTTTAACTTGCTGTGACTCTGCTTTATAAATTTTATAAAGTTACTTCCCTACTTTATAAATCACCATTACTGTGGAACCAGTGGGCGGTTAGAAAATTTTACTACTAACAGAGATACAAAAGTGGGCGGTAGGTATAAAAAGGTTGACTACCCTGTTCTAGAGCCTTAGGGCTCTTTTCATAGCCAGTGACCCCTCGCAGGGATCTGGACAGGAATTACACCCTTTCTCTGTCTGATCTTCCCTGCAAGCAGACAGGTGAACTACGACACCCCTCTGACCCAGAGTGTTTCCTAGAGGGAAATGGCTGTGGCCTTAAACCAGCCAGTGTTCCGCAACCAGCACTCTTTCCTGAAAGATGGCAGACACATAAAGGGCCAAGGTGTGGGTCCTGAAGGCAGCAGATTGGGGAAGGGCCATGACCAGCATCTTTGGAGGTGGGCGAAGACCACAAACCTGAGGCAGGAGGCAGCTGGCCGAAACAAGGAGGGAAATGGGCCAGGGAAAGTGAACGGACATAGGCCGAGGGGGGAAAGAAGAGAAACAGCTTACAGAGAAGCCAAAATCTTAGGTGCATCCTGAAGGAGGGTAGGAAATAGTGCATCAGCATAACTTTCATAATCCCAGTTTGTTCATGATCAGCCAAGTCCGCCTGAAACTATGCCAACAGTCTCGGTCCAACTCATTTTAAGGGCTCCCCACTCCCCCGGAGAGGATACTTGTGAACTTCATCTTTAAAAAGTAAGCAACATAAATGGGGTTCAAACTGACAAATCCATTAGCCACAGAAGACCTTTCCTGGTTTAAAAAAAAAAAAGAATATTTTATTTTCTCTGGGCAGATGACATCACAAAACAATTCCCAGCTGAATGTTACAGATAGTAGACCTGTTCCCCAAATCAAGCTTTTTATATCTCTTAGTTAAAAAGAAAGTTTTACCCATAGATATCTAATTTTTCCAAAGGAGGTCTTCAGAATATTATTTTTGGGTGATTCTATTTTGGATCAACTCCTTCATTCTGGAGCCCGGTGAAGGTTTTTCTTTGAAACTGAAAATTTCTTTCTTCTTCTTCTTCTTCCTTTTTTTTTTTTTTTTTAAGTTTCAAAAGTTCAAGACCCCATTGTTTGGATTTCATTTCAAGTTCAGACTTCTCGAAAGCCTGGTGGGAACACAACTTGGCGAAATATATCCCTGTTCCTAAAATTAAGTGACTGTTAAAACATCTGAGCTTCCACAAGGGTGCTGCTGAAAGGGACATTTTCATATCACAAGATATGACTTCCTGCTGGGCTGTGGGTGGAGGGAGTGATGAGGGAGGGAGGGCAGACCCTGCTGAAACCCTTTTCATCTCCAGCATCTTTTTATAGTCACTTCTGCCCCCCCCCCCACGCCACCTCCCCAGATTTGTTGGGCCTGTCATTTGAAGCTAAGTCATATAGACAAATTCAAAGTTCCCTCAGGGACATGGGCAAGAAAAGACATCAAAACACACATTCTTCTCACCAAAGTCTTTTCCCAGACTCTGGGATAGTGCCTGGCATACAGCAGACACCCAGTAAAGTTTATTAAATACAAGAAAAAGAAAGAGAAAGAGAAAGGGGAGGGGAACAGAAGGGAGGGGAGGAGAACAGAAGGGAGGGGGGGAGGGGAGGGCAAAAGAAAAGAAGATAAAAGAGGGAGAGAGTAGGGGGTAGAAAGAGAAAAGGAGAGGGGGGAAAAAGAAAGATTCTGAAGTGATTTTAAATAAATGCTTATTTATATATTTACATACACCATGGTTTTTAATAAGGTAATTATATACAAAGTTGAGCACTTAACATGCAGCAAGCATTGTACTAAGCTATATTACACACATTAATACAAACCTCATGATAACACCATGAGACAAGAACCATTATTAACCCCATTTAGAAGATGAAGAAACTAAAGTTAGAGGTTAAGTAACTTGCCCCAAATCCCAAAACGAAAACTGTGGGTGAGAATTTAAAGTAGCGTCTGAGAAAAGATTTACTTTCTTTCTTCTCTTTCCTCTGCTAGTTTTCAGGGCTCCAGCACCCTGTGCCTCTCTCCCTCCCATTCTCTCTAAGGGCACAGTCCGTGCAGATCAGCGGCTCAGAGGTGTAAGCTGAGCAGTGAGCAGTGGCATGGCCTGGAGAGTTCATTCCTCAGAACCTGGGTTTGCCACCTTGCCGGGCTGGCTCTCTCGTGACAAAAATGATGGAGCAGCACTCTAGACAGAAGAAACAGCAATGCAATCAATGGTCTTGAGGAGCATACCAGGAACTGAGAGGGCCCAGTGTGGCTCCAGCATATTTTTCCTGAGGGAATAGGTAGCCATGAGAAATTATTGAGCAGGAGGATTTTAAAATAATCACCCTCGATGAGGGGCATAGAATGGCCTGGAAGGGGGCCACAGGGACTATCTGTCTCTAACCGAGGCCACCTGAGACCCACTGGCCACGCCAATGCAGTCTTGAGCAGCTGCCTATCCGTGGTTTCCCACAGCCACGCCCACAGCAGGAGCCCTGGGCATGCGCACTCAGAGCAGCCTCCCCGCCTCCCCAGAAGCCGAAGGATCCCGGGGAGTGGAAGTACTGCAGGAAACCATGAAGAGCTCGAGCGTGAACCAAATTCAGAAGAAATCCAAGAGTCCTGTGTGGCTTCCTCGCCATCAGCTCTGCCCCAGGTAGCTCTGCTGTTGGCATGGCACCCCCGGGCTCAACCCTGGGTTTCCACTTTCCTGGGGTGACTCATTGCTGCCCCCTCTCCACTCTTTTTACTAAGCTTTGTGCGGCAGGGGGGAAAATACAACTTTGCCCAGGAATCGATGACCTAGATCCCAAAGTCTCAGTTCCCATGCAGAGTAACCACTCTCCATCCAAGGGCCTCAGCTGCCCATTGGTAGTTCCGCCTTCCCTCACAGAGAATGGATGAGAGTGAGTTTTGATGGAATGGCAAATACATTACCGGGGAAGAAATCCTCCTCGCACCTCAGAACATTTTTTGTACTTGATTTTAAAACAACCACCTGCTGCAGTGTTGGGACTCAGTGCAGACCATTGCTGTAGAGACCATGGAAGTTTCCAGAAGAGAAGTTCTGGAATATGGAGCTCTCCAGAGTTGTTCTGATGCTTCCAGTTCTGCTCATGACCAAGACCTCTTACGCCTCCTGAGAAGAAGGTGACAGTAAGGCAGACCCAGGTCACTTCACCAGGTCCCTAGCATTTAGGGGGCTGCCCCCTCTTCCAGGGCCAAGGGCCCCCGCTCCAGAGACTGCACCCCTCCTTCCTGAGGCAGCTCTGTGACGGGCGCTGGGCTGCCCTGCCAGGAGGACAATGGTGCCTGAGCACAGCAGGCGCTGGTCCCCCCTGGGGTCTGGCAGGGCTGAGCCTGAGCGGGCCCAGAAGCCGGCTGGAGGCCCCGGCAGCATGGGGGGCAGACTCTGCGTGGAGCGGGGAGCCAGGAGCTCTATGTGACAGCTGGGCTCACAATGTGGGCATTGTTCCCTCCCTGCGTCACATCTGCTCCCCTAAGGGTGGAGGGCAGAAAAGAACCGTGTCGAGAGCATCTGCCAGGGCCCGGCAGCGCTGTGCACTGCGTCCAGAAGAAAGGGAAATGCTGAGTGCCCCGTGGTGGCCCACCCATAGGCCACCCCGACAGAGGTTGGAGATGCAGCGGAAAGGCACCGACGCCCTAAACACAGCCTCTCCCCTCCCTGTCCCTTTGATTCTGTCTCTTATTTCAGTCATTTCATGCCATGCTGTGCTTTGCCTGCTACTGTCATTCTTTTTTCATTTTTTACTACCTAAGCATTTCTTTTGCACATTCAGAATGTCCCTAAGTGCCTTTTTATAGCATTAATGTGTATTACGTTGACCTTTAAAATCATACACTACAATTCTAGTGAGTTTGCCCTGAAACCTGTATATACTCATTACATCACTTAATATTTCTATCTTCTGAAAAGGAATTTGGTGAAATGAATGAATTGGAATAAAAATGTCTATCCTCTTTCAATGAAAACTAACTCAGTTGAGTATATATACTATGTGCTACTATTTACATGAGATCTCATTAATCTTCATTAAACACCTACAAGGTATGAAATTGTGTAAATCAAGTTTATAGGTGAGAGAAGGAGACTTCACTTGGGGTGGTGAACACATAATACAATATAACAGATGGTGTGTTATAGAATGTTACTCCTGAAACATATAATTTTATTAACCAGTGTCACCCCGATAAATTTAATTTTTAAAAACATTTATAGGTGAGAAAATTGTAGCTCAATGACAGTTTTTTGTAACTTGCCTAAGATCACTCAGGTAATAGATCAAAACACTATCCCAGTTTTCCGATTCTAAATCAGTGTTCCTGCCAGGAAGCCAGCCTTCCCTGGTCACCCAGTGATCGCAGGAATTGTACCTTTTAATCTTAAAATCAGAAATAAGTGTTCATTTCATTGTAGACCATGATAACAAATATTGGAAGCAATCTAAATATCCAATTATAGAAGAATAATTAGGTGAACTGTGGTAAGCTAATGGAAGCATATTTCTCAACCATTAGAAATGAAAAGTTTATAGATTACAGCAACACAGAGACTCGTCATAACTCAAAAATGTGTAAGTATATTATGAAGACACCTAGGTAAAAGTGCACCTAGGTAAATAAAGACAAGAGAAAGGCAAAATGCAAGTTCTATTTACAGGGAAGTGGAATTCTGAGTAAATTTTTCTTTCCAAGTACTTCTTGGTGCCATGCTGATGTCCTAAAAGCAGACAGATGAACAATATCCCTGCTGGGTTTTCCATGCAAGACGCCTGTGCTTTCCCAACAATCTGCCATCTTGTCCCAAAGTGGCATGTGCTGACTCAGATAAAGTCAGTTTTGCTTTACAGAAACAGACATAAAATGATAACTTTCTTCAAATATTTTTTACTTCCATATTTTATATCAGATATTTTATAATTTCTCACTCTCTGGGGGCCTTATATCAAAATCTGTCCAGTCCCTGTCACTACCCCCGCCTTTGATTACATTAACTGTAATCACTACCCCCGCCTTTGATTACATTAACTGTGCTCTAACCAGTGTTGAGTATTCAGCCACTCTGAGACAAGAGGACTAGCAAGCAGCACACAGCAAGGGGGGCCTGGGCACAGCTCTGCAGCGGCCGGGGGACTCTGAAGGAATGGTGCCCACTCATTCACAGGGTCACTTTCAGTGCCCCAGCTGTTCCAGGTCTATAGAGAGTTTGAGGTTTCCAGTATTTTGATCAGAGACGATTTGGTCACAAGGAGTGGAGTCCACTTAGACTAGCTCAAATTATGTGGGAGTTGATAATAATCTTATCAGAGATATCCATAGTACCTCCAAAGCATAGGAAGTTAGCCAGCTGTGGGACTAGGGAAGCCATGGAACCCAGAGCTGTCTCTCCTTCCTCCCCTCCTTCTTCCCTTCCTTCTTTCCCTCCTTCCTCCCCTCCTTCTTCCTCTCCTTCCTCCCCTCCTCCCTCCCTTCTTCCTTCTCTCCTTCTTCCCCTCCTTCCTTTCCTCCTTCCTTCCCTCCTTTCTTCCCTCCTTCCTCCCCTTCTTCCTCTCTTTCCTCCCCTCCTCCCTCCCCTTCTTCCTTCTCTCCTTCCTCCCCTCCTTCCTTCCCTTCTTCCTTCTCTCCTTCCTCCCCTCCTTCTTCCCCTCCTTCCTCCCCTCCTTCCTTCCCTTTTTCCTTTTTTCCTCCCTTCCTTCCTCTCCCCCTCTCCCTCTCCCCCCACTACCTTTTTCCTTCTCTCTCTTCCTCCAGGATCCTGCTCTTCACTCAGAAACTCAGAGAGCAGCCCCAGGCAGCCGCCCTTCACTAGGCCTGACACCAGCCCTTTCCTCACTTTCTCAGGCATAGCTTCCTCTGCTCCCCCCCTCCCCCCGCCTCCTCTCCTCAGAAAACATCAGGTTCTTTCCAAATAAACCAAGTCCCAGTCCAACCAGACCAAGGACTTAGCACAAAGAGTGTTCAGCACAAACCCTAAAGAAACACTGGTGTTCGAGAAGACTGATACAAGGACCCCCATCCTGTCAGAACAAGCCAAACCTGGGTAAAAAGTCAGGTGTTGGTAAAATACCCAGGGCAACAATCTAGGAGACAGAAAAAGACTATTTAAGAGACAGAAAAACAAATGTCAGTAAGCTGAACAGGGTCCAAGTTAAGTCAGCGGGGTAGGCTGTTCATACCATGTGTGGGCTGAAGGCAGCCTAGTGCTGGGGTCACCAGCCTAGTCCCGGGGTCACCAGCCTAGTCCCAACTGTGCTGGCTCGGACTTCAGGAGAGATCAGGGAACAAACAAGTGAAAGTAGCAGAAAGGGAACCGTGGCTACTTATTGGGCAGCATCAAGTGAGCAAAGCCAACAGAATCGGGGATTGAAAACTTGGCTCTGCCATTAATTTGCCCAATTCGAGTGCGTCATTCCCCTCTCTGGGCATCGGAGATGGACAAGGTGAAGAGACTGGGCTGAGGACACTTGAGGTCCTTCCAATGACCCTGAGGCAGCGGTGGGCTCACGTCAGCTCTTACCAGATCATGAAAACTGTTAAATTTGGGGAAGGTTTTTGTGACCTTGTTGTTAAACACAGCTGTTATCAATAAATAAATGATATACATTTATAATTAAATAAATAGCATTTAACCCAAGAATAAAAATACTCAAAACTCATTATTTCCTAATTATTTTACCACATTGCACCATTATCTATGCCAAGGGTCAACAAATTGTTCTGTAATGGGAAAAATACTATTTTAGACTTTGAGGGCCAGACAGTTTCTGTCACATATTGTTCTTTTTTACTTTTCTATAACCCTTTAAAATTGTAAAAACCCATCTTAGCTCATGGGCTGCATAATACAGGCCATGTGACAGATATGGCCTACAGACCATAATCTGCTAACCACGGGTCTGTGCTCTTGGGTTATTTATAGCTATTTTACTTATATAGTAGAAATACTATATAATTGTGTGCTGCTGAGTATCTCTCTCCAACTTCACGGGCAGTGGTATCACATGGGCAGCTTCAGCGGGCTGTGGGGGCGTGTTTACACTCTGGAAATGGGCAGGCGCTGCGCACCAGGCTGTTCCCCCTGGAGAGTTAGTGGCTCAGCCTTCCCAGCACCCAAGGTCTCAATGGAAGAGAAGCACAGAAAACTGACGTGCTTCGCCAACACACTCGGAAACCCGGGACGAGAAGCAGAGTGAGAAGGATGCTGTGCACAGAGTCAAAGGAAAGAAGGACGTAGGGACACCCAGCCCTGCACGCCTGGACATGGTAGAATCGACAGGTGGCTGGTGAGCCGTCAGGGCTCAGGCTCGCTGTTCTGTGCCAGAGACGTATCCGATCTTCCTCATGTCTCACTTGGAAAAGCTGTTTCCATCCTCGCTGCAGTCTAGACAGTAACAAAACAGCGGCCGTCACCCAGAAGCTGCCAGGGACAGACACGGTCCCAAGGGCTGAGGAGGGGACAAGCAGACACTGCAGGGAAAGGCCGTCTCACATGGAGCCACCACCTCTGCTGGGCTGCTGTGGACTCGGGGCTGCTCTTAAAATAGAACGGTGAACGTGCAGGTCTAGACAAAGCAGCAATTTTGGTTTTAGGGAAAGCTGATACCCAACAGGATGAGGATCACCCCCCCACACCCTGAGAAAGTTTGTTTTCAGCAATTTGGGCTCAATTAGGCAGGAACAGTGCCTGGCAAGGAACAGAGACAACCCAAACCAGAGTAAGCCCTCGGGGCGTTTGTAAGGAGACCCTACTACCAATTCCCAGACTGTAAAACACTGCCTTGGGGAAATGAGGTGCAGCCCTAATGGTCTTGGAAGAAACTCTCTCCAGCCCGCTCTCCAAGCCCCAAGGAAAAGCCACCCTGGGCACGTCCGCCACCCTCTCCCTGCCTGCTCTGCCCGCCTACTCTCCTCCCAGTCACTGTAGGGAAAGCTGATGGAAATCAGAAGAAAAGGTATCTTTTCTCAATTCCTAGTTGCTCAATCCAAGTAGTACCAAATGCTGGGGAAGTAGAGAGCAGGAAAGAGTGAGGGTTAGGGCTGGGTAGGGGCGGCAGCTGAAGACAGAGGTGGTTAGAGCCTGCCGAACAGACAAAGAGACCCTTGAACTGACCCTTGAAGGAGCAGGCAGAGAATAAAAGGAAAGGGCATTACGGAGTGAAACAGTGGGACACAAAAACACAATATATGGTCGTTATATTGAAATGTGCTCAAATTCATTTGTCATGAGAGAAATTCAAATTAAAAACCACAGTGAGAGGTAGAAAGCCACAAAAGAACGTTACTCCCTCCCCAACAATGAGAGAAAGAAACCCAGACGATCCAGAAAATCCTTTCTTGCCTTGCGCCTTTCAGAGAGCTGAGCTACAGGAAGCCAGAAGTGAGTTCCGAGGAGTGACAAGCCAACCACAGAGAGGACCCTGGAGTCGCGCCACCTTCGCCAGAGCCTCTTTGGAGGAAGAGGATGAGAAAAGAGCTAACAGTATAATAAATTCTTAAAATCAAGTGAGGATGACATGCAGCTAAGATCCCTGGGAGCCCGACACACAAGAGTGGTCCATACTCTCAACCTGTTTCCCATTCATTTCTACCAGGTACTCAGAAGACTTTGGCAGGTAGGAGAGCTAAGAGAGCCCAAAACAGGTACAAAACCTTGCCCATTAACCAGAATCTTTTCTTATAAGAAGCCAAAGCCTTACACCACTAAAGGAATAGTAGACAACCCCCACTCCTAAGGCCTAGGCCTCTGGTCGCCAAACTGCGGCTTGCAAGCCACATGCGGATCTTTGGCCCCTTGAGTGTGGCTCTTCCACAAAAAACCACATGCAGGCACTACCTCGATAAGGAATGTACCTACCTATATAGTTTAAGTTTAAAAATTTTTGCTCTCAAAAGAAACTTCAGGCCCTGGCCGGTTGGCTCAGTGGTAGAGCGTCAGCCTGGCGTGTGGGAGTCCCAGGTTCGATTCCCGGCCAGGGCACACAGGAGAAGCGCCTATCTGCTTCTCCACCCCTCCCCCTCTCCTTCCTTTCTGTCTCTCTCTTCCCCTCCCGCAGCCAAGGCTCCATTGGAGTAAAGTTTGCCCGGGTGCCGAGGATGGCTCTGTGGCCTCTGCCTCAGGCGCTAGAATGGCTCTGATTTGTGACAGAGCAACGCCCCGGATGGGCAGAGCATCACCCCCTGGTGGGCATGCCAGGTGGATCCCGGTCGGGCGCATGCGGGAGTCTGTCTGACTGCCTCCCCGTTTCCAACTTTGGAAAAATACAAAAAAAAAAAAAAAGAAACTTCAATTGTTGTACTGTTGATATTTGACTCTGTTGACTAATGAGTTTGCCAACCACTGGCCTAGGGAAAGATCCACTGTCTATAAAAAGGGTTGAAAAACAGCTGTCTATGTGCCTCTGGGCGGGAAGAAGGAAACCTCTCTGTCCCCATGGTAACCCTTACACTGTGTAAGAAGCAACAGCATTCTCCTGCTGGGGAAGAGCAGAAAATCCTCCCCAATTGGTCCTTGATAATGGGCTACCACTACACATCCCACTAGATAGAATCACCAAAGTTAATAAGACTAATGATGCTGAGAACTAGCAAGGATGCAGAACAAGAACTCTCACACACTCCTGGTAAGAGTGTAAATTGGTCCAACCACTTTGAAAACTATTTGGCAGTACCTACTGAAGCTAAACTTGTGTATGTCCTCTGACCCAGCAATTCCACTCCGAGGTATTTGTCCAAGTGAAATGAGTACACACATGAGCCAAAAGGCAGGTAAAAGCACAATCATGGAAGAACTATTCAAAACAGCCCAAAACTGTAAGCAGCCCGATAATCACCAACAGTATATGTATCAATTACATCATTGTGGTTTGTTCACACAATGGCATGAACACTATACAGCAATGAACATGAACAAACTAATGCTACCTGCAGCAGGAATAAAGCAAATGGACATGTTGAGCAAAAGAAACCAGCAAAAATACAAGCCCATGAATTCATTTATGTGAAGTTTAAAAACTGGCAACGCTAATACATGGGATGAACACCAGACAATGATTACCCTTTGGAGGGTAGTGAAAGGATGGGGGTGAGGGGGACACATCTGGGGTCTGGCAATGTTCTACTTATCAATCAGATTCTGGTTGCACAGGTGGGTTCACACTGAAAATTCATTGACCTCTGCATTTAGGATTTGAGCCTTTTTTTTATAAATAAATTTTTATTTTAATGGTGTGACATCAATAAATCAGGGAACATATATTCAAAGAAAACATTTCCAGGTTATCTTGTCATTTAGTTCTGTTGCATACCCATCACCCAAAGAGAGATTGTCCTCCATCTCCCTCTATCCAGTTTTCTTTGTACCCCTCCCCCTCCCCCTCTCCCTCCTTCCCTCCCCCCACCCCCCATAACCACCACACTCCTGTCCATGTCTCTTAGTCTCACTTTTATGTCCCACCAATGTATGGAATCCTGCAGTTCTTGTTTTTTTCTGATTCATTTATTTCACTCTGCATAATGTTATCAAGATTCCACCATTCTGCTGTAAGTAATCCAATGTCATCATTTCTTCTTCCTGACTAGTATACCATGGTGTATATGTGCCCCATCTTCTTTATCCAGCCTTCTATTTTTTTACAGTGATTAAAAGCCTTTAAGCAAACTCTTGGCCAATACAGCAAGAATCCATAAAAGAGTAGTGTCCTTAACATGTTCACCAAGTCCAGGTTGGCCCCATCACCATGCCAAATCCCTGAAAAATGCAACCCAACCACAGTTCAGTCTGTTAGGAGGATTTGAACCCTTCTTTATTTGAATGTTACACTTCAAACAGGAAAGTTTATTTTAAAGAAAAGTTCCTGTTATGATGGGACACATTGAACAAGTTAGCCTAGCTGGTTCGTGAGAGAGAAGACTAAGGCAGGTGAGGGCAGAGCCAGGTCATGGAAGGGCCTGGAGTTCCAGACAAAGGAGTTCAGCCTTGTTCCAGGGTCCAAGGAGAGCGAGAAAACATTTTTGGTTTTGTTTTTAATGTAATTGTAGAGGCATATTCCAACATGACATGCAACGCAGATAAATCCAATGTACCTTCCATCTAGTATCCTCAGTGCTGACAGCTTCCAGGCCTGTAGCACAGCATCCCAACTAGGACATTGATGCCAATACGATCCACCCACCCTCTTCAGGTTTCACGGTGTTATATGCACTTGGGTGTGTACGTGGTCAGTTCTGTGCAGTTTTTATCACGTGGATAGTCGTCTGACTTCCACCACAATCAAAATACAGAATAGTTCTATCACAAAGACCTCTCATGTTACCCTTTTATGGAACAATTAAACAAAAGGTGACAACAGTTCCCCCTAATCTGTGGGGGATATGCTCAAAGCCGCCCAGTGAATGCCTAACACTGCAGGTAGTGCCAATCCCTACTTAAACCACATTTGTCTATACATACATACCTATGACAAAGTTTTACCTGTAAATTAGGCACAGTAAGAGGTTAATAATTAGATAATAATATAGAACAATTATAACAATATACTGTAATAAAAGTTATGTGAATAGCTGATATCTCTCTCTCTCAAAACATCTTATTATTCTCAAAACATCTTATTATACAATACTCACCCTTATTCTTGTGATGATGTGAGATGATAAAATGCCTTATTAAGTCAAGAACTTACTTATTAAGTCAAGAACTTTTACCTTTTCACTGAAAGGAAGCAATTTCTGGCTTCTCTCTGGCATATCTGAACTGCCGCATCACTGGTCTCATGCTCAGAGCAAGTACCATAAAGGTGACTTGACCACAAGCACTGCAATACTGTGACAGCTGATCTAGTAACCGAGACAGCTACTACATGACTAAAAGGTGGGAAGCTCACACAGATTGGGTCCACTGGATGAAGGGATGATTCACACCTCAGGTGGGACAGAGCAGGATGGCGCAAGATGTCATCACACTACTCAGAATGGCACAAAATTTAAACAAATGAATTGTTTATTTCTGGAATTTTCCATTTAGAATTTACAGATGGTGGTTGACCATGGAGAATTGAAGCCACAAAAAACAAAAGAGCAGCCTGACCAGGCGGTGGCACAGTGGATAGAGCCTCGGACTGGGATGCAGAGGACCCAGGTTCGAGACCCCGAGGTCTCCAGCTTGAGCGCGGCTCATCTGGTTTGAGCAAAAGCGCACCAGCTTGAACCCAAGGTTACTGGCTCCAGCAAGGGGTTGCTCCATTTGCTGAAGGCCTGCGGTCAAGGCACATATGAGAAAGCAATCAATGAAAAACTAAGGTGTTGCAACGCGCAATGAAAAACTAATGATTGATGCTTCTCATCTCTCTCCGTTTCTGTCTGTCTGTCCCTGTCTATCCCTCTCTCAGACTCATTGTCTCTGTAAAAAAAAAAAAAAAAGAGCAGAAGAGGGGGGTGGGACAACTATCCATCTGTACCATGGAAAACTACTAAGCAATAAAAGGGAAACAACTATTGATGCACACAACTAAGAAATGCTGAGTGAGTTGCCCTGGCCGGTTGGCTCAGTGGATAAAGCATTGACCAGGTGTATGGATGTCCCAGGTTTAATTCCCAGTCAAAGCACACAAGAGAAGCAACCATCTGCTTCTCTCCCCCTTCCTCTGCCCCTTCTCTCTCTTCCCCTCCTTCAGCCAATGGCTCAACTGGTTCAAGCATCACCCCAAGCACTGAGGATGGCTCAGTGGTTCGAGCAGTGCCCCAGACACTGAGGATAGCTCAGCTGATTCCAGCATTGGCCCCAGGTGGGGGGAGGGGGTCACCGGGTGGATCCGAGTCAGGTTCATGCGGGAAGCTATCTTCTTTCCTTTTGCTTATAAAAAAAGAGAAGGGAGGGAGGGAGGGAGGGAAAGAAGGAAGGAAGGAAGGAAGGAAGGAAGGAAGGAAGGAAGGAAGGAAGGAAGGAAGGAAGGAAGGAAGGAAGGAAGGAAGGAAGGAAGGAAGGAAGGGAAGGAGGAAGGAAGGAAGACTAAGTGGAAAAGCCTACCTCAAAACGTTATATACTACGATTTCATCTACAGAACATCCTTGAAATGATAAGACTGTAGAGATGGAAACAGATTGGTGACTGCCTGGGGTCAGGGGATGGGGAGAGAGGGAAGCAACTGTGGCCATGAAAGAGTAGCACCAATGGCTTTTGAGCAGAAGGGGGACACGGATAGCACAGGCCAGACAGTCTGGCTCGTTCTAAGCGCCTCCGCTCTGACCTCCCCGGATGCTTTAGTCCTCCCATCCTCACCAGAGCACCCTACCCCATGCCACTGCCGCCGCCACGGTATCGCCTTTTGCTGCTTTAAACCTAGTGAATAGGCAATGGCTTGGGACTTGATGAAAGGGTCCCATTGATAATGAGCCCTCCCCTCTGGCAGCCCACTACAGGGTCATCTGTCCAGTGGAGGAGGGCACTGGCCCTTCTGCACTGACTCCGTCTGGCTGCCCCATAGACTCCTGCAGGAGCTGACGGCCCTACCATCATTAGCTGCCTTGTGACTTTAGAGCACTTTTTTCTTGTTTCCTCTTGCTCCTGTTTCTTCCTGTATGTTACTCTATTAAACTGTTTCAAAAACAAATACATTGTTGTGGGAGTTGGGGGGAGGTTAGTGTGACATTTCTCTGTTATTGTGAAATTAGACCCATAGGAAGCCTCCAGGCGCACTTTAAAGTCTGACATAATCCAGGTACAAAGGAGGATTAAGGGGGCTAATGATCTCGCACGAACAGGCAACTCCCTGATGTAGTCATGGATGGCAGGCACACTGGGCCCCAGAAGCCAAATAAGGAAAGTGCATTACACAGACACCCCAGGGAAGAAACCCATGCCCTGTAGAGAGGCACGCCAGGCCGCCAGGCCGCAGGAACAACCAACTCCTGTGTAGAACTTCCACTCTGCTTTAAAGCCGCATGCCACGCCCTGCTCGTCCTGCTGGGGACACATGCTCTGCAGTACAGATACAACCTAAGGGGCTCTTTGGAGGGGAACAGGTGAGCTGGGATAAAGGATGAATTATTTCCCTGGTAGAAAAGTGGAGCAAAGAGTGGTACCCCCGAGAAAGGAACCGCATGAGGAAAGGTACAGACCTGGAGTGCACCCATGGGAGTGCCACATGCAGAGGGAAGCAGGGAAACAGGCAAAGTACGGGGCTCTTGTCTGTCGTGTGAGGAACTTGGCCTTTACGCGATGAGCAAGCATTAACTGGTTTTTTTTTGTTTTTGTTTTTGTTTTTTTTCTGAAGCTGGAAACGGGGAGAGACAGTCAGACAGACTCCCGCATGCGCCCGACCGGGATCCACCCGGCACGCCCACCATGGGGCGACGCTCTGCCCACCAGGGGGCGATGCTCTGCCCATCCTGGGGGTCACCATATTGCGACCAGGGCCACTCTAGCGCCTGAGGCAGAGGCCACAGAGCCATCCCCAGCGCCCGGGCCATCTTTGCTCCAATGGAGCCTTGGCTGCTGGAGGGGAAGAGAGAGACAGAGAGGAAAGCGCGGCGGAGGGGTGGAGAAGCAAATGGGCGCTTCTCCTGTGTGCCCTGGCCGGGAATCGAACCCGGGTCCTCCGCACGCTAGGCCGACACTCTACCGCTGAGCCAACCGGCCAGGGCGCATTAACTGTTTTGAAAGGAGTGTGACTCGGTATTTCAGAAAGAATACTCAAGTGTCCCAGTGCAAGCAGAAAAATTACAGGCGGTGACTCTGGTCAGAAACATCAGTTAGGAAGGAACCCGATGCCTTCTTCTTCACTAAGACTGAGTCAGAAAAAAGAATCCAACTTCCCAGGACATTTACGTGTCAAGGTAGCTTGAGTCCAAGTGCTGCTCTCTTGTTGGGACATGACTCACCAAAACAAGGATCAGGCTTTTGCTGACTGAAAAAGAAAACAGCATTGAGCACTGCTTGAAAAGAGCTGAAGGCTCCCAGCTCCAGGCTGCAAGATCCCTGAGCCTGTACCTGGAACCGGAACCGGGAACGGGGAACCGTCAGTGGGCCACAGAGCCCCCTTGAGAAAGAGCCGGCACTGTGCCAGGCTGGGGAGTCGGGACATCTGGCACATCTGGAGGGGAGTGAAGGCGCCTACTGAGAAGGGGCATACCCTAAGGCAGTGGTCCCCAACCCCAGGCCGTGGACCGGTACCGGTCCATGGGCCATTTGGTACCAGTCCACAGAGAAAGAATAAATAACTTACATTATTTCCATTTTATATATATTTAAGTCTGAACAATGTTTTATTTTTTAAAAATGACCAGATTCTCTCCGTTACATCCGTCTAAGACTCACTCTTAACGCTTGTCTCAGTCATGTGATACATTTATCCATCCCACCCTAAAGGCCGGTCCGTGAAAATATTTTCTGACATTAAACCAGTCTGTGGCCCAAAAAAGGTTGGGGACCACTGCCCTAAAGGAAGAAGGACCCTGTTAGGCTGTAAGAAAGTCCTAAGGATGAGGAAATGCTGAGCTCAGCCAAGGGTCTGCCCCTCGGATTTGTCTCTTGATTCAGCCCCATTAGGTTCATGTCAGAGTCCTCCACTGAGCACAGGGCTGTGAGCAGAGATGGAAGCTCCCTGGAACTTGTGCAGCAAAGGTGAAGGAGGCACCTGAGGGCTCAGTGTGGCAGCCAGTGAAGACCTACGGGAGAGGTCACAGCCATTTACAGACTGACACAGAACAGTGTCCCCGGCCATGCCTACCTTAAAACAGTGATGTCCACCACAGGAGTGGGCACACGCAACAGAGCCCTCCGCGGTGGCACAGCATGGACAGACATGACAGCAGTGGGCATGCTCCGAGCTCGTGGGAAACACCCTAAAGTGCTGCAGGGGCCCAGATGGAGCCCCTGCCCAGGCCATCAGGGGCCAGAGTCGGTTCATTTGTGTCCCAGTATGAAGGCAGGACTGTTTCGTCACTGTTCTCATTTGTCAAATTCTGAATGTTGTTCATACAAGAAAATATTAAAAACTGTGGAACTGTCTGCTGTTAAAGTAGAATTGGAATCTAACTCGGGCAGGCAGAAAACTTTTAAGACCACCCCACTGCCACAATTTGACATCTCTGAGCATAATGTGATTGCTTTCAGCAGATCTTTGTGTAATGACTCTCCCAGTGTTCCTATAGTCCCCAGTTCTGTAAGTGCCTCCCAATACCTCTGTTAATTCCCTACATCCCTTCTTAAGAATCAACCCGACCTATATTCAATTGTTTAAGTAACATGGGATGTTCAAGCACATGGTCGTGATGAAATCACGGAATATCATATGTCAGGACCAGGCCCAGGACAAGAGAGCAGCAGGAACTCTTATGTGTACTGGGTTCCCATGGTGAAGGGAGTTCGATGGGGCTGAAAGGCATCTAGGAGAATTATCGTAATGCGATAGATTACAAAGTCCTTGTGATAGTCTCTGTATCTGAGTTGGCCATGGACCAGGATACTGCCCTCCTTAGATATGGTGGACCCTGGGGTCAACAAAATCACCAAAGACTTTCCTGCTGAGACTCTCTGCTCCCAGTTACTTGGGGGTCCTAAGAGCCCAACTTACTGACAGATGGGGCCTGAAGAGCAATTGTAACCAAAGTGGTGCTTCCCTTCCAGTCCCAAGCTGAGAATCATATTACAAACACATAACAAAAATATTGCTGTGCTAAATCAACAGTCTGGTACAAACTGGCCTTCTTTCTGTTCCTCCAACATGCCAAGTTCTCCCCCTTGCCTCGCAATTGTAGTCCTCTTTCACTGGAACACTCTGAACCTGCATCTTTGTACAGCCATCTACTTAGCATGCAGGTCTCAACTCAAATGTCATCTCCCCAGGGCACGCGGGAACCTCTGGGGTGCTGGCAATGTTCTGCGTCTTGGCCTGGGTGGTGGTTACCAGGGTATGTTTACTTTATAGGAATTCATCAAGACGTACACTTCTGACTTGTGCGTTTTTTGTATGTATAGTATGTTATACTTCAACAAAAAAAGTTTATTTCACAAAATAAGTTACCTCCCCAGAAAGCCTTCCCTGACCATTCCATGCTCCCTACCCTCTGATTCTTCTGTTAGTTACTGTTTTCATGGCATGAGAATTATTTAAACAAACTTGTCGATGTTTGTGTTTACTTACATACGGTAATTTGTATCCTTCTCTAGAATATAAGCAAGAGAGAACAAGGACAGTATCTGTCTTGTTGCATGCTGTATCCCTGTAGCAGTGACTGGCAGGGGTAATCAAGGAAGAATGAATTAATGAATAAATGGATAGCAACTCTCCCCCAGCCCTGTTCTGAATTATCTGCATACTTAGAATGTCTTTGAATGACGGATGAAGACGTCTCCTTTTGTGAGTCACATAAACCAGGGATTCTCAAGGTCTTTGAGCCCACAATACAGTCTGGTCAGTGAAGGATCATACATTTTTTTTCTACTTTTGATGGAATAGCAAAGGCTCCTCCCCGGAGTCAGCCAGTCTTGGGATCCCTTGAACGCTGTGTGACCTCCCTAACCTCCCTTCTTCAGGTATAAAGTGGTAAAAATAATCCCTATACCTCAGTGGCAGTTGTAAACACTCAATGAGAAAATAAATGTAAAACTGCTTTTAAAGTAATACAAATGGAAATATAAAACTACTATTAAACTATTATATTTTTGGGAAAATTCAAGGACTGGCTTTGTCATTAGTAGAATTCATTTGCTTTTGGATATTAAGAATAGAAACAAAGAATCATTTATTTCCTTCTGTGCCTAAGAAAATGGTGCACTTGGAAAAAAAAAAAACCAGTAGCCAACTGCAAGGAGCATGAGTGAATTTCCTACAGGACTAGCCATGTTCTATTTCTTAATCTGAGCACTAATTACATGAATGGGCTTTATTTGTAAAAACTCAAGCTATATACTTATGATTCTTATGGTTTTTTCTGTATGTAATTATATTTTAATAAATTAGTTTTTCAAACATGTGGCAATTTGAGCTATTATATCCATAGGCTACTGTGAAGAAAACCGACCCTACCCCTGAGCTTCCCCTGTCCTCTCATACTACTCTTGCACTCACAACACTTCTGACACCAAATGTGTGGGAGTTTTTCCCACACCAAGCAATTCCATGACACCAGCTAGGTGTCCTACAATATAACTCAGTTCTAACACAATCTGCCTAGAGATAGCATCAAATCCCACAGGTCAAGGGTTCAGTCCTAAAAGACTGTCACTCAATCCCTACTTCAGAAGGACCATTAACTTCATTTCCAGTGCCTCTTCCCTCACCAGAGACTGGCGGGTCGGGGCAAGGTCAGGAGCAGGGGAGTGGCTCAAATTTCCAAATTTCCAATCATGGCCTAGTATTTCTGATGACCATGCAGGAGCCATCCAAGAGTCATCTCACTAAAAGAAAAGACACTGGCAGCACCCAGGAAATTCCAAGGGATTTAGAGCTCTGTGTCAGGAATAAGGGTCAAAGATAAAATATTAGAACAAAAGATGGTCCTAGTGCTCTTATCACTTAGGAAATTACAACGGTTTTAGGAGTTCTGTGCCAAGAACTACAGGCAAAGGCCAATATTTTTTTTCTAAATTTTCAAGCTTAACTAATATAAAATACATGAGCCAGACTTCTACAATGTCTGTCTAATTTCTGATATTTTTAACTGAATAGTAGAAAAGGTTGCCCTGTTGGTTATAACAGTAGTCTCCAATCTCCAGGCCGCGGACTGGTACCGGTTCATGGGCCATTTGGTACTGGTCTGCAGAGAAAGAATAACTTACATTATTTTCATTTTATTTATATTTAAGTCTGAAGGATGTTTTATTTTTAAAAAATGACCAGATTCCCTCTGTTACATCCATCTAAGACTCACTCTTGACACCTGTCTCGGTCACGTGATACATTTATCTGTCCCACCTAAAAGCTGGTCTGTGAAAATATTTTCTGACATTAAACCAGTCTGTGGCCCAAAAAAGGTTGGGGACCACTGGGTTATAAGACTGACCTGATGGAAATGACCCATTTTGCCAATTAAAAAATTCAAAATTCTATTTATACTACCATGGTGGAAGACCATTCATATGCTTACTTAGGCACAAAGTACCTGATTACAATTCCTTGTGTCAAAATAATTTATTGACCTTGGATCCTGCTATAATATATATGATAGAGACACACAGAGTACAGAAAAGTCAAACATTTTCATTTATTTATGGGCACTGAGTCTCGCATTCAGAGCAAAACCATCTGCTAAAAGCTTACAAACAATTAGAATTGAACACAATAATACATGTGAGGCTAATTAACTAACTTGTAAACTGATCTCCCACAGACTAGCCAGAAATCTACAATGTTCCCAAACTTTTTTTTAATTTATTCATTTTTTAGAGAGACAGGAGAGAGGGAGAGAGAGAGAGAGAGAGAAAGAGAAAAAGAGAGAAGAGGAAGGAGCAGGAAGCATCAACTCCCATATGTGCCTTGACCAGGCAAGCCCAGGGTTTCGAACCAGCAATCTCAGTGTTCTAAGTCAATGCTTTATCCACTGTGCCACCACAAGTCAAGCTGTTTCCAAACTTTTAACACACAAATCAATTAGCTCCATTAAGGAAAGTCTACTGATGATGTCTGTTCAATTCAACACATATGTCCTGGGTCCCTTGACATGCTTATCTCTGTGCTGGTTACTAACAGGATTGAGATGAATCAAATGCCATAGCCTTACCCTACAGAGCCAGGCAACTGACCAAGCAATCCTGACCTCCAAAGGACAGACAGTTGAACTTCAAATAATGATAGGCATGATTAGTATTAACTGGGTTTCAGTAAAACAACATGAAATGATTCATTTCCTGATTCAAAATTTTAACTATTTACTTACTTATTTATACATTTTTCCCTATTTCCACATCAGATCTGTTTTTCTAAAATATTTTAAAATGAATAATATTAAAGGTGTGCATTTACATTTCCTGTGGAAAGCAACTAAAGAAGTCTTTGGAAATAATTGGAATGGTGAAGAAAGGAGGATGCTGCCTCCACAGAGATTTCTGCTAGGTTCTAAATGCAGTGCCCATGGATAACACAAATGTGTGGATTGAGCCAAGTTAAAGGGACACAGGAGTAGAAAGAGTTCTGAAAAATGTGCTCTCCAGAGGGCGGCAGTAAGATGGCGATGGAATAGGCAGACGTACCAACTTCCACCTCCCAGAACCAAAGTGGATTACAACTTAATTTTAAGAACCATCATCTGTATAAACCAACTTTGGACTAAACTAAGAGGACTCTTTAACCAAGGAACACCGAAGAAGCCACATTGAGACAGGTAGGAAAAGTGGAAATGCGGAGAGGGCTGTCCTACTCCCCAGAGCGAACAGCAGCTCGGAGGGACTTGCATGGTGGGAAGTGAGTTTAGTGGAGAGGGGAGGGCCCTGGACAAAGCCCCAGCCTGCAGCCCCAGAGCATATGGACAGTATTTAGCTGTGAAAAAAGTCAGGATACTGTTTGTGAGAAAGAGACTGATTTCTCAGATCCAGGATTCTTCTTAAAGGGACCGCGCAGAACACCTCTCTCACAACCACTCACCTGGGGCTCCCGGGGATGGGAAAGAGGAGAGGACCAGAGTAGCAGGAAGAGAGTGTAATCTAGGAGTCACAGGGAGAAACACTTTGAGGGACAACCACTCTAACCCCTGGGCTGAGTCACTCCCCAAATCTGAAGTGAATATTTCCCCTGGAACCAGCAATACCAGCAAAGGGAAGCCGGACACCAGCCAAACAAGCTCTTACATGGCAATCAGAGCAGAGTCACTTAGAAGGAGGGAGCCTTAAGGAATATAGGATTGAGTCTAGGGTCTGAGGTGCAGTACACCCAACCACACTGCTGAGGGCTAGCCGGAGGGCGGGAAACAGCTGGACGCAGAAGCACGGTCCTGTCAGTGGCGGCAGAAGTCAGGCTGGCCATGACTGAGGCCCACCATGAGCTCAGTCTCGCCCAGTGGGGACAGAAGGGGTGCACAAAGTGATATGGCCTGCTGCAGGCCGCCTGCAATCCCGCCTGCAGGGGAAAGGTGAAAGCCTGGGATCTGCAGAGACCGCAGCTGAGCGCTGGCACGCAGCCCCTCCCAGCCCGTAGAACCAGGGCTTGCGGCCTCACGCATAAGCACAACTCCACCTGCGGGGGCAGGGCGAAAGCCTGGGAACAGGCGGAGAACAGCAGCTATGCCCAGGTGTGTAGCCACACCCCTCCCCGCCCCACCCGAGGAGCCAGGGCTTGCAGTTCAACTCCTGAGCACAGCTCCACCCCTGGAGGCAAGGCAAAAGCCCAGGTGTAGGTGGAGACCCGCGGCTGAGCAAAGGTACTCACCCCTGCCTACAGTGCCGAGCTTGCGGGGTGCTGCACGCAGCCCCACCTGCAGCCGTGGGGCAAAAGCCAACGCTTCTACACCCAGGCATGTGAACACAGCCCCTCCTGTAGAAGAATGGCAGAAACAGCAGCAACAGCCACAGCCAGCTGTTGCCGGCAAAGCCTATACCTGAACGCCTGAGGCAGTGGCAGAGTGGGTGGCGGGCCTGCAGACAGATCACACTAGGGAACACAGAGGTCACACCCATTGGACTCCAGTGGCCACACCCTTCTTATACACAAACAAAATGGGAAGGCAGAGGACTGCAACCCAATTGAATCAAGAGAAATCCCAAAAACGGACTTGAATGAGTCAGATATGACCAATTTACCGGATGCAGAGTTTAAAATAATGATTGTTAGGATGCCCAAAGATCTTTTTCTTTTTTTTTTTCATTTTTCCGAAGCTGGAAACAGGGAGAGACAGACAAACTCCCGCATGCGCCCAACCGGGATCCACCCGGCATGCCCACCAGGGGGCGATGCTTTGCCCCTCTGGGGTGTTGCTCTGTTGCATCCAGAGCCATTCTAGTGCCTGAGGCAGAGGCCACAGAGCCATCACCAGCACCCGGGCCATCTTTGCTCCAATGGAGCCTTGCTATGGGAGGGGAAGAGAGAGACAGAGAGGAAGGAGGGGGGGGGGGGGGTGAAGAAGCAAATGGGCATCTCTCCTGTGTGCCCTGGCCAGGAATTGAACCCAGGACTCCCGCACGCCAGGCCAATGCTCTACCGCTGAGCCAACCAGCCAGGGCCCCAAAGATCTTAGAACAACAGATGATCATAACGAACAACTAAATAAAGAGATAGCAAGTATAAAAAAAGGACATTGAAATAAAAAAAGAATCAGTCAGTAATGACAAATACAATATCAGAAATGACCACAATGGAAGGAATTAAAAGCAGAATGGATAAAGCTGAGGATCAAATCAGCAAATTAGAGCAGTGGTCCCCAACCCCCAGGCCACAGACCAGTACGGGTCCATGGGCCATTTGGTACTGGTCCGCAGAGAAACAATAAATAACTTATATTATTTCCGTTTTATTTATATTTAAGTCTGAACAATGTTTTATTTTTTAAAAATGACCAGATTTCCTCTGTTACATCTGTCTAAGACTCACTCTTGATGCTTGTCTCAGTCACATGATACATTTATCTGTCCCACTCTAAAGGCCGGTCCGTGAAAATATTTTCTGACATTAAACCGATCCATGGCCCAAAAAAGGTTGGGAACCACTGAGTTAAGAGGACAAGATTAAAGAAGGCATGGAAGCCGAGCAGCAAAAAGAAAAGAGACTCAAAAAGTCTGAGGAAACTCTTAGAGAGCTCTGTGACAACATGAAAAGAAATAACATCCGCATCATAGGGGTTCCTGAAGAAGAAAAAGAACAAGGAATAGAGACTTTGTTCAATCATATCATAGCTGAAAACTTCCCTAAATTGACGCAGGAAAAAGTCACACAAGTTCAAGAACCACAGAGAATTCCATTAAAGAGAAACCCAAAGAAATCTACACAAAGACATCATAATTAAAATACCAAAGCTAAGTGATAAAAAGAAAATATTAAAAGCTGCTAAAGAAAAAAAGGCTATCACCTACAAAGGAGCCCCCATAAGGATGACATCTGACTTCTCAACAGAAACACTTGAGGCCAGAAAGGAATGGCAACAAATATTCAAAGTAATGCCGAACAAGAGCCTACAACCAAGACAACTTTATCCAGCAAGGCTATCGTTTAAAATTGAAGGATAAATATAAAGCTTCCCAGACCAAAAAAAAAAAAAAAACTCAAGGAATTCATTACAACCAAACCAAAGCTACAAGAAATGTTAAGGGGCCTGTTGTAAACAGATCAAAGGGGGAAAAGAATATAGCAAAAAGGGAATACAGCTTTAAAGAATAAAATGGCAATAAACAACTACATATCAATAATAACCTTAAAAGTAAATGGATTAAATGATCCGATCAAAAGACATCGGGTAGCTGCATGGATAAAAAAACAGGATCCAGCCTGACCAGGCGGTGGCACAGTGGATAGAGCATCGGACTGGGATGCAGAGGACCTGGGTTCATCTGGTTTGAGGAAAAGCCCACCAGCTTGAACCCAAGGTCGCTGGCTCCAGCAAGGGGTTACTTGGTCTGCTGAAGGCCCACGGTCAAGGCACGTATGAGAGAGCAATCAATGAACAACTAAGATGTTGCAACGTGCAATGAAAAACTAATGATTGATGCTTCTCATCTCTCTCCGTTCCTGTCTGTCTGTCCCTGTCTATCCCTCTCTCTGACTCTCTCTGTGTCTCTGTAAAAAATAAATAAATAAATAAAAATTAAAAAAAAAAAAAAAGAAACAGGATCCATACATATGCTGTCTACAATAGAGAAACCTTAAAACAAAGATGCACATAGACTGAAGGTAAAAGGATGGAAAAATATATTTCATGCAAATGGAAATTTAAAAAAGCTGGGATAGCAATACTTACATCAGACAAAATGGACTTTAAAACAAAGGCTAAGTAAGAGATAAAGAAGGTCACTACATAATGATAAAGGGAGCAATCCAACAGGAAGACATAACCATTATAAATATCTACGCACCTAACATAGGAGCACCTAAATATATAAAACAAACTTTAATGGATATAAAGGGCGAGATCAACAGCAATAATATAATAGAAGGGGATTTCAATACCCCACTAACATCACTAGATAGATCCTCAAGAAAGAAAATTAACAAAGAAACAGCAGACTTAAAGGACACACTAGATTTACTCGATTTAGTAGATATCTTCAGAACCTTTCATCCTAAAGCAGCAGAATATACATTCTTTTCAAGTGCTCATGGTATATTCTCTAGGATAGACTACATGTTAGGGCACAAAAGCAGTCTCAACAAATTTTAAAAGATTGAAATCATATCAAGCATCTTCTCTGACCACAATGTCATGAAACTAGAAATCAACCACAACAGAAAAACGGAAAAATACTCAAACACTTGGAAACTAAATAGCATGTTAGTAAATAACAAATGAGTTAACAATGAGATCAAAGAAGAAATTAAAAAATGCCTAGAAATGGATGACAATAAGCATACAACAACTTAAAATTTATGGAACACAGCAAAAGCAGTACTGAGAGGGAAGTTCATAGCATTACATGCATACCTTAAGAAGCTAGAAAAAGATCAAATAAACAACTTAACCCTGCATCTAAAAGAACTAGAAAAAGAAGAGCAAGTAAAGCCCAGAGGTAGTAGAAGGAAGAAAATAATAAAGACCAGAGTGGAAATAAATGACATAGAGGCTAAAGAAATAATACAGAGGGTCAATGAAACAAGGAGTTGGTTCTTTGAAAAGGTAAATAAGATCAATGAACATTTAACCAGACTCAAAAAGAAAAAAGAGAGAAGACTCAAATAAATAAAATTAGAAATGAGAGTGGAGAGCCTGAATGAGATTGGTGGCGCAGTGGATAAAGTGTTAGACTGGGATGCTGAGATTCAAGACCCCGAGGTCGCCAGCTTGAATGCGGGCTCATCTGCTTTGAGCAAAGCTCACCAGCTTGGACCCAAGGTCGCTGGCTCAAGCAAGGGGGTACTCGGTCTGCTGTAGCCCCACAGTCAAGGCATATATGAGAAAGCAATCAATGAACAGCTAAGGTGTCACAACAAAAAACTAATGATTGATGTTTCTCATCTCTCTCCATTCCTGTCTGTCCCTGTCTGTCCCTCTCTCTGACTCTCTCTCTGTCTCTGTAAAAAAAAAAAAAAGAAAGAAAGAAAGAAAGAAAGAAAGAAAGAAAGGAGAGTGGAGAAATAACAACTGACACAACAAAGAATTGTAAGAAAATACTATGAAGAACTGTATGCCAAAAATTAGACAACCTAGATGAAATTGAAACATATAATATTTTAAAAATCAATCAGGAAGAATCAGAAAATCTAACAAACTGATTACAACAAATGAGATCAAAACAGTTATCAAAAACCTCCCAACAAACAAAAGCCCAGGGCCCGATGGCTTCACAAGTGAATTTTACCAAATATTCAAAGAAGAATTAACTCCTATCCTTCTCAAGCTATTTCAAAAAATTCAAGAGGAAGAAAGACTTCCAAGTCCTTTTATGAGGCGAGCATAATTCTGATTCCAAAAACAGGTAAAGACAACACAAAAAAAGAAAATTATAGGCCAATATCCCTGATGAATCTAGATGCTAAAATCCTCAACAAAATATTAGCCAACCGAATCCAGCAGTATATGAAAAAAATCATACACCATGATCAAGTGGGATTTATTCTGGGAAGGCAAGGCTGGGTACAATATTCACAAATCAATCAATGTGATTCATCACATAAACAAAAGGAAGGAGAAAAACCACATGATAATTTTAATAGATGCAGAAAAAGCATTTGATAAAATCCAGCACCCATTCATGATCAAAACTCTCAGCAAAGTGGGAATACAGGGAACATACCTCAACATGATAAAGGCCATCTATGACAAACCCACAGCCAACATCATACTCAATGGGCAAAAATTAAAAGCAATCCCCTTAAGATCAGGATCAAAGCAGGGGTGCCCCCTTTCACCACTCTTATTCAACATAGTTCTGGAAGTCCTAGCCACAGCAATCAGACAAGAAGAAGGAAAAAAAAAGGCATCCAAATTGGAAAAGAAGAAGTAAAACTATCATTATTTGCAGATGATATGATATTGTATATAGAAAACCCTAAAGCAGGGGTCCCCAAACTTTTTACACAGGGGGTCAGTTCACTGTCCCTCAGACCGTTTTGAGGGCCGCCACATACAGTGCTCCTCTCACTGACCACCAATGAGAGAGTTGCCCCTTCTGGAAGTGCGGTGGGAGGATAAATGGCCTCAGGGGGCCACATTGCGGCCCGAGGGCCGTAGTTTGGGGACGCCTGCCCTAAAGTCTCAGTCAAAAAACGACTGGACCTGATAAATGAATTCAGCAATGTGGCAGGATATAAAATTAATACTCAGAAATCAGAGGCATTTTTATACACCAACAATGAAATGTCAGAAAGAGAAATTAAGGAAACAATCCCCCTCACTATTGCAACCAAAAAAATAAAGTACCTAGGAGTAAATTTAACCAAGGAGGTTAAAGACTTGTACTCGGAAAATTATAAAACATTGATAAAAGAAATCAAGGAAGATACAAACAAGTGGAAGCGTAAACCGTGCTCACAGTTAGAAAGAATAAACATCATTAAAATGTCTATGTTACCCAGAGCAATTTATAAATTCAATGCAATACCAATTAAAATACCAATGACACACTTCAAAGATATAGAACACATATTCCAAAAATTTATATGGAACCAAAAAAGAATGTGAATAGCCTCAACAATCTTGAAAAGGAAGAATAAAGTGGAAGGTATCACACTTCCTGATATCAAGTTATACTACAAGGCCATTGTACTCAAAACAGCCTGGTACTGGCATAAGAACAGGCATATAGATCAATGGAACAGAACAGAGAACCCAGAAATAAACCCACACCTTTATGGACAACTGATATTTGACAAAGGAGGTAAGAGCATACAATGGAGTAAAGACAGCCTCTTCAATAAATAGTGTTGGGAAAATTGGACAGCTATCTGCAAAAAAAATGAAACTAGACCACCTACTTACACCATTCACAAAAATAAACTCAAAATGGATAAAAGACTTAAACGTAAGCCATGAAACCATAAGCATCTTAGAAGAAAACATAGACAGTAAGCTCTCCGACATCTCTCGCAGCATTATATTTGCTGATTTATCTCCACCGGCAAGGGAAATAAAAGACAGGATAAACAAATGGGACTATATCAAACTAAAAAGCTTTTAAACAGCTAAAGACAATAAGAACAGAATAAAAAGATAAACTATACAATGGGAGAACATATTCGACAATACGTCTGATAAGGGGTTAATAACCAAAATATATAAAGAACTTGTAAAATTCAACACCAGGAAGATAAACAATTCAATCAAAAAATGGGCAAAAGAAATGAATAGACACTTCTCCAAAGAGGGCATACAGATGGCCAATAGGCATATGAAAAAATGCTCAACATCACTAATCATTAGAGAAATGCAGATTAAAACCACAATGAGATATCACCTCACACTAGTCAGAATGGCGCTCATCAACAAAACAATACAGAATAAGTGCTGGTGAGGATATGGAGAAAAGGGAACCCTCCTGCACTGCTGGTGGGAATGCAGACTGGTGCAGCCACTGTGGAAAACAGTATGGAGAATTCTCAAAAAATTAAAAATCGAACTGCCTTTTGACCCAGCTATTCCACTTTTAGGAATATACCCCAAGAATACCATAGCACTGTTTCAAAAGGAGGAATGTACCCCCATGTTTATGGCAGCATTGTTCACAATAGCAAAGATCTGGAAACAGCCCAAGTGTCCGTCAGTGGACAAATGGATTAAAAAGCAGTGGTACATATATACAATGGAATACTATGGGGCCATGAAAAAGAAGGAAATCTTACCTTTTGCGACAACATGGATGGACATGGAAACTATTATGTTAAGCGATATAAGCCAGGCAGAAAAGGAAAAATATCATATGACCTCACTCATTTGAGGAATCCAATGAATAATGTGAACTGAGGAACAGAATTGAGACAGAGGAGAGATCAAAGGGACCAGAGGAAAAGAGAACAGAGGGAAAGGGGATAATAGAATGGGATAAAGCTGAAGGGAAGGGGGGAGGATGCTATGGGGAGTGGGACATGGGAGATGTTGAGGGGAATATGGGGGAGGAGGGATGCATTTGGGGCAACATTAGAATCTATGTAGACACAATAAATTAAAATCGATTTTAAAAAATAGAAAAAAAAAATGTGATCTTTCTAAAGACCTTATGCAGGAACTCCTAATGTACCACCCTGTATCCAAATGCCCTTTCTTTCTTACCAAGAGAACCCAATCTTTATGAAGGCAGAAATGGCCCACTAAAAGACTACATTTTCCAGCCACCTTTGCAGCTAAGTGTGGTTATGTGACTATATTCTGGTCAATGAGATAAGTTTTACTGGAAAGAAAGAAAGAAAGAAAAAAGAAAGAAAAAGAAAGAAAGAAAGAAAGAAAGAAAGAAAGAAAGAAAGAAAGAAAGAAAGAAAGAAAGAAAGAAAGAAAGAAAGAAAGAAAGAGGAGGGAGGGAGGGAGGGAGGGAGGGAGGGAGGGAGGAAGGAAGGAAGGAAGGAAGGAAGGAAGGAAGGAAGGAAGGAAGGAAGGAAGAAGGGAGGGAGGGAGGGAGGGAGGGAGGGAGGAAAGAAACAGAAGGAAGGGAAGAAAGGAAGGAAGGAAGGAAGGAAGGAAGGAAGGAAGGAAGGAAGGAAGGAAGGAAGGAAGGAAGGAAGGGAGGGAGGAAGGGAGGGAAGGAAGAGAAGAGGAGGAGGAGGAGGGGAAGGGGAAGGAGAAAAGAAGAAAAGAAAGAGGAAGAGGAAGAAGAAGAAGAAAAAGAGGAGGAGGAGGAGAAGGAGGAAAAGGAAGAGAAGGAGGAGGAGGAGGGGAAGGATAAGGGGAAGGGGAAGGAGAAAAGAAGAAAAGAAAGAAGAAGAAGAGGAAGAAGAAGAAGAAAAAGAGAAGGAGGAGGAGGAGGAAGAGGAGGAGGGGAGGGGAGAGGGAGAGGGAGAGGGAGAGGGAGAGGAAGAGGAAGAGGAAGAAGAAGAAGAAGAAGAAGAAGAAGAAGAAGAAGAAAAAGAGGAAGAAGAGGAAGAAGAGGAAAGAAGAGGGAAGAAGAGGGAAGAAGAAGGAGGAAGAAGAAGAAGGAAGAAGAAGAAGAAGGAAGAAGAAGAAGGAAGAAGAAGGAAGAGGAAGAAGGAAGAGGAAGAGGAAGAGGAAGAGGAAGAAGAAGAAGAAGAAGAAGAAGAAGAAGAAGAAGAAGAAGAAGAAGAAGAAGAAGAAGAAGAAGAAGAAGAAAGGAGTGGCTAATGGGAAGAGAACCAAAAGTACTTACTTACCCCAGGCCCTAAGTGAGGAATATAGTCGGTGCAGTAACAGGAGTCATGGTGTATGTGATATTCCCTTGTGTACAAAAGGTTACAGGATATTATGCAGTAATTATAGTTCTAATGTTGAAAGTGTTTTCCTTGTGTTAAAGAAGCAAATGAATTTCAGAGTAATGCCTAGTTATGACTTTCAGCAAGTACTCCACCTCCTCTGAGCTTGCGTTTTCTCATATTTGAATAGAAAAAAATAGAACCCACCTCAGAGAACTACTGTGGGAATTCAGTGTGGTTAACTGTTGAAAGCATGCAGCAGGAATCATGTAGTAACTACTCTAAACCTGAAATCCCCCTTCCCACCTTTTTCTCATGTTCTTTGAGAACTAAAGGCCATTGTGCAGAACCAAAGATGTTGAATGCTGAGAAGGATAGGGTCCAATAAACTGTTTACCTGCCTTCACTAACAGGACAATTTGATAAAGTATTCATTTGTGCAGGAATCTTAGTTTCTGCCCTATCAGTGAAACTTGATCTTGTTTGGAAAAGCAGTAATTTCTTTACCACTAATAAAATATACATTTATTAACATGGTGCCACTCCAAGGTCCTGGAGCCGCCCCCTCCCCCACCATGCCAAATACACCAAGTGGGAAGAGAGTGGAGAGGAGGAAAAGAGGGCATTCAAGAGCTTTATAGCCTGTTTTTGCATGTTTGGCAAGTGTCTCATACACTTCATTGTCTTGGTTTATGAGGCAAATCTCAGCCAGGAAAATCATCCATGCTCTTCAGGGACTTGCATGTTTAGGGAATAAAACCAGACTTTTGAGCATGGAGCAAAGTGTCTTTATCTGCACTTAGTTCTCCTCCTCCACCCTCAAATTATAGACATATTCTCATAGGAAACACACACGGCCTCCCTCCAGGACCGCCCAGTACAGGATTCAAGAATCCAGAAGGGACCAATCAAGCCTCAACAACGTCCATTTTTGTACATTACACTGTGACAATCCTAAACCAACTTTCAACCACCAATTTCAGGCTCTTGTACATCAGCTCAGACACGTCATGGAGGAACCATCTGGCAGACGACAAGTTTCAGCATCATCACCTTTGCCCTAAAGACAGGTCTTTGCCTTGTGTAGACAGTGTATTGCAGCGACTTTGTGATCTTTTATTACATGTTGAGTTGGCAGCAATCCGCCCCTCCACTCAGAGCCTCAATGCTCTGCTCTACTTATTGGGCTTGCACATAAGGTTTCATTTGAAAACAGCCAAAAAATCCAAGACTAAAATTCTTTGGAAAGCACTGTTTTCTTTACCCTTAATATTTTTTAAAATGGACAATGGAAAAAATGAATATATTAATACTACTAAGAAATGTGGAATATATAAATCTAATATATTTGAAAAAGTGGCAAACTTATTAGGGGTGTTAAAAGTGGTAAATCTTCAGCCTTAGTGGTACATTTAGCTACTTAATTGTGTTTTCGATGGTGAATGCAATCACAAAATTACAGAAGGTTATAAAATGTTGGAAAGATAGCATCAAAGATTGTGGCTAAAAGACAGGGCATTACTTGACACTTATTTCAGCTGTTAGGTTTACAGTCCTCATCTCATAGCTCACGTGTCTACTTTGGGGTGTGTCAGACTTCCACATGAGCCTCCAGGAATGTGGATATGATGAAAGTAAGGAATCTCCTACCATCCAGCTTTTTCCACAGCGGTGTCCAGTCATGTCCAAC
The DNA here is from genome assembly GCF_036850995.1 of Saccopteryx leptura. Taxonomy (NCBI): domain Eukaryota; kingdom Metazoa; phylum Chordata; class Mammalia; order Chiroptera; family Emballonuridae; genus Saccopteryx; species Saccopteryx leptura. The sequence goes on along the minus strand of NC_089504.1, from coordinate 25,586,807 downwards.
AGTGGGGCCCTCCAAGGAAACACCCCAAGCAGTACGGACCCAGAAGCACCAAAGCCAAGCACGTACAAAGTTAGACAGAACCGGCAGGGAGTAAGATCGAAGTGGGGCTAAGTCCACACACCCAGGGAGTCTTGCAGGTGGGAAGGACAGCTGGGAGGCCGCTCCTCCCAGACTGGCCACTGGAACTGCTCACAGATGTGGAACTAGGAAGCATCCTCACAGAAGGTCCAAACAAACTCAGCGAGCACCCACGGAGTCTCAACAGGATTTGAAGGAGAAATAATTAACCGGTATCTAATATACAGAATAAGTTGCTCCAGAAATTCTTTATTTGAGAGAAAATGTGAATTCAAAGTATTATTTGCACTGGTCCCAGTCTGGAAATCCCCAGTCAAGAAACCATAAATGTTCATTCAGAGCTAATTCTAGAGCAGTGCTGTCCAAGAGAAATATGATGGAAGCCACATATCTAATTTCAAATATCCTAGTAGCCACATTTAAAAGAGAAACAGATAAAATTAAGTTTAATAACGTATTTTATTTAACCCAATATATCCAAAGTATTATTTCCAAATGTAACCATATAAAAATTATTAGTGAATTATTTCACATTCATCACACTGGGTCATCAAAATCCAGTGTGTTTTTATACTCAGCATATCTCAATATGAATGCTAAATTTTCAGTGGAAATGCTTTTCAGTATTTGGATCATCAAATTTATAGTTGAAAAAAACAGAGTCACAAACCCAAACTATTTTGCATATACTTAAAAGTTTTCCAGTAACTGAATTGAGTAACAATTTCTAAATTTAAATTATTAAAATTAAACAAAATTTCAAAGTTCAGTTCCCCAGTAAGATCAGCCACCCTTCACGCACCTCGTAGCTACACCTGTGCCTAGTGGCTCCCACAATGCACAGCACAGTTCTAGGTCGTCAGACCACATATCTGACTAGTTTCACAACAGAACCACTTCTGAATGTCCACTCAGGAATGGACAGCAACATAATAAAAATAACCCTTCCCTTTGCAGAATGCTTTGAGAGTTATAAAGTACCATATAAACCCAATACAATAAGGCAGATGGTATAGGGGCTTTGATAGGAAAAATATTTCAGCTCGAATTTCAGCTCTGACACCTCCTATTTGCCCTTTCACATTAGCCTTGCTCAGTCTCTGTCTTTTATAGAAGAATATTGATAGTATATGCGCCACCAAGCTCATGGGATTGATCTGAGGATCAAATAAGATAATATACAGAAAAATGATTGAAAATTATAGAGATGTTATTTGGCATTATTATTGCAACTATATGATGTGGGTATCACGCTTGTTTTCTAATAAGGAAATGTGGTATCAGAAATTTAATAACCCAAAGTCTCACAGCCAGGACATGGCAGACCCAAAACCATATCGTCTAGCTCCAAATCAAATATTATTTCCCCTACTGGTATCACAGATACCTTATATATAAAATCTAAACACTCAACTCCAATTTGAGAATATTTAGAGCTTAAGTAAAGAAATTTGAATCAAGAAATTAGAATTCAGCCTGACCAGGCAGTGGCACAGTGGATAGAGCATCAGACTGGAACACAGAGGACCCAAGTTCAAAACCCTGAGGTCACCAGCTTGAGCATGGGATCATGGATATGCTCCCATTGTCGCTGACTTGAGTCCAAAGGTCACTGACTGGAGCCCAAGGTTGCTGGCTCAAGTAAGGGGTCACTTGGTCTGCTGTAGCCCCCCAGTCAAGACACATATGAGAAAGCAGTCAATGAACAACTAAGGTGCTGCAACCAAAAATTGATGCTTCTCATCTCTCTCCCTTCCTGTCTGTTTCTATCTGTACCTCTCTCTGTCTCTGTCACAATAAAAAAAAGAAGAAAGAAATTAGAATTCAGTATAATAAAAGATAATGAAAAAAATTAAAAACCCCAACATGCCCTAAAAAGCAATACTGGCTATGTAAAAAACAACCAGTTTTATCACACTAATTTTTAAGTTTCAAGACAAGTTTATCAAGACTATCAGAAAAATACCAGACATTTCTCAAGTGTTTTCAAATATAGCTGGCTATTGTCCCTTCAGGAAACAGTATCAGATTTTGAAGAGACAATTATTTTTTGAAGAGGTACAGAACCTGTGGGGATAGTTCAGAATCAGAAAACATTTCTAAACCTTCAACCTTTCAAAGACAACTACTGTTTGAAAACTGAGGTTTAAATATAAAAAAAAAATTGCTTCTTTTAACAGTGTGAGATTCTCCTTGCTTTAGTTTACTGAACTTATTTATTTTGAAGTCATGAGTAATGCCTGTTGGTAATTCTTTCTGTGAAAGCAGAGAATTGTTCTGTTAACAACTAGCTGGCTGTCTTCTCGGAGCCAGGCATTGCTCAGAGTCCTGGCAAAGATGAAGCAACACACGATCAACAGTGAATCCCAGCTCCTCCTCCCCAAATCCCCTAATCACAGTTAATGTCCTTTCTTCTTAGTTCATGAGAAAAGGGAAAACAATGAGAGACAGCCTGCCAATGCTCCCACCGCCAAATCGACCACCGTTCCCACAGCTGGGCACAGCCATCCCTCAGTGGCAGTGGATTCAGAAACAGCAAAGGCAAGGTCTCTCCCTCAACTCTGCCTTCCAAATCTCATGAGTGCATCTCACAGACGGAAGCTGAAGTACATCCAGAACTCTAGCGACAAGGGAGTCAGGGATCATTTTCCTCACATCCCATATACAATCCAGCAGCAAACTCTGATGACTCAAAATGTATTCTTCATCCAGCTATCATTCACCTCTTCTACTAACAGGCACCATCCTAGTCCAGACCACCAACATCTTCCCCCAGACAGAAGAGATTCCTAACGGACTGCTGATTCCAATTACACCACTTTACAATCTAGTCTCCGCACAACAGCAAGGGATTTAAAAACTAAATCAGACCGTGCCGTGCCTCTGCCCTCAACTCTCCAATGGTTTTTCATAGCCTCTCCTAACACTGCAGAAAAAATGAGAATAAAATGCCATGCTTGCTGTGGTAGGCAGTTAGACAGACATGAGCAGAACAAGGACGCTGGATCGGGTACAGAAGGTCATCAGGGCAGAGAGCCCTGGGTGCCTGGCAATGGGCAAAACTGGGAACCCAAGGACCCACCCCCAGGATGGCCTTTCCTCCCCTGGGATATTGTTGGTCATGCGGTTCCAGTTTAGAACCCCCAACCTTCCCTCCTCTGACCTTCCCTCCCCTGCACGTCATTAGTCACGCGGTAGACCCCCTTGAAGAAGGAACAAGGGGCCAGAGTGGCCTTATGCAACTCCTATGTGGGCCTTTGCATGACCCCTTCCTTACGCATTAACCTCTAGAGCAGGGGTTCCCAAACTTTTTACACAGGGGGCCAGTTCACTGTCCCTCAGACTACTGGAGGGCCGGACTATAAAAAAACTATGAACAAATCCCTATGCACACTGCACATATTTTATTTTAAAGTAAAAAAACAAAACGGGAACAAATACAATATTTAAAATAAAGAACAAGTAAATTTAAATCAACAAACTGACCAGTATTTCAATGGGAACTATGCTCCTCTCACTGACCACCAATGAAAGAGGTGCCCCTTCCGGAAGTGCGGTGGGGGCCAGATAAATGGCCTCAGGGGGCCGCATGCGGCCCGCAGGCCCATAGTTTGGGGACCCCTGCTCTAGAGGAAACATCTAGGCCTCATTTTCCTTTCAGTTCCAGGCCCAGGAAAGCAGCAAAACCAGACAAGCGACACCGTGGTTGACATCAGGCCCAGTCTCCCTGCCCCCACCCCTGCCCCACGCACCTTTACCTCTCTCTTTCCTACACTGCAAGAGACCTTCTTTCGCCTCTCTAACTTGTTTCCTGAGCCCATTTCTTTTGCAGCTCATTTCTTCTACCTTGTGACTTTCTAAATAAACGTTCTCTTACAGTTTGAGTCTTGCCCCTGAATTCTTCCTCAGCCAGAACTCAAAGACCAAGGTTACTGAACCGAGGTCTGGTCTTACTCCACTGGTCTAACACCTGGTGCCATTCTCGCAGCCGCCAACATTTCCAGGAGAAATGCAAGAGCAGCAAAAGCTTTTGCCTTCCAAATCTTAGGAGAGTGCAAGTGATTGGTGAAACCTAAATTACATCTAGAATTCAGCTGTATGACAGGCTGGGGAAAATGTAGTTTCTTGGTACAGGAAGGCCCTCCAAAAAGGTTGGAATATATATCATATTAAGGCCAATCCACCATGTGCCCACAATGTTCACTGCAGCAGCATTTACAAGAGCAACCAAAAAAGAGAAAACGGCCTGACCAGGCAGTGGCGCAGTGGATAGAGCGTCGGACTGGGATGCGGAAGGACCCCGGTTCGAGACACTGAGGTCGCCAGCTTGAGCGCGGGCTCATCTGGCTTGAACAATAACAACAAAAGAAAAGCTCACCAGCTTGGACCCAAGGTCGCTAGCTTGAGCAAGGGGTTACTCAAGTCTGCTGAAGGCCCGCGGTCAAGGCACAAATGAGAAAGCAATCAATGAACAACTAAGGTGTTGCAATGAAAAACTGATAATTGATGCTTCTCATCTCTCTTCATTCCTGTCTGTCCCTATCTATCCCTCTCTCTGACTCTCTCTCTGTCCCTGTATAAATAAATAAATAAATAAATAAAAATTAAAATAATAAAAAAAAATCTTTAAAAAAAAAAAGAAAAAACAGACTTAAATGCCCAAAAGTACAGAGCTAGTAAAATCCAGGTAGTAAATAACATGCTTATTTTTGAAGGACATTTTATCAATGAGGTGAAAAGTCTTACAATAAATCATTTACCAAAATAAAGGAGTCAAAAGCAGTACATTCAGTCTGATCCCACTTTTAGGGGCAACTATGGAAATTTAAATATGACCTGTATGTTATTTTTGTGGGTATGATAATGGCATTATGATTATGTAGGAGACTGTCTTTGTTCTTAAGAGATGAAGGCTTTGGTATCATGAATTTTTTAATTACTTTCAAATAATTCAGAATAAAAGCAGAGAGAGAGAATGTTAACAATGGGTGAACCTAGGAAAACAATATATGGGCACTCATTGTACTTGTCTTACAACTTTTCTGTTGGTTTGCAATCTCTCGAATAAAATTCTGAAAGAGAACGGCTGGGGAACAGTGGCTGCTCTGAGTCCAGGATGTTTCCTTTGCTCTCGCCACATCTTAAAAAGTCTGTGCTCTCAGAATATATGTATACAGCATTGTCATCTCCAGTAACCCCATGTGGGTTTAGGCCACTCTTTTTTCTTTTCCCATTCTTTTAATGTGTTCTGAGAAGATACAACTCTTCCAGGGAACAACATAAACACACAAAGAAACACACAGAGAGCAGAAATAATTAAATCACTAATGTCAAATGCATGGCATAGAGGCCACCAGAACCCCTCCCACACCAGTGACAATAATCACCAATACGTCAAGGTACCCTTTCCTGCTGAACCTCATTATGCCTCAGAATCCTGCTCAACACAGCTCTCCAGGTAGCCTTAATTAATGCATGGAAGCTGGCACGGAAGATGAAACCTTAGCCTCCCTTTTTGTTAAATAGTCTACTTCAGCAAAACCTAAGGAAACTATGATTGTCATGAGCATCTCTGAGAAAATGAGGTGACTAAGAAAACGAGCTCAGAACCTGCAGCCAAAGACCTGAATTCAAATCCACCCTCTAACTCTTGTTGAGCCCCAGGAAAGCCACTTAAAGTTCTTTGACCCTAGTTTCCCCACCTGTAATGAACCTGCCTCACAGGAGTACAGGGTTGTTGAAATGAGATAAAGGGACACTTTCTAAATGCCAAAGACACTGACATATGAAGACTGACATGAAGAAGGAAATTCTCTCTGGGGAAAGACAACTGTCACAGTAGTGATTATAATTCAGAATAGAGGACGAGTTCTAAAAGCCTGAAGTGAAGTGTTTTTTGTTTTTGTTTTGTTTTGGTTTGGTTTTTGTCAATCTAGAAAGGGAAAATTCTGAATGCTCCTTCTGTGTCTTTTATTCTACTTATGAAAGTCCCAGGACTCAGTCCTTAGACTTTTTTGCTGTTCATGCCGTAAGTGATTTCCTCTAATCTCATGGCTTTTAAGTACGATTCATATGCAGCTGACTCTCAAATTTTCAGAGTGTAAGAAGGCTCCAACACAGAATATCAAATACTAAAGGGAGGGGATGATACAAATCAATATTTTCAAGGTGGGGTATCTGAGAACAGTTCAATTTGGACCCTTCACTGTAATCAAAGTCATAAATTGGTCGGGTTACTAGAGATTGAAGAAAGGGAGGATGTGTATGCAAAAGATTTTCTTTGAAGGAAACTGTGCTGTGAGTAGCTCCTCTCCATGGAAAATAGAAAAGCTAGAGGAAGTCCTCCCTCCACTCAGATCTAAAGACAGAGCATGACATGGAGCTGATATGTGTTCCCTGCAGTTTGGAGCAAGTGGATGCGAAGAGCTGCTTAATTAACTAATGTCTGACTTTCCCCCTGGGGAATCTGATGGTGAGAGACAGACTGCTAAAGTAGGGGGTGGGATACCACAGAGAGATGATTCCGTTGGCATCAGCCAAGGCACAGGTGTGTTTCCTGAGGACAAGAGGTGAGCCCCGCAGGAGGGCCAGCCAAGAGCCACACCGTTCTTGCTCAGGTGTCCTCCTGGTGCAGAGATGGGCCTGGAAAGGGAAAGTCCCTGTGGACTGGCTGCAGGAAAACCAGCGGCAGCTGGAGGAACAGGATGCCTCACCCACACCAGGGCTGTCTCAGAAAGTGGAGCCACAGCAGGGAAGCAGCCGCAGAACCCACAAGAGAGCCAAAGGAGACACAGTTTTAAATATTAGCCAGCCCCAGAGAAAGCAAAATCATGTTGGGACAGTCCCAGCCTAGTAAGAACTTTCTGATCTCTTTTCCCTCTCCAACTCTGGAATGGCTGAAACTGTAGCTAATGAGAAGACGAGTATGAAAAAGAAAAAAGCCCACCATAACTTCTTCCCCAACAGGGATGGCTTACCTGCTGCACTCGAGCTTGAGAGGTTTGATGTATTAATTAATGAACAGAATGGGACATTCTTATTACTCAACCGAGACTATGGTTTCCTACTGAAAGAGAACGGTGGTACCTTGATACCTAAGAATGACTGGAGCCTGACCAGGTGGTGGCGCAGTGGATAGAGCGCCGGACTGGGATGCGGAGGACCCAGGTTTGAGACTCCGAGGTTGCCAGCTTGAGCGTGGGCTCATCCGGTTTGAGCAAAGCTCATCAGCTTGGACCCAAGGTTGCTGGCTCGAGCAAGGGGTTACTCGGTCTGCTATAGCCCCACTGTCAAGGCACATATGAGAAAGCAATCAATGAGCAACTAAGGTGTCGCAACAAAAAACTAATGATTGATGCTTCTCATCTCTCTCCATTCCTCTCTGTCTGTCCCTATCTATCCCTCTCTCCGACTCTGTCTCTGTAAAAAGAAAAAAAAAATAACTGGAAAAATCATGGTGCCTTCCAGAGTTTTCACTGAATAGCAAGGAAAACGGTTTCTCCACCAGATAAATGTTAAAGGGACGTTAGGAGGCAAAACCAAAACTGCCTTCTGATGGATTCCCAGAGGTGTGCTTCTACACTATGCCCACGATACCTGTTAAAGTGGTATAACTGGCACTTCAGAATCACCACACCCAAAGATGAATTCTTGATTTCCATCCCCCGGACCTACTCTTCCCAGTCTTCTGATCTCATTTAATAAGAACTCCATCGTTCCACATAGTCAGGCCATAATCTTTAGTCACCCTTGGATCCTTTCTTCCTCCTACATCCCAGATCAAACGATCAGCAAATCCTATGAGCTCTGCCTTCAGAAGTTATTCTGAATCTAACCACCTTTTACCACCATCTGATCTAAGCTCAAGTTCTGTCTGCCCTGAATTATTGCACAAGCCTCACAACAGGCCTACTGTTTACTCTTGTCTCTCGACAGTAAGCTCCCAACACAGCAGCTCAGTGGCCCTTCCAAATCAAGTAAGATCTGCTCAGACTCCCTCGATGCCTTCGCTTTTCATTTAAAATAAAGGTCACTATACCTAGAACGCCTCCATGATCTAGCCCCTGATCTTTTTAAACACCACCTCCTACCACTCCCCAGCCGCTCACTTGCCCTGACCCAGCCACACTGGGCTCCTCGCTCGTCCTCAAACATGGTGAGCACTTTTCCAACTCAGGACCTTTACATCTACTGTCCCTCCTGCCTGGCATTCTCTTCCCCTCTTAGTGTCTGCTCGATATGAGCTCGGGAAAGTCTCCCCTGAGTGCCTAGTAGAAATAGCAACTCAGTCCTCTCCTCCTCCCACACTCCGTTCTTTCCTTCTTACTCCTGAACTCCCTGTCCTCCTCCTCTCACTCTAGTTATTTTATGTTCAGATCACTGACAGCCGCCTGAAACACAACACACTGATTTGCTCGTGTATTATCTGCCTTCCCCTCCTGCATCAGCGGTCCAGGGCTAGGACTTGGCTTTGTCCATGCTGCCGGCACTCAATATTTTCTGAGGGAAAGAATAATTTATAATAAAATACTTAAAAGAGCTTTTGAGATACAATCACTTTATATATTTTTTAAAAATCTTCCATGGCCTCTTATAACATTTCAAACCAGATACTGAGATGGAGAGGAACTGCCCCATCAGCCTCTTGCTGACTCCTGATCGGCCTACCCTCCCCCATCCCGCCACTCAACAGTAACACACCCTCTTCCCACCCCGGGAGCCTTTCCAGGAAGACGACAGGGTGGGGGAAGCCCAGGGGGTCTCTCCTTGGCAGCTGTGGCTGCACATCAGGACTTGACTCTGACACATGCAGGACCAGGGCCAGAGCCAGGGTTCTCCAGGCCTCTGTTCTGACCGCCAGACAAGAATGTCTGTCTCTGTTAATTTGACTTAAGCTCTGTTTAATTACTAACTTGGTAGTTTTTGCTCTCTGCTAAGCTGCTTGTCAAGTATGTGGCACTTTTGATAATTTAAGGGTTGGAATTTAGTCTATTTTTGCAATTGAGAATCAGCCTGGAGCCAGAGTTTCCCTTTTATTCAAAAAGACGAAACAGACGGTACATCAAAGGCAGGCATACTGTAATTTTGTCTTTTCTGATACATTAAAAGCAGGCCTTTGCGCACTGGCTGCTTGGTGTCATTTGGAAACCTCTTCTGGGCCTGTAAATATGAAGTCCCATGCTTTCCTATCATTTGTTTTTGTCTTTTGGTGCCCAGCCTGATCAGAAAACTTACCCAGTGATGTCAGGAGGCCACACTGAGGGGCACCTTGAGAAGCGCCCAGACAGCGTGGGAACCGGGACCTGGAGCCTGGGTTCCAACCACTGGCTCCACAGCCACCGGGCTCAATGACCTGAATGTTCACCTGAGATCATGTTAGCTAGAATGATGACTTATACAACAGTTGTTCACTCAAACCAACATTTACTTGGTACCTCATAGATATCAGGCACAGGGTTCCTCGAGGCAGATCCGGTCCCTGATCCCAGGGCGTACACAGTCTGTGAGAAGACACCTAGGGAAAGAGATACTCTCGGTGCCCAGAACTGTTGTAACCACGGTGCGCAGAAAGCAGACTGGTAGCCTAGGGAAGAGAGGAAGTCCGTCTACTTGAAGGATGGGTAGGTATTTACCAGGCTTCAGGAAGCATGTACAGGACAGAGAAAACATGCAAAGGCCTGAGACAACCTGTACCAGACAAGTCCAGAGATGGTAAGTTCCTTGCCCAAGTTCATCCAGCCGGCAAGCGGGTAAGACGGGAATTTGAGGACAATATTCAGACTCCAGTGCCCAGCCCTTAACCATCACACCACCTCGCCAGGACTCTGCAAATATGAAATAAGCAAGTGGATATATAAAAGTACTCTGTGAACTGTCAAGTGCCACCCAAATGCAGCCACTGGTGTTTATTAGTTTTGTTACAATGATCCCCCAAACAGGAGGTCTTTCTTCATCACTGACATTTGATAGTGCAAGACTGCGCATTTTCTCCCGGGCTCAGAGCAGCGCAACAAAGGCTGTGAGAGACAGAAATCAGTCTGGATGAAAGGAAAGGAAGTCTGGGCTCTCATGAGTCACAGTGAAAGATGCAAGAAAGATAAAAGCAAATGAAGCAGCTCTTCTGAAAGCTTAGCCTGTGCTGGCACCTGCTGGTGCCCTTGGTAGATGTATCAACTTCATCAGGAAATTTTCGCCCAGCAGGTAGAATGCCCCAGGGGGCAGCTGCCTGTGTGAAGGGGATGTGGATGGTGGAGGGGAGGAGTTCCAACTGGTCTAAAAGGTGCTGGGAGACTTTTTTTTTTTCTCAACTGAAAGGTTGTTGTGCATCTGTGGAAAAAAACTTCAGCCGAGAATTCACTAATCATAAGCATTACTAAGCACTTCCTATGGGCGTGCATTGCACTGAGGGTCTCACACACTTTCCCTGAAAACAGTACCCCATCCCACCAGCTCTGCAAGATGTCATCTTCTTTGTTTTAGAGATGCAATAGCTTGAAGAGGTTACTTGATTTGACTAGGATCACATAACAAACCAGTTTGTGACAATCCCAATTTAGGGGCAAACTTAAATTAATCCATACTCTTTTATCAGAACCAGGTTGCTTCCAAAAGACGTAAGTTGGAAGTCCAGTTCTCCCATTTGCTGTCTGTGCTGCCAGCCCAATCAGTTCACCACGGGTGGTTTTGTCTTGGTGAACTGCTTGCCTTATCCCAGAGGAGGTTTTACATGGCTGCCTATGTCCTTATCTGTACTTTGAGGGGAAATCTTCCCAAAGTGTTTGTAGAGATCCTGAAAGGGATTAGGTCTGAAACATAAATAACAATGTCACTTTAAAACCCAAGCACCTGTCCTGGCCAAATAGCTCAGTTGGTTAGACCATCGTCCCAAAGCACAGAGGTTGCCAGTTCGATCCCCAGTCAGGGCACATAAAGGAACAGACTAATGTTCCTGTTTCTCCTTTCCTCTCTCTAAATTCAATAAAATAAACATTAAAAAAAAAACAACAGGGACCTGCTACCTCATAAAATATGTCTTTGAACTTCCTGGCTCCAAATACAAACAAGAATTTTAAATTGCCTCCTAAATTGACTTCTGAACTTAACCAATATAGAAACCTCTGCCCTGTGTGACTTGCTTGATAACGTTCACACCCAGGAAAATTCTCTTCACCATAATTGTGTGCAATCAAAGATCTAGAAAACTCAGTTTCTAAAACTCAGTTGAAATGTAAAGAAAACAAAGATACTAGGTTGAACCATGTGAAATTAACAAATGGATTCAAACAACTGATGCAGGTCTTCAAACAGTTCCTTTACCACTGCAAAATGACTGGACAAGCCCTTCCTGGACCAAACATCATCAGACAGGCACAAGCATCACCTGGTGATTGTTTATTAGGCAGATTCTTGACTCAGCTGGAGTTGGGGTAGGGTGGTTCTGGAATTGGCCTTTTTAAGAGATATCCCAGGTATCCCAAGGCAGGGCAATAAGGGAACTCCTCTCTCACATTCTGGACTAGAAGAATATTCTGTTCCTCGGAACTCAGAAGACATCACCGTAAGATGCCACACTTCTCAGTGGGCATCATTAGTCTGCTTGTGGGCGGGCCAGTTTGGGGCCCTCTGCTGAAAAAGTGGGTAAGAGCTGGGTCGGTTTCACATCCAACGTGCACAACTTTCCAGCTGTCCTTAGACTGCCCAGCTTTTTTGTTTTAATGATCCACTCCACACTTGGGTTGGGTTTTTGTTTCTTTTGTTTTGTTGCCTGAAATTAATGATTACTGCAAGGGGATCTAGACCACTTTTTGAATGGCTGTGTTTGGGCGATGTGCCCAGCCCCCATCCCTCCGCCCTCCAGGAGACAGTTACTGCGGTTTCACTTGTCGGTTTAGGGACTATTTATGGCCATCTTTCACATCGCAGATCCAAACCAAAGCCTCGTTATTTCTACTATGTTTGTTTTGCTGCAGAATGGTAACATTTACATGGAAATGGTTTTTCCTCTATCCTGTAATTTGGATTGTTTAGTTTTCCTTTTTGGACTTCTTTGATGACACTGAAGAAAGAAGTCCGCAGGAATCTGCAGAAAGGAAGAGAGTGGGCTGCAGGGGGCGGAGTAGGCAGCAACGTGTTGGCTTCTGTCTCCCCGGACCCCCACCACCGCTGAACTAGCTCCTTCCTGTGTCTGCCTTCTGCCTCCGACAGCTGAGCTGGAATATGGCCGCTTTCCGGGCTGCAGCCCCAGCTTTAGCACTGACAAAATAGAAAATCTTAAGCAAGTCTTCCCCTCTCCACACCTGTTTCCCATGGGAAGAGTGAAGGTGTTTAACCAGATAATTTCTAAAGTCAACTACTTTCCTAAGGTCACAGGACTATCCCTCATTACTCTGTGAGATGACCAGAAAACAAGCCCTTTACTAAGCAAATGATTTGGGGCAAGTTATTCAACTCCTCTGACAGACCACCAGAATGAGTCACATTCTTCTCTTTTCTATCTCTGATGAAGAAAGTTGCTTCTTTACACCAGGTCATGAAAACAGTCGCCGACCCATGCTGCCTCAGACATCCTGAGTTCCAAGCATGGTGCCATTACTCTAAAAGCTTTACCAACGACTTTCCTCTGTCACATCCCCACCACAACCACGCCCTCTACCATCCCCATGCACCCAAATGCAAACCTAAAACCTTCTAGGTTTAATTTCAGCCTCTCCTCTTCCCTTTGTTTCTTGCTGGAGGGCTCTATGAGAACCGTAATTCACTTCTAGGTATGGCCACTACAGAAGCCCTTGCACAAGGCACACAGAAGGATGTGCAATGGGGCCTTGGTTACCTTAATGAATAATAGGAAACAGTGTCCA